>NC_081770.1:15362454-15699954 GCF_963082965.1 Carassius carassius | reverse complement strand
ATAAAAGACCGTAGGTAGTGTGTCACCATCTGGATATCAAAGTTTGCATGTCCGAATTGACAGCTTTTCTTATTTTTATTTTTTTCAGTAAGCCACCTTGTAATTTAACTGTCGGACAGGTAGCTGCATGCCTGCAGTCTTTACCTGTTTGTAATTACCTGCACTCCCATTTCAGAAAACTCATGGAGCAGTGCCGGGGGCTAGATCAGGTTGGGCGGCATTCCCTGTCCCATGACTTCTGAGGTGCTCAAGCAGCCAGATGTGTCGACACCCCAGAACCAGACCCCAGTGGGGTGGGCACAGCCAGATGGACTCTCACCCTACTGCGACTGCCACACTTCAATGACTCGTATCTGAAGGGGAATCACCAGTGCAGGGACAGTGGAGGAAAAAGGGGTGGGACGGCCGAGGGCGTGTTAGTAAGTCAAATGGCTTTTGTTTTGTTTTCCTCTGATGATTGTGCTCTCTGAAGTTGTAGCTGCGCAGACGTCTTTGGTTCGGTAGATCAAACGCAGTGAAACTGGCACAGCATTTACCATCATTTACTGTTTGCACAACTGTGTTTGTATGTTTAACTTTTATTATGTGTGTTTTACTACATAAACACGTCAAGTTTGTATCAAGTTACTCTTCTTCTCATCTGTTTGTTTCAAATGTCACAAGGCCATAAGATGTTTCTCTTTTAATGAACATTTAAAGGGGTCATATGATGTTGCTAAAAATACATTATTTTGTGTATTTGGTGTAATAAAAAAACAAACAAACAAA
Source organism: Carassius carassius (assembly GCF_963082965.1). Taxonomy (NCBI): domain Eukaryota; kingdom Metazoa; phylum Chordata; class Actinopteri; order Cypriniformes; family Cyprinidae; genus Carassius; species Carassius carassius. The sequence continues at coordinate 15,699,186 of NC_081770.1, read as the reverse complement.
CACACATTATTTTCCACATACTGTGCATTACTGTTTCTCCTCTATGCCCCGAATTTCTGAAAACCATCAATTTTTACAAAGCTCATCAGTCTGAAAAGTGAGGTGTGCTGTGATTGGCCAGCTATCCAGTGTGTTATGATTGGCTGAATACCTCAAGCATGTGACAGAAAAGTTACACCCCTCACCATACTGTGATGCCCTGTGTCCCGGCCGGAGCAATGAGACGAAAACATTAAAAACCCATTATAAACGAGGCATTTGTTGCATCCAGTGGGGACATAATCACTGATTATAATGACTTATACTGTCTTTTTCCGTGTTGCATCATGCTGCATAAACATCAAAACATTGTCTGCATTTGTGATCAGAGAACCGACAAACAACAAGCGCTACTCTACACTCCTCAAAACTCACGTTTAAATCATCAGTGGCAAATTCTTTAAATATGAAAACATACTTACAGGCTGTAAGTCAGAACAGCTGGCAGTGACTATGTTTACATGCAGCCAATAACCTGTTCAAAACCGGAATATTAGCAATAACCCGGTCGCGCACAGCCATGTAAACACTGGCAAAAACCCGGATATGCTCATATCCCGGTTTTTAAAAACCGGGATATTATACCTGGGGTACCCCTTTTCTAACCCGAATATTTGGTCTTGTAAACGCGTTTCGGCATATCCCCATCAAAATGTGTGTTCTGCGCATGTTCTATCCGCAAGGAATCTTTGTCTTTTGAGTAGAGACGGCGCATAAAAAAACCCCCGCGTGCAGTATAGAGGCACAGTAGTGTCAAGTGCTGCTGGTGGATCAGTACCAGCGCCAAAGCGCAAACAAAGACTATCGCTATCTGCCCCAAACTATTCATTATCCGCCTGCTGCTGCTGTTGTTGTCTTTGGATACAGGAAGAAGAATCGGAAATGACGCATATTGCGTCTTGTTGTCCGTACGTCCAGACGCTAACCGTGCGTCGCCGTTTACATCGGGATATTGGCGACTGATTACACATTCCATGTTTACAGGAGTAACTCTCTCTGCTCACGCATGTAAACGGGTTATCCCGAATGTTTCAGAAACCCGAATAGTGACCTTAACCCGACCATAACCCGAATTTTAACAGCTTGTAAACGTAGTCATTGTAGGTTCAGGAAACAATTCTCCGTTAAATGCACTGCAAACATCTGAATATTTGGTTTGAACTGTTCTAGAACAGTGTTGTAAATACAACTTTATGTTAGAACATGTTAGAACCAGTCGTTTTAGGGGTGTGTGGTTGACTCTTAACTTTTATTAAGAATATCTCTTTGGATTTGATCTGCTTTATGCACCAAGAGCTTGTAACACTCCAAAGAGAAAGGACAAATTGTAATCTCATCATATGAATCCTTTAACTAACAGTTTTTTCTAAAAAAGCAGGCAATGACTTACATTTATTAAAACGAATGTAAATCAATGTTCAAAAGACACTCCGTGTAATACAGGGAAAGAAAAAGTCAACAAAATACTTTGTTAAAGGAAGCAGTGCCTCCCTGATTTGTGTCAATGCAATAATACCTGCCTATTGTCTGGAAATTATTCTGTCTAGACTGACTAATTAGAGTCATTATTATATTATATTATAATATATATGCATTTTATTTTTTACTTCTATTAGTTCATTTATTCAGATTGATTCAATCACAACAGCTGCGGCCTTCAAATTTGATTGGATTGGTCAGGTGAGTGATGCATTATATTTATCACTATTATTACTAGTATTACTACTCACTATTAATATAGATTTTTTAATATTGTATATGTAATTTTACACTTAATTTAACTTACACAAATATATTTATATTTCAAAGTAAATATCACACAAATATATATATATATATATATATATGAATTTGTATTGTATTGTATAAATTTGTTGTATAAAACCACAGGAGATATAAAAAATATGTTAGATATTTAAACTGGGTGTAATCCTTCTTTCCATTTTTACTACAGAATAATGTAGAAAATATATTTTACAGTTTCTACACTGCAACGTTTAATGCAAAATAAACGTTTTATATGCATAGTGCGGCCTCTTTACTTTGTTTTATATGTGTTATATAAGGCCAGCACTCTGAAAATCTAAAAAAACATAGTGAAGCCTGCTCCCAACCTTATCACAGTTTCTACACTGTAATAAATTATAGGCCTTATGTCATTATGCACTACATTGTTCATATACTTTCTTTACTTTTAGCTGGAGATGCAAAACACATGAACACACATGTATTGTCGCAATTGTTTTTTTATCGTCTTCAGATTTCCTCAGTCAAAACATTTCTGCTTTTTATTCAGCTTCGCTACAGCAATATTTGGACACCCTTGTCCAAGGAATCTCCTTGCTCGTCACAAGTTATTTCTTCTATGAATCCATTTTGGAATTCTGCGCAAGAGCGCCCTCTGGCTTTGAGTATGAATGAAATATACGCTGCAGAAGTGTGTATGAAAGCGTAATGTTCACATCATCTGGCTTGGATACGAATAAAACGCCAAGACATGCATAGAATAAATCTTTTATCTTTGCATTTAAATCTACATTTATTCACACTGGCCCTTGAAAACATCTATGTGAACAGTTTTTTTGTGTGCTCAATGCATTTTATGCTCATGTATTTATTTATTTTTATTATTTTTTTACAGTTACATTAATTCAAACGGAATGTGCACTTAGCTCTGGTAAATAAATTAATGTCTATTTACAATATTATAAACCATAGATTTGTGCATATCCCTGATAGTCAACATTCCCCTTAACATAGAGTCTTCTAACTTCTGTTCTAACCTAAATGTCAAAATGCTTTTGTTAATCCACACAGATTTATCGAATCGCTTGAGATGTAAAGCAGCTTGTATTTTGTAAGTACGCCCTGCAGGTCTGAGACATGCCTCGACATCCCATACCTGTACTGAGGACGAGTTCACCTAGACAGAAAAAAACGATTAGGTAAAAAATCTGAATGTCAGAATCTAATAGCGAACACAGACAGGCATATACAAACACCCTACGGCGATGCAAACAAACCGCACGCAACATGAGCCACCAAAGCCAGTGCACACAAAAACACGGCAGATCCTTTAGTACTGTGAAACACAAATAGACTTTGACCTGTGTCGTGTGTGTGTGTTTGCGTGTGTGTGAATTGTCACTAATCCAGGATCAGCCTTAACAAAAGCACCAGCAAAACCCGTGACACAAATTGTGGCCTCTTGCTTTTCACCTCTGCACGAGGCCAGCGGGACCCTGTTGGGCCCCTCGCTCCTATTCCACTCCGCAAGTCCCCAAGAGCCGGGGAAAGGCCTCATCCCTGTCCATAGGAGCCACGTCGACAGTCATATTCAAGCAAAATATTTATTCGGTAAACACCTGATCATCTAAGGTGTGGCAGGACGGCTCAGAGACATTTAGTTTCATCTAGCCCCATGGAGCAACTCGAAGAGCCAAAACTGGCCATGAGGGGCCTGAACGAACGGCTGAAGGGGTTCCTGGAGCATGTGAATCAGTTGGAAAAGACCAACTGCAAATTGGAGGAGCAGATTGTGGAGTGGGGATTTAGGAACGTCACTCAGCGGCGGGACTGGAGCGACGAGGAGGCCCTGGCACAGGAACTGCGAGCTCAGGTGGGTCTATGACATTCATACTCTTTATCTGCTGTGTTATCTACAGCTTGTCTGTCTCGTTACCTTGCTTTTTTATGTGCCCCTGAAAAACCCCTCAGACTGGCTCTAGGGTAATGGACCTAATTAAAACTTTCAATGCATGTATTGTTTTTCTTAGATGCATCATCTTCTGTAGTGGCCCTCAATTTGGCCCCTGGGGGGCCCACTGCACATTTTAGGTGTCTCAATATGTTGACACACCCAGATCAGGTTATGAAGCTAAAGATAATGAGTTAAATCAGGTGTTTTAGAGGAGAGCAATCAAAAATTTGCAATTCCGATGGCTCCTAGTAGTCGTTGCTTTTTTAAATTTATGTCACTGCTGTATTTGATCGTAAGAATGTGTTTAGAATAACATATTGTAATTCTACACATACTGTTTTTCAGTATGCATTCTGTGCAGCATTGCGTGATTTTGTAACATTGTATATTCAATATTAAGAATATGTTGTTATGACACATTATACTTTTTGCATACTATTTCCAATACTCTTTTGCAGTATGCATGGTATCCTTTACTGTACCACTCATACTATTGATGTAGTATGCAGTATGAATATACAAAATTTAGATGAATACTATATATTATACTAATCAAATTTGGAATCAAATTCTACCATACTGTATACGCACTGTGCATGTAATAATTGCATGACATTCTATATTTATAAAAATTAACAATATGTTATTTATAAAAATTAACTATGTATCTTATGGCATACTATTGCAGTATGCACAGTATACTGTTCTGCACTATTACTCTTTAACTGCAAATATTTTGTTTTCAGTCAATAATCCGATGCATTAATACTAATTTGCAGTATGCACTGTACTGTATACACTGTATACATATAAAATATGCATGCAATATATATTTGAGACTAAGGATGTGTTCACAATGGCATACTACTACTGCTCATACTATTTTTTGCAGTTTACAGTTTTTAAGCATGCAATAATTACGTGACATTTTTTGGATACTATTTTTCATAGTCTTTTTAATAGGTTATTTTTATAGGTTTGCAGGCTGGTGTTTTGAATTCTTTGGCACAAACAGGTATTTTAATGGATTACTAGAGGGCAGTTAACCAGACACTTAACACCTGTGCTTCCTAAAACTGTTCCGGTGCCTGTGGCCATACTGACCTTGTGAAAGATTGTTAATCCTTTAGTGCCTCAAGGCCGGCTTTCGCACCTGGCTTGATCTTTGACCTTTACATAATAATAGCCAGCCTGAAGATTTGCAAAAATTCAGATAATACAGTTTAAACCCACTTGTGTTGTTTTGTATCCTTCAAGATACAATCAGTGCATTGGGCAATGTGCATAACAGACATTAAGTGAAAAATCCTGGCATCATTTAAATCTTCAGTAGTGGTATTTGCATAAACAGAGTTTGTCAATCAGTAGAATGCCAGAAAAACCGCATGCAGATGCACACCTACATACACCCTGATCTTCCCACTGAGAATTCAGAAATTATTTTTCGTTCCCATGATTATATGGGTGTTCACAGCCATTTATCATCAACGGGCTTAGCCTTGTACCTTGCTAATACGTTTTTTTTTTAAATTATAATTATTTTTTATCAAATTGCTCAAGAGGGTAATTTCTAACCAGGGGCAATTATAATGCACTTTATCTTAATTATATGTATTTTTTTCTTGTTAATTCTCCTTCTTTTATGTTTGTTATGGCAGGTTAGGATGATCCTAATGGAAAATGCAGACATTTTGTTACAATCTGATGCAGTGAAACTCAGGGCAGCACATTTAAAGACAAGGTTAGAATCTTTCAGTGAACAAAAATATATATAGTTTAAGTAAATAATATATATATATAATTTGTGTGTGTGTGTGTGTGTGTGTGTGTATATATATATATATATATATATATATATATATATGTCAGTCCAGTCAAACTATGGGATACACTACCCAACCCAGTTTGTTCTGTAACTTGTCCAAATGTCAGAAAATTTGCATACTGTGCATTGTATTCATAATACAGTCTGCATTCCAAACATGCCAATGGAATATTTCACTTAAAAAAAAAACAAGAGACTTGAACATCTGTTCGCCCTCTTGTGGTGGGGAAGAGCAATTACCTGGAAATGCCTGTGGATGCTTGGTAATGAATAAAGTAAATTAACAAATGACACATAATAAGTCCAATTTTCCTAGAAAGTCAGTACTTTGTTGGTTAAATGTGATTGGTTTATTTATTTTGGGCGCTGAGATTGTATGTCTAAATTGGAAATTCCGATGAATAGACAGTTGACAAAAATATGTCAATGTTTGCCTTGCATGCTTCCATTGCATTGTGTGTTTCATATATATACTGAATTGGGAATTTTTTTCCCCTGTGGAAATCAGTACAACTTAATCTTTATTTAAGTTGGTGATTTTGGGGTTTGCAAGAAATGCCCATTTAACGACTAAATTTAATGCTATGGTATATTTATGACAAAAAAAAAATATATTATACAATGTATCGTTTGAAAAATAATATCATTACTTTAAAAAATAGTGCTTTTGATGACCTTTGACCCTGAAAGACATCTTTGTTCTTTTAGTTTTAAATGCATTTTCATTTTAAAATAGCTTTATATAAAATGTGTGTAGGTGTGAAATTGAGGAGAAACTCAGACTCCTGAAGGAGCAGGAGGTGTCACAGCTGAAGCTAAAGAAGAAAGAGTTGGAAACGGCCAACAGCCTTCTGGAAAAGCAGCTTTATGAATCCCAAAATGAGTTACAGCAAGTCATGGAGGAACATGAGGTGTCAGTGAGTGATTGTGTCTAATTGTGCAATTGTGTGTCACTGTGCGTGTTATGTTCTGTCAGTCATATTAAGCAATTAACGAGAGAAACCTTGATGTCTGTCTTTAGTAAAAAAATACCATAAAAATGTTCCCTAATGTCTTAACGCCAAGTTGCGGTTAGCCTCGAGGAAAGGGTGTGTGTGTGTATAGGGAATAGTTGTTCTAACCTTACTTTACCTTTAATTATTAGTCGACATATTGTATATAGATTTTGCCAGTAATACAGTGTATTCAGACATCTTGTGTCCTTTTCATTTGTGCACAATTATTATCTTTGCACATAGTAAATATTTAGCTTTAGTGCAACCAATACACTATTTATTTCTTTTTCTTTTTTGCTAAATGTGACGAAAAGCATCTACCAATACAAATACAGTTACTAAAACAAAAGTTGAACTGAAAAAAAAAAACTTCAAATGTTATTGACTGAAGTTAGATAATCTGATGGTGAGTGTGATTTGACCAAGTACAACATGTTCCTGGATCAACTTCCTTCTTGATCCAGGAACATCATTCCAATCAACCAATCAGAATTGAGAGAGTTTTAGGCTTACAATCAGGATTTGGTGTTTCTACACCCTTGTTAATCAGCTATCATTTCCCTCTGATTTCAGGAATAAATTATGGGTAGGGTTAGGTTTAGGGGTAGGGATTGGGTAAAGTCTGTATTTTTAGACAGTAAAGTTGATCCAGCATCAACAAAAGATGTTCACAGTGACCATAAACTGATATTGGTTTAATCACTTTGTCGTAGTTACCACATTTAAATTTACACAACAGAAGTGTAAACTTCAATCTGTCTTTATCAAAGTTTCACCCCAACGTAAGTAGTTCCATAATAATCCGCCGTTTCGATTATAAATCTTGTTCACGGCAAACATTCAGTATTGGTGTGATCTGATCTTTATCATTATGTTTCAGAGGCTTAAGATTAATAATTATCCTGTTTATATAGTCTAAATGCCCATTCACACCAAGGACGATAACTATAAAGATTAGTGTCCACACCAGCGAATGATATAGTCTGTTTCTAAGCATACGTGCGTCTGCCGCTTTAAATTCTTGAGCTCATTACAGCAGGATTGATTCTGATTGGCTGTCAATGTTTTTATCGTTCATTAGAAAAAAAATAGTTCTGAAAGCGATTCCAAAGATAACGCTTCTCTGTGCCTTTATCGTTATAGTTGTGTTGTGGACTCTGCTATTCTTTAATATTGAGAACGATTTTTAGAACTATATCTTTATAGTTATCATCCTTGGTGTGAACGGGCCTTTACCCTGATTGGGCAGGCCACATAGTCAAGGAAAGATGAAGATGAAGGAAATTTTTATTCTTCATGAGAGTAGCCCTTTAAATTCTCCTTAACCTCCCTCTCATTTTCCACCCCCTCTCTCTCTCTCGTTGGCTGACAGAGAGAGCTGGATCAGCACCAGTGGCGATCAGTAGAGGAGTGTGATAGAGTGCTAGCGCAGGTTGCTGCAGGAGAGGATGGCAGAGGAATGGATCTCTCCCGGACCAGCACCCAGTGCGACCACTCCAGCCCAGCCCAGAGTAGCACTGACTCAGCCACGCCACCAAATCCTGCTCCAGGCTCCGGTCCGGCTTCAAAGAGAATGCCCCGAAAGGATGCAACCAGCCCCACAGCTGCATTTCCGCCACAGGTACGGGTGTTCACTCTCTCTCTCTCCTTCAAACACTCTCTACAGTCTGCTGGTCAGGGCACTGCAGAGCAGTCGTAGTGTGTGTGTGTGTGTGTGTGTGTGTGTGTGTGTAAGTGAAAAGACTGCTAAGCCACCATTATTATTCGAAACAAAATTGGGAATGCAAGTCCCATTGAGCATAACTATAGTTTTTTTCTGTTCTCATCAGTAGGTGACATTTTATTTGTCTTCAAGTGTGCTTGAGCAGAATTTATGCCCTCGCACGAAAACGTGGGCCATCGGCCTCATAAATCTCCTTGAAAAACAACAACACATTGCAGCCTGTCTTTACAAAAACCTATGTTGGTACAATGGTAAACTGAGTGTATCAAAACAGTGCTCCTCCAAGGTACTTGGTAGGTGTCCAAAAACATTCTGGTACCACTGAACATGGTTTTGGTAACATGTCCAAAAAAACAAGGTATTGCCATGGTACAAGTCCCAAAACATAGATATTAAAATTTAACATCATTTCCTGAGGAACATGGATGGTAACACCATAGTACATGTCCAAAAACATGGTACTGTTCAAAAACAAGATTTTGTTATTTATTTTTAGATTAGACTCTATATTGTTTTTGGAACTGTACTGTCATTCTTATCAGATGGAGAGTGAAGTGATTCCTAGACAGTGATATACATAAACTCAAACCACAAGAGCATCCAGTTTTCTTTAATGTGATCTATTATGTTTCCAGTGCTCACATTTACCATATACAGTAAATTTTTTTTGGGACTTAAATCATGGGTAATTAAAACAATATGCCAGAGGGGTTATGCATTACAGTCATTTTACCATGAGTAAGATGTGCCCTAAGGCACAGTGTGATCAAAACCTCAATGGTAAGCAATTTGAAAAAAGCTTTAAAAATGTAAGATTTATTGTATTCTGTGGTATGCTTATGTATGTCTGCATACAGTATGTTGTGGTTTTTGATTACTGTAGGTGAGAGTTGGTGATGAGGCACTTAAGGAGGCACGAGCCGAGCTCGCTGAGGCCCGGAAGCAATGGCACCGTCTACAGGTGGAAATCGAATCACTACATGCCTTGGTGCGTTTGGTTCTCACAGACATGCCCACAGACACACCCGAACACACACACACACTCCAATTCAGAAACATGTAGAAACACCTAAACACACTGCTGAACCCATTTCACCTTAACGCATAATCAGCAAATTAGAATATCACTTACTGCTACATAACGCATATGCAGGCCTTAATTTCTGCTGGAACAAGCCTGATCTGAATCCGACATCTACGGAATCAGATTCAACCTCTATTCAACGTCTATGTAGTGCGAATTCAGTGTTAAACATACATCAATACTTTGCCTCCAGGGAATCACTCATCACTCCACAAATTGTTACCAAATTTTTTGATTGTTAGATATTAATTAGCTGAATGTTGTGGGCTCAAAACCCTTTGAAGGCACCATGTTACACAAGTTGATCCCAATGCCACAAACATTGTGCCCTTAAACCAACATCTTAATCTCAGATATATCCAGAAGTTTATTGTCAGTTTCTGAAATTTTGTTGATCTCCGCAATGTGGGATCCTTGAGTTATTATGATTGTGCCAAGGTTTTCAACTCCAAGTGCGTTCAGGGGGATTAACAATAACAAGAAGGTTGGTGGATCAAACCGCATAAAATGCTATCTGTGATCCATTATCATTGTGCCCTTTGAGCAAATCACCTAAATCCCAGGTTGGTCCAGGTGGACTGACCCAGTAGAACATAGATGAAGTGGCACTGGAACAGAAGTGACTCGACTTAAATGGAAGATGCCTTGCTTGCCTATAATATTTTGCTCTCTGTTCACTGTTTCAGACCACCCGACTCCATTCCACAAACCCTGAAATTCCATCCATTCAGAGGGTTAAGTTAGTGGTTCCCAATCCTGAGGGGCCAGTTGCATAAACTGTTAAGACTAGTCTCACAAAGTTAGTCACCTACTTTTTTCTCTTCAAGACTGGTCATAACTTTTTTAATTCAGTAATGAAAAGGTAGATTGTTCTTATTTGCATTGGAAAAGTAAGACTGATTGCCCTTTGGCAACTGCTAGTTCGTCAAACTAGTTCTTAAGACACAAACATGTGCGTCTTAACATGGTGGCTAAGTTTATGCAACTGGCCCCAGCTAGTCCTGGAGAACCCCCAACTGCAGATTTTAAATGTCTCCCTATTCAAACACTTCTGATTGAACTCATCAGTTCATTATTGAAGACTCAAAGACCTCAAATGTGGGTGTTAGATAAGAGAGACACCAGAACCATTGCATTAAGCCATTCTCCAAAAAGATTGTCCCACAAAGGGACACGGGGATGCCGGAGCCTATCCCAGTGTTTTGAGTGTAGGCTGCTCCTGGAGATGTTGGTAATAAATAGTTCTGTTTTATCCCACCAGGAGAAGAGTCTCCAAACCTCCCTACACCACACTCAATTCCAGTACTCTGTGCAGCTCAAGGATCTGTCCCGCTCTGTCAGGGGTCTGGAGTCTGAGCTGGAAACTGTGCGGGATGGTCTGGAAATCCAGAAACAGAACCATAGTCAGCTCCTCAACACCAAGATGAGGCTGGAGAGAGAGATTTCAACTTATAGGAAACTCCTGGAACACGAGGAGGGCAGGTAGGGGAGAGATAGATTTACTGAGCCGTATTTGTTTATGCAACTAAACCGTTAGCACAGGCTCAAACTTGTATGATGTTTTTTATGCAACTTCAAAGAAATACACTGGAATTTTGACAGGGTTTTTTGGCACTGGCATTGTGCCATTGATGTTAAAACAGTCAGTCAACCCGAAGAGATTTCTAAAGTACCAATGAAGTTGAGCATGATCTTGAATCAAACCTGATTTTTCTTTCACTCCTGAACCACAGGTTTCTGAACTCAGACGGTCGGTCTGTAAAAATGAAGCCATGGAAGGGGTCAGTTCCTGCTCCAGAGCAGAATGGCCTACCCAACGGATATGATGAAGATGTCGCTGAGCCAATCTTCTCCAAGAGAACGTCAAAATTAATGCCGGCCCTTCGGCGATACCAGAGTCTTGTCATTCTCACAGGTAAGAATGATGTCAAAACCCCCTTAAACCCATTTTCCAACCAATGATTCCACCCAAAGTGTCTCAGCAAATGGTTCATTATACAGCTGCAAGCCTGAGAGATGTTTTGCAACTCTGTGTTTGTGTTTTTCCATCCAGAACCAGTTCTCAACAAAGATGGGGAGATCTGTACTGTGAAGACTCAGGAGATCCTGGAAGGAAATGTAGTGAGGGAGAGTGCAGAGGGTCACGGAAATGTGGAGTGAGTTTACATAGACTTATTTTCAAGCCTTACTTAGCTGCAATGAAGAACCATAAGCATTTCACACTTTAACCTTTAACTGTCACTCACATTTTTGAACATAGACTTGAAAGTGCAAGATCCAAACCTAAATTTTTATAATTCATGTCTGAAAACATTTTGTAACATGATTTTGATGTACCATTTTCATGGTAATGCAGTGTTTGATTTTAAAATGGGTTTCAAAGGATACATTTTCAGATTAAAAGTTTTCTAGTGATATATCATTTCTGATGATTTCTAAAGTGTGATAGAGAAAAAGGCAACAAAGAGGACTTTTTTTTTGATAAAGGTCAGAACTCCTGTTATGATGTATGGTTTTTGAGGTGCACTTTTGCCATAAATTAATCTATTACTTTTCCTACATAATTTTTAACAAAAAATATTGGTAAATGGATTAGATTAGGATTTAATTGTAATATAGTGAAGTAAACGTAGGCGTCCCGTATATGGGATGGGGTGACAGTTAACAGGTTAAGGACAAACATCTTGATGAGTTTGATCTTGCATGTGGATTTCCATGCAATATAATTTAGATTTTTTGCACCAGAGATTATGTAATCCTAATATATATATGCTTACTATTTTGCTTTTTGTGTGCTATAGGACAGAGAAGATTGACAAGGTAATCAGGCAATGGGAAGGGTCATTCTTTAAAGGAAATCCCAAGCTGAGGAAGAAATCTGTGTCTCTGCGTTTCGACCTTCACATGGCTGTAGCGGATGAGGGTTGCAGCCAAACAAAACAGGACAGTCTCCCTAACGTGGAGGTCCGTCTCGTCATGAAACGGTCTCGCAGCATACCCACTTTTGCCCAGTCATGTCATGATGCTAATACATCACAACTGTGACATCACCATACTACCACACCACAACTGTGACCTCACAATATGACCTTCACTACAATTAAGGGGTGGTGACCACGTCTCAATGTCTCGGCGGCTAATAAAAGCGAATCACTTTAGTAATGTCATAAAACTCTTGCCATTTAAAGTAAAAAAAGAAACTCATGCAGATAAAGCTACTTAAAGAAATTTCAAGGAAAATGTATTTGTAGTTGATTTATTTTACTTCACACTTAGATGTATGAAGGTGAACGGGGAGTACAAATGTCTTGCAGTGTTTCAGATTTCATTGTGACTTTAGAGTGTGACTGAACGCTCTACTCCCACGTTGTTGATTATGAGCACATATTATGTTACTGATACCTATAAAACTATTGGTTTGTGAAAATGTGTATAGTTTGTACATCTATAAAGCTGACTCTTAAGTCTCAGTGAGAAATGGTCAATGAGGATACAGCGATTTCACATTCAGTACAGCGTAACAAAAGATGCCTTATTGCGTTCGACAAATGTTACTGGAACAAATTTTACACTCCAGTAAAAGCTAAGGGGGTATCAAGTTCTGGTTCTGCAGGAGGCTATAGTGTGAACCAAAAAAAATATTGCGTAATTTGCAAGTGTAGCAAAAAATCAGCAGCCAAAATAAACAAACAAATAAATTAATTTATGGTGAAACTGATGTACAGTCCTCACGATATTACCTGCATGAACCTGTACAGAATGACTAACAGTCTATCACTGCGGAAAGAATGAAATGAACTTCTCTGAACTTCTACTTACACCCGCATATATGAGTTACATTGCTTTTATGCATCATTTAAAGTGCAAATACTGTGTCTTCCGATCAAAAATGATGCAGGATTGTTACGAAAACTTGAAATGATCATACTTCAACAACCAAAAAAAAAAAAAGATTTTTGCTTTTCTCGTCTGCATATATTAATCATTTAAACTGTTTTATTTAGTTCTAGCTCTGATGGATGTTGTTCTGTAAATACATAGGGGTTTCCTGATGTAGCAAATAAATGGATACAAATGCATATAGTTAATTTGAAGTTATATTAAATCTAATTAAATCTATATCTCTGAAATATGATGATATCACCGCATAGGTTTAGTTACTGCTTTCATTTATGTAATGCACAATCTACTGTTATACAGGATTAACCTTTCACGTTTCATTATCTTTCCAAGGGATTGTGACCTACTCTAAGACATGTGAAGAGAAATTACACCATTTGCATTGGTAAAAAAATGTCATTTTCATATGCACTTTAATGAATTAAAATAAAATAATTGCTAACTTCCAGAATTTTCACTGTACTCAAAACTATTTTTTTTTATCAAATCCATAGTGCTGCCCTTCTGAGTGATTTGGCTTTTACACTGTATGACAGGTTCTAATAAAGCTATTATTATTTCCAGATGAGCTATTCATGTTATGAGCAAAGCTGTCCAAAGACATTTCATTATATAGACCACAGTGCCTGGAAAACTAGCACACAACACAGATGTCCCAGTTAAGCCTGGAATAGATTTGTAACAGAACAAAACCGTCATGAAAATGACTTTACTTAATGGTGTACAAAACAAATGATGTTGAACAATCATTAAAGGCTAGCATTGTTTTTTCTTTTTCTTTCTTTTTTTTACCTATGTTTAATAATGCCCCAGTTCTGTGATGTTCTCTTGTTAAAGCAATTTTTAAACATGCAAACCTTAATAACTTAAGTTTAGCTAGATGCTAATGCAAACAGTATGACAAACTCTGGTAGCACGATACCCTCTAACTACACTTTTGACTAAATACTTTTACCAACAAATTAGTGAGTAGCGGTAATTCGTGTAGCCTATATTTTAATGCTCTATATCCTAATAGTTAAGATTAGGCTGTGGAGCTCATATGTGGAGGATTAATGTTACAGGAAGACCGTTATTAAAATTAAGTTATTATAAATCGCAAGCTCTGAACCACTTACTTGAGAAACAGCTGTAGAAAGCAGATGCAGATATCCTAACACTTTTCTCCTTAACTTAACAAAGACATTCTTCCCACACCTGTAAAACGGATATCCTCATTATTGCACACAAATAATGTTTAAAATATTATATTGAGCATTTTGCATTTTCTGAGGAAAATATGTGTGATTTTACCGCTAAAGTGTTATGAAGAAAAGATGAACGCTGCTCCCTAGTGGTCATTTATGAACTTGCCACACAAAACAAGTTTCCCTCCTTTTTGTGAAGTAGGTTATTGCATACTTCGAGTATGAACACAATTTGATGAAGAAATCAAGTATGTAGTAGGTACTATTAGCATCCATCATGTTGCCATTGTTGATTTATAATGTACTAACAACAATTGCAAAAACTGTAAAACTGTACAATTTTACCACAAATAATGTTATTTTGCATTACTATATATATATATATTCCTCAGCTCCAGTGGCATTATGGGATAGTAAATTGTTGCACTCTTAGAATCTCAACAGATGCAGATTTTTTTTTTTTTTTTTTTTTACATGAATGTTAATTCATGGGTAATAAATCCTGAATCCAAATTATTTTCCTCTAACTAGCTATAGCCCCGCTGAAAAAAACTGCATATGCTGGTTAGGTATGTTTTGATGCTGGTTTAAGCTGCTCCTTTGCTGGTTTATGCTTGTCCTTTTTTCTGGTTTATGCTGGTTATTTTTCAGCACATGACCAGCATAAACCAGCATCCCAGCGTCAAAGCATACATAACCAGCATATTCCGGTATTTCTACACATGAGTATGCTAAAGGGATAGTTCACCCAAAAATGAAAATTCTATCATTAATTACTCACCCTCATGTCGTTCCAAACCTGTAAGACCTTCGTTCATCCTCGGAACACAAATCAAGATATTTTTTGATGAAATCTGTGAGCTCCTGCATAGACAGCAATACAACTCAAATTTTCCCAGACCCAGAAACGTATTAAGGACATTGGTAAAATTGTCCATGTGACATCAATGGTTCAACTGTTATTTTACAAAGCTATGAGAATTCTTTTTGTGGGCAAAGAAAACAAAATAATGACTTCATTCAACAATCCTTCAAATCCTCATCCCATCAGCAGTAGCATGCCCATTATGACGACGTATACACTTGCTTCAGCTTCATGTAATCTGCTATCTTTATTTTTGTTTTCTTTGTGCACAAAAGGTATTCTCATAGATTATGGATGAACCATTGATTCCTATTTTACTGGTGTCCTTGCTGTGTTTCTGGGTCTGGGATCCTTTCAGTTGTATTTCTGTTTATGGAGGATCAGAAAGCTCTCGGATTTCATTGAAAATATCTTAATTTGTGTTCCAAAGATGAATGAAGGTCTTACGGGTTTGGAACGACACGAGGGTGAGTAATTCATGACAGATTTCCTTTAGGTTGAACTATCCCTTTAAGCAAATAATAAAGAAAAACGAACTCTGTGTGTGTTTTTTGGGTGGAAGTAGGTCACACTGAACCCATATAAGCTCATCTGATCCCTGAAATTTGGCAGAGATTTGTGCTTGCAGACAGGAATGGCATTTCTTTGTATCTGAGCGTGAGGGTTTGCACATTTGCAAGTGTATACACATGTTCGGGTGTTTGTTACTACAGACTGTTTTGTGGCCAGGAATTTCAATACTTTGCATACAGGAAATTGGTTATCCACTTCTTTGGACCAATAATTTTTAATACGAGTGCGTGTGGAGGTGTGTGTGTACCTACCAACAAAGCTGAATAAACACACATCCAAACATGCCCATGCACTCGGTGCCGTCTCTATACCCCATAATCCTCCTGTCTTTTTCTAGAAAGCACTGACTCAATTTTTGGATCTGGTTTTCATGACAAAGCGAATGTCCTCTTTACAGAGAGATGTCTGGGTATAAAAGAGCCAGAGTGGGATGGGCCTGAACCAGCACAGCTCCACAACTCTACCCCCTCCACAGGCGCCGCCACCAGCTAAACCTCTGCAGAATGGGCCGGGTGAGTACGAAGGTGATCAGGACACTCAGCTCCGATTATTGATGATTTATTGACTGCCATTTGAGACTGATTAGTGATGTATATAGAGCCATTTTGAGATGTTTGGACACACAAGGTTGTATTTAATTTATATATTTCATTTGTAATTATAACTGTAGATATTTTATATTCTTTTGATATTTGGATAAATTTTTAACAATATTGTGATGTAACAAGAGGTAGTTTATTAAAATAATATCTGAGTGTGAAATAAAATTCCACCGTCTCCTTTGTACAGATCATTTTCAACGAGGACAAGAACTTCCAGGGCCGTCGGTATGAGTGCGACAGCGACTGTTCGGACTTCCATGCCTACCTGAACCGGTGTAACTCCATCCGTGTGGAGAGCGGGGCCTGGGTGGTCTATGAGAGGCCTAACTTCATGGGCTACCAGTATGTTCTGACCCGGGGCGAGTATCCAGATTACCAGCGCTGGATGGGTCTGAACGACCGTCTCTGCTCCTGCAAGATGATCCACTTTGTAAGCTGCCCACATGCAGTGGAAACATTACATAGTGCATATTTGATATTCAATAGATGTTCTTTCCACTCCAGGTAAGCGGTTCTGAGTACAAGATCCAACTCTACGACAAGGGAGATTTTGCGGGCCAGGTGTACGAGACCACAGAGGATTGTCCATCCATGGTGGACCATTTTCGGACACGCGAGGTCCACTCCTGTAAGGTGCTAGACGGGATCTGGATCTTCTACGAGCACCCAAACTACAGGGGGCGCCAGTACCTACTGGAGAAGGGGGAATACCGTAAACCCGTGGACTGGGGCGCCGTCTGCCCCACGGTTCAGTCCTTCAAACGCCTGACGGAGTGACATCTGACTTGTAAATCCATCCATCTGCAGTCCTCCTTTACCTCCAAACCACCCAAACGCAACAGCATCGACACACCTGTACTGAATCAATAAATGTGTGGCTGCAAATGAAACTCTTTTTGCAAATGTGTGATCACTAGACCTTTTGATTTTGGGAACTATATACATTCTATAGATCTCATAACTGAATAAAACAGGTAAATGATTGTACGGCTAGAGGTATTTGCCATACAAGGTGTTAAATGGGATAGTTCGCACAAACATTACAATTCTGTCATTAATTTCTCACCCTCATGTCGTTCCAAACCCGTCAGACTTTCGTTAATCTTTATGACCCTGCATAGACAGCAATGGAACTACCACGTTCAAGGAGCATAGAAGAGAAGAAATTGTTGAATAAAGTCATTATTTTTGTATTCTTTGCGCATACATTTGAAAAAAAAAAAAATTTGTAGCTTTAAAAAATTATGCCATCACATTAACTATTTTAATAATGTCTTTACTTCTTTTCTGGGCCTTAAATATTTGTGTTCCGAAGATGAACGTAGGTACGACATGAGGGTGAGTAATTAATGACAGAAATTTCATTTTTGGGTGATCTATCCCTTTAGGAATTTAAATACTTTTAGAATAAACAACTGTGGAAACAGGAAATGTCCAAGAGGCGGGGTTTAAAAAAAATGTGCAACTGCACCATATGTCTGCGAACTGCCCACAAGGCTATATCGGCGACAACCCAACTTAAGTTGTTTGTTATAACTATGATTTTTAAAACATCATCAACAGCAGTTTTGACACTGATATCGTTTAATTATAAATATTCATACTGAATTGGTCAAGCACAATTTTGTTTTTCTATATTTATGTACTTTTAATACATTCACAGCTGAAGACAGAGCAGCACACAATTTGAGCTTGGTGACGATGATGGACGTTCACTGGCTGGGACCGTCAAATATGACAAATCCTTATAATATAATGTTCATGTATAAAAACCTAGGTGTGAAAAATTAATTTCATCGTGATGTTATAATGTCATAAGTTATGACAAAAACATTTGCTGTTGTTTAATGTGTCGACCGTTCATTAAACTGGCACGTTCTCTCATCTATAACGCGACTGGAGCCAACTTGTGTGTAACTATTAGTGATTGTAGTAAAAATTACCTTTTTAGTGTCTGGTAACTTATTTGTAGTAATAATGACAGCTAATAATAATGAAAAGTCATTATAATTAACCTCAATAAAAATTAGACTAACAACAGTTAATTGACTATTCCGTTAAGGACTCCAAAAGATCAGATTATTGCATTTTTATTTCATTATTATTTACAAAATAATAAAATGTACTACAAATAACAATAATATATACATTAAAAAATGAGGCATAAAAACTTACCCACTAACAGCCAAATGTTTAAGACAAAAACAGATGTATAAGCCATATTCTTCCGCAGCTGGATGACCAACGTTTTGGTAGTTTTCCCTGAAAATGATTTGATTCTTGATAATATAATAATAAAGGTGTAGATGTGCAAGAAGTAGAGCTGAGCCCCACTTCTGATAAATCTGAATAGAGGAAGACAGGGGCGTCTCTGAGGTTTCTGGGGCCCGGTTTATTGCATATGGGGGATCATGCTGGTGGTTAACCAATGAAAGATGTTATAACACTGCTTTCAAGACTTCTCATTTTATTTTAAGAGGACTTTTTATTTTGATCTTTCATCATTATTTCCTCTTTCAGCATTCCCAGAAGAACTTCCCATTGTGTAACTGTCAAGGTCTTTAAGATGGATCTGAATCCTTTGTTCCTACAAGATGATCTACCTCCTAAGTTGTGCACATGCACGCAAAACACAGAGTGACATCTGACCTGTAAATCTGCAGTCCTTCTTAACCTCCAAACCAGCCAACCACAACAGCATAGACACACCTGCGCTGAAGCAACAAATGTGTGGTTGCAAATGAAACTTTTCTGTCCCCTAGTATGGAGGTGGTGTTCATAAGGTCTTTCCAAAGAAATCCCACAGTTATAAATGTGAAAGGCACATTTTTATCCTCAAAAGTGAACTTTTAATTAATTTGGAAAAATATTTATATAAATCAGTCCTATGAAGTAAAAAAAAAAAAATTTTTTTAAATTGACACTGCTATCAAATATCCTCTATGGGTTTAAATCTGTTAGTCAGCTTATTATATGCTTCTCCTTATTGCTCAGTGTTGCATATAATATTTATAATATTTATTGCATATAATAATGTTCATATATAATCTTTATTTTGTTATTAATCTCCACAGAAAGGCCTCTGTTGATGATTCATGTCAAGAAGTTAAAAAGATTTGAAGTTTTCTCATTTCTCAAACACATTTTTCACCCTCTTGTGTGTGTGTGTGTGTGTGTGTGTGTGTGTGTGTGTGTTAGCCACAGTTTTCATTCTGTAGTAAGCCTATTCACATTTCTGTGCTCATGTGCTTTTTTATGAAATGTAAAATAACACAAATTCAAAAATAATACTAATTGTTTTAAGGTATAAGTCTAAGGTAAATATCCAATAATCAAATTTTTTTTTTTTTTTTTTTACTGATATCTACACATTTTAAACTTAATCAGTTGTTGGTTGTAAAGCAGCAGTTTGACTGTGATTATTTATTTTGCATTCATATTGCATTGGTCAAGCACAACTGCTGAAATCTGTTTTCTACCTTTATGCATTTTTAATATTGCATAGTTTTAATGGGGGGGAAATGCCAGGAGAGAAAAACTTTTGCACAGTACAGTTTGGTGTATAGTTGAGTCATGAAACTCTAGATGGCGCAGGCTTATGGGTTCTTAATGTAACTGATGATATTCAGAGAGTTAAACAACTTGGCTGTCACGGTTCTGTTTAGTTTCATCATGGACTTCGTTGTGTTTTCATGGACTTGTCATTGGTTTTCTTCAGTCACATGTCTTTTTGTTCAGTTTTCCCGCCATTCTTTAGTTGTCATGGTAATTCATTTAATTTACTCAGGTGTTCATCGTTATGGCCCTTATATGTCTTGCATTTAAGTTGCTGCTGTGTGATCTTTCATTTGTCTGGTATTGTCTGTGTAATACACAGCTGTCTCGCAGTTTGGCATTCTGTGGATTTATTTAATAAACCTTGTTTCATTTTCATCATTGTCTTCATCCTTGGAATATTCTTGACAGAGGCACAAGCTGATTGGTTCATTCTGCATATACAACCAATGAGCCTACTACATTGCATTTATATGACCTGCTATCATTCACTAGAAATTCCTGCAGAAACCCTTCTCCTTCCCCAGCTCCACCTGTATAGATCTGCTATGGGTAACTTTATATTCTATTTCTGCAGAAGCAGTATGTCTTAAATACTCATGGCACCATACTGCCATATGTGTTGACAGTCTTCAACTTAATAACCAACAGTAGCAGCAATTCAGCAGCAGCGTAGAAGATCTATTCCGCCAAGACCGGATACATTAACATTGTCATATCCATCACCATGCTAAAATCTTCCGAGGGTTGTCATGATTGAAATAATGGTTTAGCAAAGTTTAGCAAATAATATTAATGTTATTGGAAATGAATTAAAAAAATTTTATGTTGTTGTTTATGTATATCAGACCATTCAAACAACTGGCATGGTCATTACCTACAACGCAATCTTACGTGTCACTATTAGCGATTAGTCAAATTAGCTCAGAAAAAGTAGGTAGGCTTATGCTGTAAAATTATTGTTTTGAGCATTATAATTGACTCTTTTAAACATAATTCATGTTGTAGACTAATTTTTTTTTCATAAGGTACATAGACTGTACAGTTAGCCCTATACAGCAGGCCTGTGTAGTCTAGGCTACACTATAACTTAGATCTGTGTATAGACAAAATCATACAGAAATTCAGTTGTCTGTAGTAAAACAGATTGTGGTTAATTTCATAATTTCCGACTAAAAGAAATTACCATATTATGAATTTTTTAATTATTTTTTTGAAAGCATTTTTTTCTCTAGGCCTAAGTAAGTTTGCAAACAGATGACAGTTTTTAGGTATAGTTTTTGTCATCACATATGGCTCAAAATTAAAGGTCAATCAAAGGTCATTTAAATGTTACAGTAATATTCTTCAGTGGATGACCAATAGTTTTCTATGATTGTAATAATGCAGGTGAGGGATATAGATGTACAAATGCAGAACTGAGCACCACTGCTTTTAAATTCTGAATACAGAGGCATCGCTGAGGTTTCTGGGCCCCTGATTTATTTAATTCTAGATGGGGGTCATGCAGGTGTTAACCGAGCGTGGGTTATAACGCTACTATCAAGAAGACGATGTCTCCTTTCACTCTGACTGAACTATTAATGTTGCTCTTTCACCATAATTTCCTCTTTCAGCATTCCCAGCAGAAACACCTACATTGTCTTCAGATTGGTTATACAGTAATGATCTTTAAGCTTAGACTTTTAACTAAACCCTTTCTTAAAGTAATATTTCACCCAAAATTTAAACGTATGTCCATTTATTCAACATGATTGATTAATTGAGTTCCAGATTAATGACAGTCACATAAATAATGAAATTTACATTCAAATTATGTATATTTTAAAAATTTACATTTAAATTTTAATCCTTGTGCACTTTTAATTTAGCAAAATTATTGGGAAAAGCCCAAGACCAAGAAAAAAGAACTTCAGCACATTAATTTGGAGGAAGAAATAATTGTTTAGCAAAGGTTTATAAGCAACACCACACTGATTTTTTTCTGCATGTTAAAAAAAAAAAAAAAAAAAAGTTTTTCAGAAGAACAGAGAAACTAATGAAATTTTAAATGTGTCCTGCTCTTCTGGATCTGATGTCATAAATCACCATGGTAAAAGTAGCCACGCCCACCACAGCAGAGATGACCAATCGAATCACAGCTTCAGTGAAACCACAACAGTGGACTTGATCTGAAGATTTTTAAAAATACGTTTTTTTTAAGAATCTGCATTTGAGAATTATCAAACATTATTTAAAAAATAAAAACATTAATATCCACATACCTGCACATGTCTGACAGAGTTGACTGATGCCCAGATGTGTGGTCTGGTTTCTGATATGATTGTTGATCACACAGCTGTAGGTGTTGTTATCCTGATATTCTACCTCCAGAGGTAGAGAGAGACTGTTGTTGAGATCAGACACACTGATGCTGGACAATAAACTGTTTCCTTTGTACCAGGAGAGAGTCACAGCACTCACATTCAACACTGAACACAACAGTGAACAATTAGACACTGATGATGATGATGATGATGAAGAACATGTAGAGTATCTGCTGATGACAGGGATGGGAAGACGAGCTAGAAAACAAGAGATTTTTCTACTTCATTTTACTAAATATTCTGGGATAAATTAATTTAAGCTCTGTAGTATCAGTGACAAATTGTCAAGTAATATTCTTCGAACTTATTGGCATATAGGGGATTTTAAATTATTTCTTGTTAAAACATCTTGACAAAAGGGCAAATAAAATTAAACTACTCACCGTAGACTGTAACATTGAATGATTCTACTGAGAATGTACTGTACTTTTGATAAAGTCCAGAGTCTGTTGTTCTGATGTTCCTGATGGTCAGAGATCCAGTTTGATTGTCCATCTGTAGTCTGTCTCTGAATATCTCATCATAATTTGTAATATCACCCGTCTCCACATCAAGCTGAATGACTTTAACATTACGAGATTCTTTAGGTTTAAACCAAGTCCACTCTATATAATCCATGTAATTTGTGTAAAATGTAGTATCATGGCTGCTTATGTCAGTGTGTAGAGTGACGGTCTCTCCCTCCATCACTGACAGTATCTTCACTGCATCTGTATCAGAACCAAACACGTCAAAATAGCAAGATTTATGGGACAGATCATCCGGAAATGACAATCCTAACATCAATTCCTCAACCTTCATTACATTTCACACCTTTCTTCCAAAACAACCCAAACATCTTCTTTTGAGTTCCACAGAAGAAATTAAGTCATACAGGTCAGGAACAACGAAAGGGTGAGTAAATGACAGAATCGCTTGAAATAACTGTTCATATAAATCTAACTATTTGACCATAATAAACCTGAAGAAATACAAATATTTTTTACTTACCAACCAGGTGGCAGAAATGCCAGAAAATAATTGCGCAAAACATTTTTCAACCGCATGAGATAAATGAGGAAGTCTAATGAAGGAACTTTTCTCTCAGTAAGAAGAACTACTTGCAAAGTCATTATCTTTTTGTGGCTAAAAATCTGTATTGTCTGTCTAGGTACAATAAAACAACATTTTTAGTCACTTATCAACTATGAATATGTGAAAATGATTTATGAGAGGGTGAATAAACAAACAAACAAAAATGTTTTTCCTTTTTTTTTTTTGGCTTGATATCAATGATTGACAAACAGATTACATGGACAAGAATCTTTATAATGTTCAGTGTTGTAATAATCTCTCTTTAAATGAACTGAGAAATCAAAATTCCCTTGATCTTTTGACAACTGCTTGTGGAATATATGACCCTATGATGTAAAAGTGTGGCACTATTAAAGGTCCTATGAAATGAAAATGTCACTTTCTGAGGTTTTTTAACATTATAATGAGTTCCCCTAGCCTGTATATGATCCCCAAGTTTCTAGAAATTCTAATCGGTGTAAATCAAGATTTTGCTATCTTTTCTCTGCCTTTGAGAAAATGGAAGCTCAAACGGGCTGATCTTTAAATCTCCTCTTTGTGACGTTATAAGGAGAAATGTTACCTCCCCTTTCTCTGCCCGCCCAAATATTTACATATAATTCAGTCGCAATGTCAGCACAGGCGTTACAAACAGACTTTTATGATATGGATTCGACAGCACCGCCACAAACAGTGAGTAACAGTGTTCATTAATGCCTGATCTGTGATCAGTGATTTCTGATGTGTAGCTAATCATTCAAGTTCACACAGACTTTCTTTCTAAATCGTTTAATACTGTTTATGCATCAGTGAATCAAGCCAGGGACTAAACGATCAACTTCACGTTGTTTCTCTTAGTAGCATGAAAGAAATCTGCTATTTAAATTGTGATTTAACTACAGAGAGCGATCAAAGAACGCTCCCTTTTTTTCGGAGCTGTCACACATCGCGAGTATATCTACACTCTTGCCTAAACTGCCGTTACAATGAATGACGCTGTTATGCTGCACAACAAAGATCTTACTGTATTCATGTGGTGTATTCATGTGTTTGCTGTTAGTTGTGGTGAAAGCATTTTGTGAGAGCCCCCGCCCCTTCAAACAGAGCATTCAAGCCAGAGGGCTAATATCAGGATATCAAAATGGTTTTTATTTCTAAATTTTAAATGTAAAAATCCTACTAACAATATAAGTACACCTAAGGAAACATTAAAAAGCATTTAAAGAAAAGGAAATAATCCATGTCATGGGACCTTTAAACACTTTCTCCACAGAAGAAGATCAACTCCTGCTTCTACATCACTGCCTGTTTAGCCCCGCCCACTGATTCACTCGTGTAGTGTTCATTAAGGAGGCGAACACACAGGTCTACACGGAAACCCAAAAAATATTGAGGCTCTGAAGACAACAAGACACTGTTAGTGCCAAATTGTGGCAATTGTACAGTGTTTGCATTCACTGTAAAAAAAAAAATCTGTAAAATATACGGTGAAAAACTGGCAGCTATGGTTGCCAGAATTATACTGTAAAATATACAGTAACACCATTTTAGGTTTAACAAATTTACCTTAAATTTACAGTTTAATATTGTAATTTAACTGATATAATGTTAATATACCAGCTTATTGAAGAACTGAAATCTGTTTTGTTCCTTTGTTATACACTGGAAACCACCAAAAGCAGGTAGTGATGAGAAAGTCAAGTGATGAAACAAAGCCCATCACAAGCATCTTGTAAATAATTAGATACATAGAAAGTGCACAGTGTGATTCGCACAAGCACTAAACACCATCATGGTGAGACTCAAACTGAAATATGCAATAAACATTAATTTAACAACATTATATGTAACATACAACCCTCCCTAATAACCATAATAGATAAGAAAAGAAATAAGAAGAAACATAATTATTTAAAAGAAAAAAAAATCAAATTCAAACATTTTTAAATGCAACGCAGAGAATTCCAAGCGGGTATAACTGCAGACCGGGGATCTCCAAAATTGGGCAGAACCTCCAAAATGGGGAGGGTTCTCCTTTCGCAAAGACTTTCACCGTTGGCTGACTTACATTTAAAAATAAAACATTATAAACTAAACATTGTTTCTAGTTCATCTAAAATAAAATATCCTATATAAATAAATATTCTCCATGAGAGCAGAGCCCAAAGCTTGTGGCCAGTGGTGTTTGGACCCAAGTCTGAACCTCTGCTTCATGATGTAAACAGGAATCACTCAGGAGCCGCCCCAGCGGAGGGGAAAGATTTTACTCTATCACTTTATTACAAGCAATGGGGCCATCCCGGGGGAAGGAAATTCGCAAGGCTAGGAGTGGGTAGTGATGCTGGGTGTAACTACAAAGGTGCCATTGTCCGGTGAGTCTCATAACGCATAATATTATTAACTGTTTATCTCCCGAACTGCAACTTTCTTTACCACACTATTCAGCGCCAATCCCGCTATTCAGCCAATTTCACTGGTTAAGGTAAGGTGTGGGGTAGGTTTAGGGGTTAGTGTTTTTTGTTGCATAGTGTAGGAAACACTTTAACTGACACAACCAATAAAAATGTAAGAATCAGTTGTGGGGCGGAGTTTGCACTGAAGTGGGTTGGGGGAAAAATTGTGCATGCGTGTCATGCATCTGCCTCTCAATGGGAGGAAGCCATTTCGGTGCTCCCACAGCATTTTGGAGTTCACGCCCCTGTTTGGAGATCTCCAGGCTTTAATTATACCATTCATCGAGAATGTCAGTTTACAGCCTTTCCCTGTAAATTTTACAGGTTTGTACTGTAGATGTCTAATGTGTACATTTTCACATTTTTTTACCATTAAAATCACAGTAATTTTTTACAGTGTTGCCTTCCTTCTGATCCCAGTACTCTGTTCACTTCATTTCATCGCAGATTCGTTTACAAACGAGTCACATTTCGACATGGGATTTTCAGAAAGATTGAAACTAAATGACAGCAGTGTCTAACTGTGAAGGACGTAGACTGTCAGTGTTAAGCCAATCACTGTTAAGCCAATCATAGCAGTGAGCAATAACTTCCAATTCTACAATCCTCCATGCCTGTTCAAACAGAGCATTCTGATGAGGGAGTCAAAACAGGACAAAAAGTACCTATTCCTTCTGAATTATGTTTTTTATTTAAAAATCTTAAATGGTTTATATGATGACATTTCAAGTTTAATTTTTTCTTTGGAGTGTTACAAGCTGTTCATAAATAGAGAAGATACCTAAAGTTGCAAAGTTTCAAATTCAAAGAGATATTCTTTATAAAAGTTAAGAGTAAACCACACACCCCTAAAACACCTTGTTCTAACACACCCCCATATGTCTATGTCACTTTGTGGGAAGATTTGCATAACACCACCCAAATGTTCATGCAAAGAAAGAAGGCATAACCAGTGGTGTAATTTAACGAAGTCAAAATAATTTGTTACAGTAGGCTACATAAATATTTCTTGTGAGTATCTGTTCTTTATGCATTTGTATCTGCAGGTTAAATTCATCTGCATCATAAAGAAAATAAGGAATCTGGTTTTTAGTGAAATAAGTATTTTTAAATATATTTGTTAAGCAATTATAACATGTGAGTTAATAATGGTTCACTTTTTGGCAGGTATTGCATTAAAATCACCCTTTTACTCATGCATTTATAACTGCTTATCAACGATTTATAATGCATTTGTAAGTGAGCTACAAGTTATTTAATAACACCTTTATAAACATTAATGTAAAGTGTTACCGCAATATCATCTATAAGATTAAAGAAAACACATACATTTCTATGCAAAAGTTAACTTCATCATCAATATCTGGGTGACAATTTCAATGGCTTTTCTCTTACTTTTTTTTTTTTCTTAAAGTGTTTTTTTTTTTTTTTGGTTATTGGATAAGAATCGTCTTGATGCAGACCTCTTTGGTATGGAAATCATTGGGACTTAGGCCTATTCATTAAAAATAACTGAGTCAAAACAACAATTCAGTCACAATTCATACATCACCAGCTTGCAAACAATATGTACTGTCATTTTTTAAACAACTTTAAGCAAAAAATAAAAAAATAAAAAGAAATTCAAATTCTCAATTTCCTGTTTTTCAAAGCCAGCATTCAGTGACTGATTGATTGTTATGTTTTTCGCTTCTTTTCAGCTCTTCTGAATCTGATATCATAAACCACCATGATAACAGTAGCCACGCCCACCACACCAGAGAGGACCAATCGAATCACAGTTTCAGTAAAACCGCAACAGTGAACAGAGTCTGAGGAGAGAGACATTTTATTAAGAACCTGCACCAATATGTTTGTGGTATTTCTATTCATATAATCTACAGTATGCCATACCTGGACATGGTTGACAATGTTCAGTGATGTTGAGATGTGTAGACTGGTCACTAATGGAATTGTTTACTCTACAGCTGTAGGTGTTGTTATCCTGATATTCCACCTCCAGATTTAGAGATATACTGTTGTTGAGATCAGACACACTGATGCTGGACAATAAACTGTTTCCTTCGTACCAGGAGAGAGTCACAGCGCTCACATTCAACACTGAACACAGCAGTGAACAATTCTGACCTAATGATCCTGATGATGAGGATGAAGAAGGACATTGAGAAGAGCTTCTGATAATGACAGGTATGGGCAGAGAAGCTGGAAAATGAGAGCTCACTTAATTTAAACTTTTTAAGATTCAATTTGAGTTTATTACAATGTTGAAAGGGTAAAAACACTTAACCTTATGATAATTATTTAAAAAATTATATTCTAAGTAATTGAAGATCTATAAATAGTGTATGTGACCTGTTGTTGATTTTTTAGGAGAGGCAGAACATGAATCAATGTAAACATTAAATTCAAGCCCTAAATTCAAGACAGTAACGTTAAATAGTACAGACAAAGACTTTACAAGTATGATCAACTGTAGTCCATACAGTACAGAGTCTGTGTCCAGTTTGACTGTCCATCTGTAGACTGTCTCTGCATATCTCATCTTGATTATATCTAATATCAGATCTTTACTTCATCTGTATCAGAATCAAACTCAGCAAGATAAAAATGATCAAATGCTGATCTAACGCTTCAGGACACACAGATGGGGGAAGTGAGTTGGTGTGCTTGTCAAGCTCAGGAAGCATAGATTTCGACCGCCTTTGTCTAGCATCCCTCTGGCAAATCTCCACTCTCTACCCAACAAAACGGACAAACTTCTTCTGCTCTCCTGGACAAATAAGGATTTCTCACTCTCTGCTGCTCTATGTTCACAAAAACCTGGCTGAATGACGTCATACCAGACACAAACTCGCGACGGCAGGACATGCTTTTAGATCAATGAAAGATGGTGTTCAGATGT
This sequence comes from Carassius carassius, assembly GCF_963082965.1. NCBI lineage: Eukaryota > Metazoa > Chordata > Actinopteri > Cypriniformes > Cyprinidae > Carassius > Carassius carassius. Next base: position 15,670,364 of record NC_081770.1, on the reverse strand, counting down.
AACTGTGTTAAAGAATATATACTGTCCCGATCTAGAAGTGCTCTTCATTAACTGTAAACCATTCTATTGGCCGAGAGAGTTTCACTCGTTCATTCTCGTGAATGTTTATCTCACTGATCAGATCACAGAGACAGAGCAACAACACCCAGTCTCTGTTTTAATCATTCTCTGGGACTTTAATATGTCCCACAAGAGACAGCAATAAATGATACATATCCCTCTGTCCCACGGACAACTTTGGGGCATCTCTGATCTTTATACCAACCTACAGGCAAAATCTTAAATCTGCTAAACCTGTAGTAAAGACTGTAAAGAGATGGACCAATTAAAAAGAGTGGGATTTAAAGCCTGTTTCGACTCCACTGAAGCTGCTACCACCAATGTGGACAAACTCACAGAGACTGTAATATATTAATATATGCAACATGGGACTGCACTTCCTCCTGCAACATCTAAACAAAACAGGGACTTTTTTTGAGGATCCTGTTTGTGGACATATTCGGATTTCAACACCATCATTCCAACAGCCCTCCAGATCAAACTAATCCAGCTCTCTGTCCCTAGATCAATTTGTCAGTGGATCACCAGCTTCCGGATAGATAGGCAACAGCTAGTGAGACTGGGAAATTCATGTCAAAAAGCCGCTCTACCAACACTGGTGCCCCTCAGGGTGGCGCCCTCTCTCTACTGCTCTTCTCCCTGTACACTAACTGATACAGAGGAGGTTCCTGTACCGCCTTCCTTGCACCACCAGAGGGAGCCATTGCCCGAATATTAGTTTTCCTATGAACTCCATTTCCTACAAGGCCTCATACATGGGACTAATTAAACTTACACCTGCACCTCATTTCCACACTCATATAAGCTGCTCTCACACGCACTCATTGCAAAATCTTGATTTGCCTCGGCTGTCAGTTCTGAGCGTTATTACCCGTGTTTTGTTTTCTTCTCTTGACCCTGGACTGTTTTACGTTATCGATTGTTCTCTGCCTGCCTCGACTTTCTGCCTGATTTCCCGATTCTGTCTCTGCCTCGCCCCTATTGCTCAGTTTGCTGTCGTTTGACCCCGTCTGTTTGACTATCCCAAATAAAGAGCTGCAAAAGGATTAAACTCCGTCTGGTTCTTCGCAACACTAACGACTGCACCTATAAAGACCTCTCTGTCAAGCTCCTGAAGTTCACAGACAAAACTACAGTCATCGGTCTCATCCAGGACGGCGAAATAAGGAAAAACTAAAATTAGTTTTTAAAATCACACGCTAAAATCTGACGCTTTTCAGACTACTAATGCAATTTTTTTCAATGGGTAATCGCTCTTTTGGCTTCTTTCAAAAAAAAGGAAACAAGGAAACAAGGGCATCGATAAAATAGTCAATGTGACATCAGTGGTTCAACTGTTATTTTTACAAAGCTACGAGAATACTTTTTGTTTGCAAATACATTTTTACTTTTTGGGTACAACAGCTTGACACCGTAGCAGATATGTCCTTTTAAGGGTCTTGTTCCAGTAGTCTCAGCCTCAGACATCACGCCCACCAACCGTTGGTTAAACGTCTGATGCATATGGGACACAAAAAGTGGAAACACTTCAGGAGTGTCGAAGTCATCATCAGATTGGATGATTACTACAGAACTTCCGGGAGAAGTGTATGTCACGTTTTTTAATGTTCTGTTCGGATACAAAGATGCCGTGAAGCTAAACCCCCTCACAAAAGAAGAAAGCCATCATGTTTAAAACTGTGACGACGAGCGTTTATCAGGGTCAACTAAACTCTGGATATTCAAGCGTAAGTGAAATATTTAAAGTTTGCGGCATAGAATCTTTAAAATATGTCTGAGAGTTGTTATTGTGGCAACATTTCCACGCCTCGACGTGTGACGCTGAAATGAAACGAACTGTGACTGGTTGCTTGACATATCAGTCAAATGTCCTCATGGATGGGCCTTGGCAAATGAAAGCTGCCATGGATTCCAGACCTTCAGCAGTCAGTTTGAATGTCTAGCTACTGCGAAACTATTGTTCCAGTGACAAGCTGTTGTAACCTAAAATCTAAATCCTAAAATGGTCTAAATCCTTTGCCTGGTGCCTTGGCCTTTCTCTTGCACTGCACCTTCACTTCCCTTTTCCTGTCCTCTATATATATATATATATATATATATATATATATATATATATATATATATATAGCAAGGATGCTTTAAATTGATCAAAAGTGATGATAAAGACAGACAGCAAAGAAACCTGGAAAAAACATAATTAGTTGAATTTTCAACATAATAATAATAACAATAAGAATAAGAAATGTTTTTTTACCAGCAAATCAGAATATTAAAAAGATTTCTGAAGAATCATGTGACACTAAAGACTGGAGTAATTATGCTGAGAATTTGGCTTGCAAATAACAAGAATTAATTACATTTTAATAAAAATATTTCACAATATTCCTGTTTTATTTAATTTTTTTGCTGTATTTTGGATCAAATAAATGCAGGCTTGGTGAGAAGAAGAGTCTTCGGAAAACATTAAAAATCTCACTGATCAAAACCTTTGGTAGTGTATTGAATACACAATTTCTAAAGTGCCTAAATGTCATAGTTCAATATATTTGTTCAAAAAGTCTAATACACTACTGAATTATTATGCTGTGAGCCTGTTACTCATATTATTTTTGTGTTGCTGAAACTGACCTGCACTTGAAGCCCTGAACAGGTCAGTGATGTTGCTACATTTCACTGCTTCTTCTATCCGCTTTGTCTCTTTCATCGAGTCCGACCAGGCGGGAAGGAAGTCGACCGGAAGTTAAAGTCAGCCGCGTGCCGCCATCTTGTAGCAGAACTTCACTTGCGTTAGCATCCCATTGACTCCCATTCATTTTGGCGTCACTTTGACAGCGAATAACTTTACATCTGAGGCGTTTAAAGACTCCATTTGTCCATTATTTATTTCTAAAGATACACGACAATGTATAAAGGGCTCCATTACCTTCTATGTTATATTATGGCCCCGTAGAAACAGTCTTTGTAAAAATAGGCTAACGATTGCGTCATAACCACTCGACTCTCTGTCGCACAGTAGAGAAATTACCGTACAGACAGGAGGAGAAGCTCGCAGGCAATCGGGGAGATGTCAAGAGAGAAGCCCATAGATACAAGCCCTGGCGTTACATTTTAAAATACTATACAAAATAATTAATCAGAATACTTACTCCTGCTCACTCACGCCAAAGAACTCCCCGCTCAAGCTCGCCATCTCTGCAAGATTAACGATGGCAGTTTTCACGCACAGCTACTAGAAGATTTACATCTGTCAGACAGGTTGCTGACGTCATCAAGCTTAGTTTGAGTCTGTGCGTCAGAAACGGAAGTGCTAAAAATTGCTAAAAATGGGCTTCACTTGTCTCAATTGAGTTCCAATGGGGTCCCTGTGTCCATTTCTTTTACTGTCTATGAGTCCGGCGCATCCGTTTGACGGAGGACAGACAAAGAATAAAGTTCCTTGTTTCTTAAGATTTTCAAAATAACATTTAATCTCCATTTTCATGTTTTCTCTTTGCTTAGCTGCTCCGCTCTTCTGGATCTGATGTCATACACCACGATTGCAACAGTAGCCACGCCCACCACAGCAGAGATGACCAATCGAATCACAGCTTCGGTGAAACCACAACAGTTAACAGTGAACATATCTGAAGACAAAAAAAAAGGAGAACCTAATTGATGACAAAATCACTAACCGCATCAAAACAGAATGCCTCAACACTGATTTGTTTTGTTTTGTTCTATTAATAATTCAAAATATAATGACAGGAATGGACAGATGAGCTAGAAAACATGAGAGAATAAGGGTGAAATACATATTCTGAGATACATGTGTCAGTTAATATTCTTTGAACATATTATATAAGAGATTTCAGTATATTTATTGTGAAGGGCACATTTAATTCATCACTCACCATAGACCGTAACATTGAATGATTCTACTGAGAATCGACTCCTCACTTGATAAAGTCCAGAGTCTGTTGTTCTGATGTTCCTGATGGTCAGAGATCCAGTTTGATTGTCCATCTGTAGTCTGTCGCTGAATATCTCGTCATGATAATATCTAATATCACCCGTCTTCACATCATGTTCAATGATTCTAACATTGTGAGAATCTTCAGGTCTAAACCAACTCCAGTGAATATAATTCTTAAAATATATATCTAAAAACGTATTTTGTCTGCGTATATTAATGTGTAGAGTGACAGACTCTCCCTCCATCACTGACAGTATCTTCACTGCATCTAAATAAGAACCAAACATCAAAATAGCAAGATTTTAGGCAAAGTTCATCCAGAAATTACAATCCTTTCATTGTTAAGCTGTTCAGCTTCATGTCGTTTCAAACCTGTCTGCTAAGAAACACAAAACTAAACATTTGGAATATTCTTTTAACTGTTTTTGTCTATATGTTGAAATTCGGTTGCGTCCAAAACAACCCAAACTTCTTTCGATGTTCCACAGAAGAAAATAAGTCATTCAGGTTAGGAGGAAAGGAACAGTTAATGTAAATCATCTGACTGTAATGAACACGAAGGCAGAATCTTTTTTAACTTACCAACCAGATGCCAGAAACATAAAAAAATAAATGCAAAAAACATTTTTTTTTATCAACCGCATGAGATTAATGAGGAAGTCGAATGAAGGAACTCTTGTCTGGTCATCAGGTTTTTGCGGCGAAAGTTCTATTACGTCTTTCTAGATGGACTACATTTTACCTTCCAAGCTATTACAAACAGAAAAAAATACAAAGAATAAATCAGTGAATTTTTACTATGTGCACAAAACGATTGATGAGAGAGTGAGTAAACAATCGAGAAAAAGAAAGAAAGAAAAGAAACGCCTTCCATATTAGACTAATAAGAATCTTTAAAATTCAATGTTGTAACAATCTCTATTTGATAGTTGATTGTAGGCAATCTGTTATTTAAGAAGGAACCAGTAGATTAAACTGCTTGCTGTACTAGAGAACCAGAATCATATTTTTACATTCACTAAACACAAATTCTTTACATATAGTTAAATTTGCTAGCATTTGAGCAACAATTTTTTTTTTACAGTCGTTTGACTTTTGGATAAGGATCATTATAATTCAGATCAATTAAGGAATCATTAAGAGTGCTTTGTGAACCATTCGATTGATTCATTGAAAAGAACCGACTCAAAAGAACAATTCACTCACCAATTGAACACCACTATGACTTGCAACAAGTAAGTTTTACTCAGGGGCGGGTCTACGTGGTAGCCAGGGATGCCCCGAGGTGCCCGTCCTGCGATAGGCTTGTTTTTAGTAAATTTCTAACTGCATCTGGCAGTGGTGGATCGTGGCATGTGTAGCTGCCAAAGCCTGCTTTTTTTCCTCCTCTTTATACTTAATTGTAGTCTGTTTATAGAGCAATATATGACAAATATCGAGTGCGCATAATGTTCCATGATGATCCATGTCATGCGCGAGGATGTCTTTATACTGCATCTGATGTCATACACCACTATTGCAACAGTACCCAAGCCCACAACGGCAGAAATGACGAATCGAATCACAGCTTCGGTGAAACCACAACAATGAACGTAGTCAGGGGACAAAAAATAGAACCAGCACCAAAAGTATGATAAACATACAAACATACATTTCAACTGAAAGAAAAAAAAAACATTTGTTGTATGCTTGTGGTTATATTAATATCCCCAATGATGTACCTGCACATGTGTTACAGAGTTCACTGATGTCCAGATGTGTGGTCTGGTTTCTGATATGATTGTTGATCACACAGCTGTAGGTGTTGTTCTCCTGATATTCTACCTCCAGAGGTAGAGATATACTGTTGTTGAGATCAGACACACTGATGCTGGACAATAAACTGTTTCCTTTGTACCAGGAGAGAGTCACAGCGCTCACATTCAACACTGAACACAGCAGTGAACAATTAGACACTGATGATGATCCTGATGATGAAGAACATGTAGAGTATCTGCTGATGACAGGGATGGGAAGACGAGCTAGAAAACAAGAGAGAGTAAGTGGAAATAAATTACTATATAAAATAGAAATACTGAGGGAAAAATAAATTAATTTAAAGGCCTATCAACAGTATCTGTGGCCAGCTGATATCCTTTAAACATGTGAAATATTTAAGAGATGAATCATTAATTGCCAGAGTATATCAAATTCATCTACTCACCGTAGACTGTAACATTGAATGATTCTCTTTTAAATCGACTCGTCACTTGATAAAGTCCAGAGTCTGTTGTTCTGATGTTCCTGATGGTCAGAGATCCAGTTTGATTGTCCATCTGTAGTCTGTCTCTGAATATCTCGTCATGATAATATCTAATATAAGATGTCTCCTCATCATACTGAATGACTGAAGCTATCCGATTAAGTTTAGGTCCAAACCTCCTGTCTATAAAAGTCTTATAAGGATAATATGATATCCTGATATCAGTGTGTAGAGTGACAGAATCTCCCTCTGTCACTGTCACGATCTTCAGTCCATCTGTATAAAACACACCAAGACAACAAGATGAAACAACAATGAAATAAACCTGAAGCCATAAAACACATTTAACTTACCAACAAGATGCCACAAACAGAAGAATATGAATGTGTGAAACATTTTTCCACAGTAGGAGATAAAAACACCGATCTGAAAAGCCACAACAGAAAGTGTCATTAATGTACAAAAAAAAAAATCTTCTGATGCTTTCAGTATCTTAAAACTGTAAATACTGAGTCTAATGGCTGAACTTTTTGGACCGTGAGATCATCTCCTCCAGTCTTCGTGTGGCTATAAATGGCTTGATGTCATTTCCTGTGACAAGTCACATGTTAGTGTCTATGACAGGGTTTGACATTTTACATTTTTCTGGATAACCGCTGAGTCAATATCCCCACCCCTTTTTCAAATGCATGATGTACAGTATGTATACAGTACATAAACAGTTTTAAGTGTTCAGATAGAAAACCTATATTTGATTATCAATTATTATTGAAAATTTCTTTATTTTAAAGTCCTTTACTGTTTCTAAACACATTATTAATGTATTGCAGAAAACAAGTCGAGTACTTTGCATCACTGGATTTTGCTGTTTGTCATTTAACATTTCTATCATAAAAAAGATAACTAATATTAAAGGGATGGTTCACCCAAAAAATGTAAATTTTGTCATTAATTACTCATCCTCGTGTCGTTCCATACCCAAAAGACCTTAGTTCATCGTGGAGAATGAAATAACTTATTTTTGATGAAATCCGAGAGCTCCCTGACCCTCTATAGACAGCAAGGGTACCACAATCAATGCACAGAAAGAATGAAAGAATTTTTTGTCATAATTTGCTCACCCTGCTGATCCAGACCTGTTCGACTTTCTGTTGTCTCTGGAAACAAAAAGATATTATGAAGTCATATAGTGAAAGTCACTACAAAAATGTCTTTTGAGTTTCCACAGAAGAAAGACAAACAGGTTTGGGAATGGGAAGATGGAATCTGGAAAATATGAAATAATAAAGTAAAATAAACTATGCTAAATTAGTCACAAATTCTGTAAGTGCAAGGAAAATAAGTTCACAGTAGAAAAAAAGCAGTCCTTTACTCAAAAACGACACTCACACACAAATTGTGCTCATGCAATTAAAGGAACTCTCTTAATTTGACACATTTATCTCTGATGATTATCTGTTTTGCTGTCAGTATTTTTATTTGGCTTCTCACTTTCTGAATTTGAGAAGTCAGGACTTAAAATAGCTCTCAACGTCTCAGAAATGCTGCAAAATCTCTTTATGATAATCTCTTTATTGGGCGAAGCCGACCGGCTTCGCCCAAGTCCAGGGACCGGAAGCACTGACGATGTTGCTCGGGCAACCGGCTGCCCAAACCACTCACTTACCACTCGTCTCCTGATTCTCTCTCCCGCTGCAGACTTCGCTAAACCACTCCCCCCCTGCCACATATGTGGTCTCTTCACATTGCTCTCCTGCCTTCGTCTTTTCCCACAGAGGAATCCAAAGTGGCTTTTATCATCACACTGCTGTCTGGGTGAGCGGTTCAAGGTCATGACCAATTCTCAGGTATGGTGGAGAAGACAGCTGATCGTCGCTTCGATCCAGAATCCATGCAGATAGGCAGAGCTCACCCTTCTCGAGAGTAGAAGGAGAGATGCAGAAACCAGGGGCTGTGTCTAAACTGCGGGTCACATTGCAGCGACAATAAGTACCAGAAGAAGTGCTTCTTATTCTTACCCAAAGAAAACAATATCGAAGGAATAGTTAAAACTGAACACAATCTTGTTACTCAAGCTGTCTATGAACATTCATAGATCGAAAATGCATCCAGATCCCCTACCCTCTTGATGGAGGTCAGTGTAAGCTGGAGCAGAGTTTTCAAAGAAAGAAACTTTAGCTTTATTGACTGAAAGGTCTCAAATTGACCTTGCAGTAGTGTTTTAAGGACTGGAGACAGGTCCCAAGAGGGTATGTAGGGGTATGTAGGGGAGCCAGGGAGCTACCCGCTGGGGCAGGGTGTGATGAACCGCCTCAGTCTACTTCTGTGCAGCCGAGAGCCGCTGGGCCAAGCTCTTGACTATGTTGTCGAAGAGGCCGGTCTGGGAACACATGGACATTAAAGCCCATCTTTCGAGTTGAAGATCCCTGTGAATGAACGTGTAGATAAATAGTGTGGGAACTCGATTTGCCTGAAGAAATTAATCATAAATGTGCATGAAAAAAGTTTTTTAAAAGAAATTGTGAGTAAAATTACTTCCGCTGTTAAAAACGTTCTGATCGGAAGTGACGCAACGGCTGTTAAATCTCATCTCTCTTCGTAATGGAGTCAGACAGTGAAAAGGTTGCAGTAGGGTTTAATGTCAACTCTTACGATGGGCCATTGCCGTATAATTATGAGCCGCCTAGGCAAGAGAGGGGTCAGGCAGAGTTAAGGGGAAGGATAAATGGACAGAGGAGAGAGATAGAGTTGTGGTGTGAGGAGAATCGGTGGAATGACCACAGGCTATAGCTAATTGTGGCTAACGCTGTCTCCATGTTTATCACATTGCAGTATCTTTAATAAATCATATTTAGCAATATTGCTGTCGACTGTTGTTTCAAGCATCTATGTAGATTGTCACCATCTATGCCAGCAACATGTGAATTTAGATCCCAGATTTTAAATCAATGCTGTATGCTATAGCTTACATCTGTGACGGTTAGCTAGTCTGGACAGGGATGGAAATGCTGTGCATTTCTGCACAACATAGTTTATCGTGATTTTATTATTTTTTTTTTTTTAATTGCTAGCTGATTTTTAATCAGTAACTGTTTTCAGACCTAGGTGTCTGCATGTTCTGCTGCTGCAGATGTCAAGCGTGTGGGCCGTGTGGGCCGTATATTTGAACAACATAACCGGCCAGCTTGAATTCCGAACAGCCGGCTGTTATACTACTCCCCTCTTAGTATTTCTGACGGACATTACGTAAATGAGCTCGCATGTACTGCGGAGTACGTGTATGAAAGCAGTTAGTGTTCCAGTTAGGACGGGAATATGCTGTTCATGTAAATACAGTCATTGTTACAAAAACCTACTATAATAACGATAACGACAAACTCTCTTTTCTGTTACCACCTCTCAGACTGCGTAAACAAGGGGTGCTCAACACTGCTCCTGGCGATCGACTGTCTGGCAAAGTTCAGCTCCAATCCTAATCAAACACACCTGCAGAAACTAATTAAGGTCTTCAGGCTCACTTAAAAATTAAAGGCAGGTGTGTTTGATTAGGATTGGAGCTGAACTTTGCAGGACAGTCGATCGCCAGGAGCAGGGTTGTGCAACCATTACCTAAACCCACACTGAGAACCAGGGTCGCTCGGAACGTGAGGTCAGGTTCTGGATCATGACACCCTTGTGCAGATCCTTCAGTGCCTTTGCCCCCCAGCTGTACCACTGTCAAATGTGTGGTGAGGGAGAAGAACCCAACAGATTGGATTCTGTCAGTAGTTGCAGTCCATGAGCTGGTGAGCTCCTCATGCACCTCCAGGAAGAAAGGCACGGAGGCATTCTGAGAAACCAATCACCCCGGGTCCGGATCCGATTCAGGCCCCACCACCACCCCGGAGGGCAGCAACACTGCATAATCTTCCTCTCCAGAGAGCTCTGCCTCCGATGCAGTGATCGACATCTGGTCGTCGGTAGGAGCACTCAAGAATACCATTGGTACGCTCTTTGAATAGGGCCCAGCGCGTTCCTTTGGTAACTAAACAGGTAGGGAAGCACTAGAGAAGAAATGTTCCCCCGAGGGTTGGTTCCCCAAGGGGTTTGCCACCACTGTAAACCTCAAACAACCTGATCTACTGCTGGAAATAGCCCTCACCTGGCAGCCGCTAGGAAGAACACTAGATCGCAGCAGAGGCAATGGAGCTCTGCCACCCAGGAGGAAAACCCAGCTCCGAGATGGTCACCTTCCTGCAATGGGAACATGACTCACCCGCTAACACCACCTTAGTGTGTTTAATGCCCAGACACGTGACCCAGCGATCGTGTCTATCACCCGGCATCAGGTAATGACTGCATCCAGAAACGTACGGGTAATGGCATCTTTAAAAAGATGATCCGTCATCTTTACAACAATGTTGTCTCTCGGGCCCCAATTGAAAAGCTAATTTGCATTGTATCTGCTGCCTTTTTATGCTCACACTGTGATCAACGGCAGCTGGATGCAATAATTGCATCCCAATGTGCATTGGCTCATTTTGTTTACACTCAAAGTAGATTGGTCTACTTTGCTACTAGGTCTACTAGCTGCTCGCATTTCAGCCTGTCTGAGTGACATTTCTAGCTGGATGAATGACCATCACCTTCAGCTTAACCTTACGAAGACAAAATGTATCTGTATACAGCGAAATGCCTCTCCGTGTGGACAGGGCATAAGCGAGATCCGAATTCGTTGGTTACCGACGTGACTTTCAGAGTGACCGATTGAAAAGGAACTTTTTAGATTAAAATATTTTCTTAATGAGAGCACATAGACTTTTCAGTGCTTCAGATCTTAACAGTGAGGAAAAAGTGACATAATTTCCTGTATCTTAAATATTGTGGGAGATAATTCTACCAATTTAAAGACAAAGTATGGTATGGTAACAGAGTTGACACAAGTTTTTAAAAATTTTTTTTTTTTTTAATTTATTTTTTTTATATTGTTGTAGAATTATAAGGAGCTGCCATGGAATAGCCAGAGGTAGGCAAATTCGGTCCTGGAGTGCCGATGTCCTGCAGAGTTTAGTTCCAACAGAACTGAAGTGGTAATCAAGAGAAATGTTCTTACTTATTTAATGAAATATTTTACAGCTGAATTATATCAATATTCAAATTTCATCAAGATTGTATTCATTTCCTGTCCAGTGACTGTTAAATTCTCTATTTCCAGGATTTTCATGACCATCATTCAGGATCTTAGCTCTTCTGGATTTTAAGTCATACACCACTATGGCAATAATAGCCAAGCCCACCACAGCAGAGCTGACCAATCGAATCACAACTTCAGTGAAGCCGCAACAGTGAACAGAGTCTGAAAAAAAAGAGGTTTTAATAAGAAGCTGCAACAAATTATGACAAACTCACCAACAACATGATGTTGACGTACTGTACCTGCACATGTGTGGCAGAGTTCACTGATGTCCAGATGTGTGGTCTGGTTTGTGATGGGATTGTTGATCACACAGCTGTAGGTGTTGTTCTCCTGATAATCCACCTCCAGAGGTAGAGACAGACTGATGCTGAGATCAGACACACTGATGCTGGACAATAAACTGTTTCCTTTGTACCAGGAGAGAGTCACAGCGCTCACATTCACAACTGAACACAACAGTGAACAATTCTGACCTAATGATCCTGATGATGAACAGTTTGAAGAGTCCCTAGTAATGTCAGGAATGGGCAGACGAGCTGGAAAATATATATAAAAAATAAGTCAAAAGTATAAATGTTATTACAAGAGGGTGAATATTATTATTGTCTTTTATTTTCAGCTTTTTAAGGCCTTTTATCACGAGCTTTCAAAAGAAAAAAAATGTATAAATATGCATTCAGTTGAAACACTTACCATAGACCATAACATTGAAGTAGAAAGGTTTGTATTTTATCAGTTGATAAAGTCCAGAGTCTGTTGTTCTGATGTTCCTGATGGTCAGAGATCCAGTTTGATTGTCGATCTGTAATCTGTTTCTGAATATCTCTGCATTAAAATAATTAATAACAGGTGCCCCCTTATTAAACTGAATGACTATAAATGTTTGTTTGTTTTTTTCAGGTCCAAACCTCCACTGTATGTAATTTAAAGTTTGTCTGGGTATATCAGTAACATCAGTGTGAAGAGTAACAGCATCTCCCTCCATCACGGACATCTTCATTCTGTCTGTTACTGAACCAAGCAAACCAAAATACCCAGATTTAAAAAACGGTTCACGCACAAATGAATGTTTTGTCACTATTTGCTCACCCTGTTGATCCAGACCTGTTCGACTTTATTCAATATGTGGAACCCAAAAGATCCAGTGCACTGCATTCACACAAAAATGTCTTTTGAGTTTCCACAGAAGAAAGACAAACAGGTTTGGAGCAATTTAAAGTTGACAAAATTTTTGTTAATCTGACTTTATGTAACCTGATGAGATAAAAACATGTTTAACTCACCAATCAGATGCCATAAACAGAAGAAAATAAGTATGCAGATCATTTTTTCAACCGTATGAGATAATGGAGCAAGTCTAAAATGAAACTGTTCTGTCTTTCAGTCCAAAGAACTACTCAAGTTGTCTTCGTGTGGTTACATGTCTGTCTGTTCCTCAATAGTCACGTGTTACATTAATCTTGATGATGATGAACCATTTGAAAAGTCTGATAATGACAGGAATGGGAAGATGGAAGCTGCAAAATATGACATATTAAAGTAAAATAAACTATGCTAAATTAGTCTTTCACTCAAAAACGACACACAGAAAAATTGCGCTCATGCAATTAAAGGAACTCTCTTACTTTGACACATTTATCTCTGCTGATTATCTCTGTTGCTATAGTAACTATTTGGACTACAAAAGATAAGGTCATGCTGTCATTATCTTACTGATGCAGATTCTTTACATATAGTTAAATGTGTTAGTATTTGAGTTAATTTGTTAGTATCTCCAGGAAACCCTTCAACAATCTACTGTTCAAACAAACAACCTTCAGTTCCTGATGATCATTTCAAACTGACTCCATTCAGCCCCTTGATAAACAACAAGCAGATAAGACAAAGAATCACCCTTTATTTTAAGCTCCAATTCTCACCATTACAGTACACATATAGAGCTCATGCCATAAGGAAGTGGCTTTGACACATTTATTTTGCTGACTATGTGTTGCCGTAGTCAGTGTTTTTGTCAGGCTTGTTTTTTTCTTTACTTTCTGCATCATGGAACCAAATCGCTTTCTCAAATTTCCTTCATTCAGTATTTTTTCATGCTTTTATTTTATATTGAATTATTGTTATAGGCCTATGGGTTCTAATCAGCCATTTTTTGGTCCGCCTGACAGTAATTCTCAGAAGAAATCATGTAGTATTTAGAATTTAGATTTTAGATTTTGTGTTCAATGAATGTAGTCATTTAAATGTAGTCATTCGGTCCACATTAGATTAATTCGAACAGTTGCTGTAATAATGTGTTGTGTAAACTCTTCAGAGAAAAAGAAAACATTTAGTGTGTAATAAATACTGCATTCTTGTATATTTAATATTGGCAGCATCTTCATTTGCCTTATTGTTTCATTTAGTAAACGCAAAATAAGATTTTGCTCATCTAGGAATGTTCTTTCATGAACGATCAAATAGAAGCACTTGATAAGGGAATTAATCAGATCTCACTTCAGAAATTGTTAAATATTGATGCAACTATAGACATGTTTCACACTGTTAGACTTTTTATTGTATTTTTGCGGTAACTTATGGGAGCATTATTGCCGGTAAGTTACTGTAGCTACCCCTTTACAGTAGATTATCACAAGTTCATTTTACAGTATAATGCCCTTACTGCAATTTTATTTTATAGTATGATGGCCTAACCACAATTAAATTTTACAGTAAAGTACCCTTACCGTAACTTAATTTTACAGTACTATATCCTTACTGTAACTTTTTACGGTTGCACTTTATTTTACAGTACGTGTACTAACATGTACTTATAGTATACTTACAGTGTATTTATCTAAGAAAGTTCTGGTAATACAAGGTAACTACATGGGGTAGGGTTAGGTTTAGGGGTAGGTTCAGGGTTAGTACCTAGTTATTACATAGTTATTGTAATTACTATAATAAGTACATAGTATGTACATGAGGAACAGGACTGTAAAATAAAGTGCTACCCTTTTTACAGTATAATAATACTACAGTAATTTTACTGTAATTTATTTTTATAAAATCTTTGAATATTTTACATGAATGCCATTGAATTTAATAAATTCCAAATAAGTGAGCTGAGTCCATCTATAACAGTGTATTTTGTATTCACTGTCAATATTAAATACATCCATTACTTATTTATTGTGCTTTATTAAAAAAAATATAGAACTGAATTCATAACAACAAATCAAAGCACAGATCATGACAATATTGCAACAAAAAGAAATATGTCAACAAGTATCCTAGCTGGTCTTGGCTGCATGGCCTCCATAACCACTGACAGCTGATCTGAAACAAAACAGAGGGGAAGTGTGTGAGAAATGGTCATGAGTTTATCTCATCTAAAATTGTTCATGGACAAACAAGGTAACAACTTGCACAACAGAAGTTATTCCTAGTATAGTACTGTTTAAACAGTATTGCTTTTTTTGCACATCCTTGTCAGGGAACTCCATTATTTGCCTGAATGCACAATCACATTAAAGAGGTACACTGAGTAACTTTAACGTTTTTTTAACTTAAACCTTTTTTTGGCAGTATATTTTTAGTTGTGACAGCTCTTGATCCAAGGAATATCAGTGTGTACCAGCAACTGTAAGATATGTATTGTTTGTAAATATTAGAGCTTTTGAGTCAATCTAGAAGTACTCTTGAAGAATACAGGATTATAACCAATATGAATACTAAATCAAGGTACATAAATGGCCGTCATCAAATTCTGAGAAATATTTTAATCCAATTAAATCGTATGGAAACTGGAATCAGAATAAGAGAATAAGAACAGATGTGAATCAAACGATACTGAATCAAGATCAGAACTAAATTAAGAGCTTGTGAATCAAATGGAATCTCTATCAATCCCTAACCTAACATATGAGTGATCATATATCATATATAAAACAAAAACGTACATACTATTTAAGTATCTCAAAGACACAGAGTAAATTAACAGGATTTAAAGAATTATTATGGGTTTTTTTCTTTAGCTTTTTAGTTTTTATCCTTTAACATCAATGCTCCACACTCCATCCTAGTATATGGCGGTATATGCACCTAAAGCTGGTTGGCAAACCGCCATAAAACATTACATGCCTAAACATCAGATGACGCAGGTGAGTCTCGAGTCGACAGACAGAAGTAAATAATTTAAAAATTAAATAATTATTTTAAAACGTCACAGAATAAGAAACTGTTAACTCGGTGGATTTATATGTACATGTCTACTACATAGAGCTCGACATAAATAAAACTATCAGATATGACTTTTATTCTATAATTAAACTTAATTTTATGATTAAAGTATTGAAAGTGTATTAACAAGATATCCTGTGGTCCTTTCATGCATTTTAACAGCTGAAGATGGCTTTGGTGCCCTATGATGAGAATCAACTTCCTGCGCTTTCAAAACTTCAGCAGACTTCAGCTGAATTTAATCTGGCCAATCACAAGATCAGACCGATTTGGCGTCGCTGCTGTGAGTGATGCTGTAAGTTCAGCTTAGTTCAGACTGGTTAAAGAAAGATTGCAGGTTCGAATCCCATGGGATTTGTTCACATGTGCAGACCTTTTCCTGTCATAATAAATGAATAGTCAATCCCCGTTTATTTTCCAGGTGGTAGTGCTCTGCATGTTGCTGGAGATGGGAAAGGTGGATCTGAGAGGAAAGGGAGTTATTGAGCTTGGAGCCGGCACAGGTTTGGTGGGAATTGTAGCTGCTCTGCCTGAATATTTCTCTCTCTCTTTTTTTGTGTCAGAATTATTTTATTCACTAGTACTCCTTTCTCTCAGGAGCCAGTGTGACAATTACAGACTGAGCACCTGCACTGAAATTTCTGACTGCCAATGTGTGTGAAAACTTTCCTCTGGACCACAGGTATCCGAACTCCCCTGGGGTGAGGATCTACATCTGTATCCCACAGGCAGCTTTAATTTGATCCTGGGATGTTTACCTGGAGGAGACGTTTCCCACTCTGCTGCAGGCTCTTGAACACCTGAGCTCGGAGAACACAGTGGTGTTGTTGTCCTGCTGGATTCGTTGCGAGCGAGACGAGTCCTTCCTGATGGAGCTTCGCCGGAGGTTCTCTGTGCAAGAAGTCTATGACTCCCAAAGGGACATTTACAGAGCCGTGAAGAACACGATCAACACTGAACTGTAAGAGTTGGTGTGGAGGAAACTTTGGGTGGAGGTTCTTGTTTTTAACTCAAAGCATTTGAAGCTTTATAAAAAAGTATTGAAGATGACAATGGCAATATTTAAAAGAACCATAATGTTTATGTTTTGTTTGGCTTCACTCCTTGGGCAGCAGGTGGCGCTGTTATACAGGAGTGGAGTAATAATCTGGCCTTGTGCTAAAAACACACACCTGGTTTGCCTTCAGCATCTCTTTTTATTTCATTTTCACTTGATTGATTTTTAAAAGCAAGTACTTGGATTGCAAACGAGATGCATAATGATAATTATTACTACTATTAGTAGTTTTATAAACAATTGTTGATTTCTATAAGCAAGCCAAAATATATTTATTATAATTAATATAATTAATACATTATTACTTTATTATTACTATAATAAATTGCTATATGTAAATATGTGTTTCTGTGGCTCAGTGGTAGAGCGTTGCATTACAGGGCAAAAGGTTGCGGGTTTAATTCCCAGGGAAGACACATAATGGTAAAAAAAAAAGAAAAGAAAAGAAATGAAAAAGCATAAATGCACTGTAAGTTGCTTTTTAAAAGTCTGCTAAATGCATAAATGTAA
Source organism: Carassius carassius (assembly GCF_963082965.1). NCBI lineage: Eukaryota > Metazoa > Chordata > Actinopteri > Cypriniformes > Cyprinidae > Carassius > Carassius carassius. Next base: position 15,653,149 of record NC_081770.1, on the reverse strand, counting down.
ATATATATATATATATTATTGTGTGTGTATAGTTGTTAAAAGATGTTAGACTTAAAAATGTTTGTGAACATGTGAACTCTCCACAGTAATTTGTTTTGATGTATTAGGATTTAGAAGGCCAAATCTGGATTTATGTTATCTAAACTTTTAAGCATTAAACCCCAGATACTTATCAAAATGACCCTTATCTTGGATAAACATGTCTCCAGTTTTATAACAGATAGCCCACATCCTGTCAAACCAATCAAAAACTCCAGCAAAGACTCTTCCAGTTCGAACTAATCAATAATTAGAGACGTTTTTAATTTGAGGATAGCGTGTATTTGCAGGTGTCTTTTATGTTTCCTACATATTGCTGCACACCTGGAGACTCATGCTGTGATTCATATAATGATGTGTTTTTCTTGCTAAGTCATTACTGGACCAAACACGAAGCAGCTTGACATCGTCCCTGATGTTACTAGAATGTCGTTAAAGCACATCACCTGTTAAAAGCGACACAAAAGAAGGATGTTTTAATGCGCTCCAGCCCATGCTGCATTAAGCCATATCGAATTTAAGTGAGTGTGTGTGTATTTGTTTGCAGAGGAAGTCCGCTGTGTGGCAGATGTGACAGCTCCACCTGAGCGCCGTCAATAAAGAAGACACTATGATATTTGTTGAGCTTTTAACAGGCTTTTAAACCCTTGTTGTCTGCTGTTAAATGATTTCTGAAGATCCGCCGATATGGCAGAGAACATCCTTTGAAGTTTCTTTCAGCCGTAAATTTGAAATATTTTGTAAAGCGTCATAATTCGCTTTAGTTCAAAACACTGCCGCAGTTTAATTGTGTAAACGAATTTTCAGATCTACTCCCAAAGACAGTTGTGAACACTGAACAGGCTAAAAACAGCACACACACAGCCTTTTATTGTTTTCTGTGACATCACATCTTTTCAGCCCCTTTACTGCAGGAGCCGTTCTCTAACGACAGTGACATCAGAACACTTTGCCCTAACTGGTCAAAACCGAAAGTCATCCTGGTATTGTGACTCACTTTTTGCTAAATGATCACTGTGATTACAGTAAACGCCTGTCTTGAACACATGGATGTGACCTTTCACTCCTGATAAAAATCTTTCGTGAAACATCTACTCTGTTGCATTTTACAGCCCTTGACAGTGGAAAATGCATTTTATTATATTGAGTCCTTACGAAATATAGTCGGTTACAGTCGGTTTGATTTCAACCCTTGATAAAATATAATATATTATATATAGGCGTCAGATTCTGTTCCATGTGTTGTGTTTATAGGCTAATAATACAATAGGCTAATAATAAATAGCTAATATAAAAAAAGTATTTATTTTTAAAATTCTTTTATTTTTAATTATTAACTCTTTAGTAATTTGACAATAAAATTTTGCAGGTTTTCCAACCCAATGGCATGATATAGTTTAACTCTTTAATAAGGAGATGATTTAGTAATTTGATTGATGATAGAGCGGGTTTCTAACCCAATGTCATGGTAAAACATCACTATTTTGTACTAGTTATCAACTTGCAAACATCAAGCTCCAACCCTAAGCCTTTATGTCACGAATTCATATGAATTAACCACTAATTCGCCAAAACGTAAAATAGTTACAAATTGCAAAAAAGAATGTGTCAGGTTTGCGACTTTGTTAATGGTGATATTAAGAACATAACTGAAAAATCAAGTTGATGTGAATCGTTTTGGTTGAAGAATTGGTTCAAAGGGAACATCAGTGAATCATTCATTGCTACTATGTTGTAGTGCATAAAACATTTTAACAAAATGGCCTAACATTGGCATAAAAATGGTCTTTAAGTAGGTTTCTTGAAACAGTTTATGCCTTGAGTGCACTTTAAATCTAAAATTGACATAACGCATGGTTTAAAATCTCAAAGGTGCTCTTTAGATACTAAAAACTGCCAGGAAAGTCTTTTCACTGAATTTCTCTGCAGCTCCCTCAAGCTAGTTGTCCAACAGTTGTTCTTTCCTCTGTGGCTTTAAATGAAGTGGCAACACCATAAACAGTCATTGACACTCAAAAACCACAACTACACAGTTCACAGACTGCAATCCAAGGTTATGAAATCGCATTGAACACCACACCCAGATACCAAAATAAATAAAACACTCTGGCACACTCTTTCAAAGAACACTGGAACGATTGAAGAATGGAAAATCAATGCAATACAAAATGCTTTATGCCAAAAAGAGGAGTTCACCCTATTCCTGAATCATAATGTTTGGGAACAAATGTCTAATATGGGATGAAATCCATTCGGACTTAATCAAATTGTTTATACAAAGTTTTCCCAAAATGGCCTACATGAAGTTTAGAATAGCTTGATTAATTAAGTTATGTTAAAATGATTTTTGATGTAGTACTTGTGTCAACTTATATTCAGGGAATTTGTTTTAATAACAGAGCGTGTGGACGCCTTGTGCTAAGGTCAAACACACGCTTCATCTCCTTTAAAACAACTCAAGGAAGTGCGCCTATGTCACCTCACATTATTTATTATTTGCTTTATCAATGTCCATCGTAAATTTTATGGTCTTAGGAGCAATATGCGGCCTGCTGTAAAGATGTCAGAAAACAGGCCTTTACAGTGTGTGAGGGAATGCTGGCTTTCCATGAGCTTACGTATTATTCATTTGGAGAAAATTTTACTATTTTAAAATGTGGCCTATTTTTAAAAGGTTTGATTCATGAATTAATAGATTGATATACTAACAGTTTTGTTTCTTCATTAGTTGGTGTTGGGAAGTCTGATTCATTTAGCAAATTATTAGTCCGAATAGTTTGTTTTAATGAATTGAATCGAATCTAATGAGAAGTCCCATGCATTTTACGTTTCATTTTTGTTATAAAATAGCTTTTGTAGAGCATACAAAATTGGCGGCTACCAATTGGCCCAGCTGGATTTTGTTTCATGGTAGGGTTGCCACCCGTCCCTTAAAATACAGAATTGTCCTGTATTTAAAGGTAAAATGATATGTCCCGTATTGATTTGCAGTTTGTCCTGTATTTTAAGGAAATTATAATGAAATCAATTTCAAATGAGGTATTAGAGAAGCTCATTTGCGCCTGATTGCATTTTGGCGTCTTTGTTTTCATAGCGCGGTGTCTCTAGAATGCGCAATATTAAAGGGTTAGTTCATCCAAAGATGAAAATTAGGCTGCGTTCTACTCACCCCAAAGGCATCCTAGGTGTATATGACTTTTTTCTTTAAGATGAATCCAGTCAGAGTTATATAAAAAAAATTCTTTGATCTTTCAAGCTGTTTCATTGAAGTTGTTGCATTGTTCAGTCCAAAAGAAGTTTAATAAAAAGCCTCTTTCCATAAAAAAAAGTGTCTCACACGGCTCCGGTGGTGAACGAAGGCCTCCTGTGGCAACTCGATGCGTTTTTGTAGGAAAAATAACCATATTTAAAACATAATAATCACTTGAATCTAGCTTGAACTCACAGATGTAAATGAAGCAGTTCTGGGGGAATGACAAATGAGGTCAGCTCTGCACATGTGCTTCTCAGAAATGAAGCACGTGGAAGCGCAGCGGAGAGATCCAAACAAAACAATGGTCACTAATTAGAAGCGCAAAACCAGGATTTGTAAAGAAGAATATCGGTTTTCGATATAAAAGTATAAAATACTCAAATAAAACTTTGCTTCTTTTAATCCTGTAAACAAATATTGGTTTTCTCACCAGAACATGCGCAGCGCTGACCTCATACGTCATCCGCTCGGAGCTGCTTCTGTGTCAACTGTTGGCGCATAATAGGTCAAAGTGATTATAACATTTCGAATATGTATATTTTCTTATAAAAACACTTTGAGTTGCTACAGGAAGCCTTTGTTCACCCCCTGGTGTGAGACACTTTTTTTATGGAAGGGTGCTTTTTATTAAACTTCTTTTGGACTGAAGCACTGCAGCACCCGCTGACTGCAGTGATAGAGCTTGAAAGGTCAAAGACGAATTGTATATATAACTCAGACTGAATTCATCTGAAAGAAAAAAGTAATATACACCTAGGATGCCTTGGGGCGAGTTAACGCAGCTTAATTTTCATTTTTGGGTGAACTAATCCTTTAAAGGGCTTTCACGTGAGAGCAGCATGAGGCAAACCTGCACGGTTTCAAAAATCTAGGAGCTCACATCTGCCCTTTGAACAACACAAGGCAAGGCTCTCCAGATGTAGGACTGAATGGGAAAGTTATCAATGGGTCTGTCCTGTAACTAATAATGAACGTGCAGTTTGCAGAGAATAATTCAGTTGCTCTTGGTGGACTGTCTGACTTAAAGGGATAGTTCACCAAAAAACTAATCCAAAAGTCGTTCCAAACCTTAATAATTTCTTTCTTCTGTTGAACATAAAAGAATATTCTTTGAAGAATGTGGGTAACCAAATAATTTCTGGTCCCCATTGTATTTATTATTATTATTATTATAGTTACCGAGGACCAGAAGCTGTTTGGTTTCCCACATTCTTCAAATTATTTTGTTTCGTCTTCAACAGAAGAAAGAACTTTATGCATAAATTATGAAAGAATTTTGCTTTTTGGGTGAATCATACCTTTAAGATGACAGACACAAATGTGCTTCAAGGTATAGGCCTATTGTTTTATAAAAAAGTGGATAGTCTGTTAATATAATATTCCATACATTATCAGAGGTAAATTATTATATTTTTAGACATTATTAGATTATAATTAATGTTAGACTCTATTTGTTAATTTATCACTTATATTAATTATAAATATATTCATACATAATCGGTTCACAAGAATGATTCGCGAATTGGATTTCACTGATGTGTTACACACGCTTCTGACGAATCATCCTCACATGGTTCATGTAATAGGACAAATATAGAACATTTGTCAATGCAAATTAAAAATGATCTGTCTTGCATGAATATTTTGAGGACACTGATCCAAATTCCTTTACAACATCCCCTTACATCGTGACAAACTCGAGGAAACTTTTGTGCAGAAAACGCCACGCTCAGCTTCATTAGTATCTTTGCCATGCATTACAGAGAAATTCCTGTATAAGATACCGCGTTTTAAAGGAATGTGAACTTCAATCTGTAACCACTTTATTGTCAAGCAAAGTTGAGGTAATATTTAACACTCCTGCTCTCTTCGACTCTTGGGAGCGTCAGCGCGCAACAGAGAAACCGAGTTGCGCTGGATAATAACGGGATTCTGAACCAAGACTCGCGCATTTCTCTCTGAGATGGTCAGTAAGTTCTAAATAGTGCAAATATTTCATGCATACTTTGTTAGGGTACGATTTATAACTTTAGAGAGTTGTGCGTAAAAACGCATTTGGAGAGTAGCCTAAAGGTTCTGCGTTCTTTGCTATATGATTGATTATAAAGTGGATGTATCTGATTGTTGTTCTTGACATATTTTAGGGGGTTGAAAAATGGGTTCTGGCAGCATTCGGGATCGTAGTGATCGTTGTGGTAATAGCTGTCCCAACAGCCATTTTACTCAACGGTAGGTGATTGTTTATGCACAAATCCACGCGCATTTGTGTGGATACGTTTATTAATGCCTCTTGAAATCAATAGCTGGTTCTGATCGATAGCTCTATGGATTCGTGGGAAAAACTTGTAAATGTAAAACTATTATTATTATTATACGTTTTATGGTTTTTTTAAGACTCACTTTCTGAAGTAATGCTACTTTAGTAGGCTGTCACAGGTGATTGGCTGCAAAGTGCTTACATCAGGGTTATAGACGCAGCTCTTATCTGAGCCATTACCTTCCCCTCAGTCTGAACTTTGTGCAGGATAATGATTTTGCTTCTAGAATGCACAGTTTATTATATAACACATACACAGACAAAGTTTGTGCTTCAATAAATTCTATCTATCTATCTATCTATCTATCTATCTATCTATCTATCTATCATCAGAGGATAAAACTGTATCCCAGAGGACATTTACTCTAGAGGATTACTTCAATGGAACTGCAAGAACCAAGTCATACAACATGCGATGGGTCTCAGGTACTATGAAGTGAATCAGAATCAGAAGAGCTTTATTAACAAGTATGTTTACACACACAAGGAATTTGACTTGATGACAGGAGCTTCCAGTGCAGAAGAAAGTACCGACATAGTGCAGATATACATAGAAATAACACAGTAGGGATGGAATATAACACTAATATAAGGAAAAAACAGTATTAAATAATGTACTATATACAGAATAGAAGTATAGGAGGTAATTGTAGTTGTGTGCAGTTTACAAGTGTACAAATAACCCTTACAATAACCTACAGTAACCCCTGTAAATAAATGTATAAACCCAAATAGAAAGTACTATATGCTGTGGTAAAATGATGGTATCTTATATAAACACTGTTGTAATTTGAAATATACCATGTACCATTATATGGTTCTACCTTGTATGTTTGGTGTACAGTATATGCATGTTCTGTGGTATTTACATATAGTACCATGTTTAAAAAAAAATGGTAATACCATTAATTTTTTATTTATTAATTTTTTTAAACCATTTGCTGCTTTTCTGCACTACTTTCCATGCAGATGATGAATATCTTCACAAGACGAGAGAAGGTTCATTGCATCTGATCAACGCAACCACAGGAAATGGAAGTGAATTCATCAATCAGCAGATATTTGTAAGAGTGTTTGCCTCATCATAGGGATGTTAATAAGCAACTATAGTTAATAGGGAGATTTGGTCCCTAAATTAAAGTTTTAACATGATTTCATTGATTTTAGTCACAAGAGCGAGTGAAAAGTCCCAGAAATTTATATTGAAAGATGTGGGGTTGGGTCTTTTTATAGTTGGCACAGTAAGCAACTACCTAGCAACTACCTAGAATACCCTAGCAACCACATAGCAATGTAATAAACCAGTTTTGCACAAGAAAGCAGCACCATTGTTTCTTCAGAAATTCTGAAAAGATCTGTTTACAAGTCTGATAAGAGCAAAGGCTTAAATGTAATTGCATGTTTGTATCGATTCCTTGAACTTGCAACGGTTGTCTTTCTTTGATGTTATCAGACCCGTGTGGCAGCTTTTGATTACATGGTGTCAGCCGATCGAAAATACGTCTGTTTCCTGAGCAACTACACTAAGGTAATCAATGAAGTGCTTTAATGCGGTAATTAATCATTTATTGCCTGCTATTGGTGTCCAGATGTTTAATGTTGACTGTCTTCCTCAGCTATGGAGACACTCCTACACTGCATCATATTCCATCTATGACCTGGAAAAAAGGTTTGCTTACTAGTGTTTTTAAGCTCTATGAAGTTAGCTAGCTGTTTATGCTAACAAACTGCTATGGTATGTCATAACGGTGATTAATGAACCCTCTGTAATCATTTAACTTCACTTTATTTCAGGGATTTTATAAATACAGATATCCCACATGAAATCCAGTACCTAGCATGGTCGCCAACTGGCCACAAACTGGTGAGTATCACATCAGTTCTCCACTTCATGCAGAAGTCATAAAACCTTATTGTCATCATTTAACTAGTTTTTGCCATGTCATTATTTATTATTTCTGTCTATGAGGAACTTGGTTCACTACATGTGCTTTTAAACAGTTTTAATGGGTAGCTAACTATATAACTAGGGTTAACTACATTTTTGACAATAATTAAAATTATGTAGCTTTAACAGTAACACATTTTTTGTCAACAAATAGCAGTAGTCTGACAAAAGTGTTACTACATTTGTTAACAGTAATGCATTACAAGTAACACGTGTTACATAATCAGATTACTTTTTTCAAGTAACTACAGTAGTAAAGTAGCGCATTCGTTTTTAATTTACAAGAAAACACCTGAGTTACTTTTTCAAAAAAGTTACTTTGTTTTCCCATTCAAGTCTCCGTTTCCCATATTTGGAGAAATCAGAAGTACAGAAGAGCTGTGAGTGCTATGTGAACATGATGTAGTTCTGGACTATATGTGAATGTGCATTAATTCATCCTACTCGCAAAAAAAAAAACTGATTTAGTATTTTTATCAAAATGAATTAAAACAGTGAAATGCAAACTCAGAATAAGAATCAAACCTGCAATAATTAAATATGTTAAACAAACCAAATGTATCTAATCCCACTTTATTAACTTATGTCTTTGCTGCTGACCTTTGATGAGGCAGTTCAACCATAATAATAAGCAAAATTGACTTTAGATAAACTAACAATTGTGCTTCATTGTTTTATTTCAATGCTGAAGAGTGTTGAACCGTCTTCTCCTGTGTTCTGCTGTACAGACGTGAATTTACTTATATTGTATTGCATTACTTTTAAAAGTAACTTTCCCCAACACTGTTTGTTAGTAGCGTGTAAGTGGCTAAGCTGTTTTTGAAAACAAAGTAGCTTTTTTAGGTAGTATGCTAATTTCTCGTAAAAACTTGTGACAGTTTGTGCACACAGCTTCCTTTTTTAAATATTGGGGCATATCAATACATACAGGGGTTTTCTAGTCTATAGTTATGTATTATCAAATATATATTACATACTGGAGGTATAGCTTATTAAAAGAAAGAGTAGCTTTTCAAAAAAAGCTAAAAAAGTAAAAAAAAAGTAGCACTGTATCATCACAAAATTAATCATATGGCTTTTCTATTTGTAACTAACTAAAAGAAGCAATGCTGCATGACAATAGCTAATCTCATTTAAAAAAAAAAAAACAGTGTAGCTTTTCCAGCAACTAGCTAATTTTTCCAGCAAGTAGTGCTATAGCATGATAGAGATATTTGCGCACACAAATTATTTTTGTTAAATTACTTTAATTAAATAAACAATTAGTTAAATACTGTGATTTATAAATGTTCAAAAGATATATTAAATGTTGAGGGCTGTAGCTTTTCCAGTATCAAGCTAATTTTCCCAGCAAGTAATATTGTAGCATGACAAAATGCTGACTAAAATATGTGTTTATAATCTATATTATTGCTTTTTCTAGTGACAAAGTCCATCCCTTGTTGACAACATATTTGTTAAAAATGTTTTGGACTGTTTTCATTGTGCTTTATCTTTTCATATTTCTCTCTTGTTTCAAACAAGATGAGTTTTTCACTAGAGAAAGCAATGTTATGGATTATGGACTCATATTTTAGCTGGAAGCAACAGTTTGAAGTGAAAAAAATCTCTCTGTGGATTTGTTTCTTACAAAACATGCAGCTGGGTCATTCTGTGTCAAATCAACCAAATTTGAAACATTTCCCCAGGTCAAATTTTAGATTTTGCTGATATTTTTCCAAAGAATGTATAGTGCTGAAAGCCAAAATATAAAATGTCATGGATGAATATTGACTGAGTAATCCACTATTTTGTAGAGGGGGGTCAACATGGTCATTTTTACACAGAGATAGGTCAGATAGTAAAATCTCTTCACTTTAGCAATCTTTGTTGCATTATGTGCCAATGGTGACCACTCAAATATGGGGAAACGGCACATTTCAAGTTTTTTCTCCAAAGTCTGCATGCCTGTAACTCAAGACATATTAAAGATATCTTAACATCCTTTTAGATATTGGGTCTCAACAGACATTCCTTTTGGCATCTCTCTTTGGCATTGTAAAAGCCCCATATGGTCCAGTTCCAGAAATATTGGAATTTCAATATGGCTCCAAGAGTAAAAATTTCAAAATATACATATTTTCAATGGTCAAAAACCAAATGTGGGTCAGTTGTGATACTTTTTTCTTTTAAAGAGGAATGTTTGAATAATGTCTGGTTGAGTTGACATGGAATGACTCAGCTTTTTTCTCCACCAAATATCTTCAGTGTTTTAAAGCTACTATTGGATAGTAGCGTGTAGCAGTTAAGGGAGTAACAGGACAAGTTAGCTTCAAACCCTTTTGCACACATATTTCCAACCAACAAATTTAATGATACATATTTTTTATTTCCATACAGGCTTTTGTGTGGCAAAACAACGTCTTTGTTAAGGAAAATCCTACCTCTGCATTCAGTCAAGTCACTTCTGATGGAGCCCACAACCAGATCCTCAATGGCATTCCTGACTGGGTGTACGAAGGTACGAGATACATATTTAACTAAGCTGATGGATGTTAACCATTCATAACAGAGGTCTTTTACTTTTTGAAGACTTAATGGAATATTTCACCAATAACTATCCAAAAAAGCTAATGTTCTTGTATAACTGATTTCTCTGCAGAGGAGATGTTCTCCACCAACTTTGCTCTGTGGTGGTCACCAAATGGGAGGTTTGTGGCATACGCCAAATTTAATGACTCAGGAGTCCACACCATTGAGTATACATGGTATGGAGAAGGCCAATATCCAGATACGGTCTTAATACCATACCCCAAGGTAAAAAGTAAAAAAAATAAAATAAAATAAAAAAGCAAATTGTGATGTGAAAGGCAAATTTCCCTTAGGCCATCCAGGATGTACAGTAGATGAATTTGTTTCTTCAGCGGAACAAGTTTAAAGACATTTAACATTACATCACCTGGTCACCAATTGATCTGCTGTAATGAATGGGTGCCGTCAGATTGAGAGTCCAAATAGATGATAAAAACATCACAAAAATCCACAACATGATTCCAGTCCAGTCCACCACGTCTTGTGAAGTGAAAAGTTGTGTGTTTGCAAGAAACAAACCCATCATTAAGGCATTTCAACTTTAATCAGTTGCTTCAGGCTAAAATATGAGTACATAATCCACAATAACATTTTCTGCAATGAAAACGTTCATCTCCTGTTGTCCTCTCACATCAGAATCTTCCAAGATATCAGTTTAGAACTGTTTTGGACTGTAAACAGTGATTGATCTATGCATATTTCTCACCTGATTCACATTTTTTTCACTGAAGAAAGTAGTTCTACCAATAGAGGACTCGTATTTTACCTAGAAACCGTTTTGAAGTAAAAAAAACATCTTAATGTTGGATTTGTTTATTACACAAATATTTTCCCTTGACACGATTTTAACTGATGGACCCTGGAGTCTTACTTGTGGATTATGGTGATGTTTTTATCAGCTGTTTGGACTCTCATTCTGACGGCACCCAATCACGGCAGAAGATCCATTGGTGATATAATGCTAAAATCTCCAAATATGTTCCCATGAAGAAACAAAATCACCTTGGATGGCCTGAGGGTGAGTAAATTTTAAGCTAATTGAAATTTTTGGCTGATGCTCCTATTCCCTTGTTTCCAAGGCCGGAACCCCAAACCCAACTGTCAAACTCTTTGTCTATGACACAAACACAACCATGGACAATGAAGTCCTGGTTCCCAGTGATGTTGGTGCAGGGTAAGGAGTTTTAGTGTTCTTCAGCAGGTTCTTCAGTCATTTGACCTAAAACCATGTGTTTCATCACAGAGAGCACTACCTGAGCACTGTTACATGGGCATCAGATGAGCGAATTGCAGTGCAGTGGCAGAAGAGAACACAGAACTATGTCGTTTTGAAGACGTATGACTTCAGCGGCAGCGCTTGGGCAGAAAGTTCACTGGTACATCTAACTTCTTGGACTATTGTAGAGTTACTGAATTGACTGAAACACAATCCTCATCCAATCACAAATCTTTTTTCTCATATGTTTTTTTTTTTTTTTTCAACAGAGCCAGGTTATCACAAGCAGCACGGGTTGGGTTAGCCGGGTATGAATTATTTGATAATGAAATTATCAATTGATATTTAATGCAGTGTTGAGTCTTGCTAATATGTGGTTTGTTTGCCCTGTTTTCATAGTTTTCTCCTGATGAACCTGTCTTTCGGCCAGACGGCAGCAGTTGTTATTACATTATAAGTGATGAGAAACATTTTAAGCATCTTGTTTATTTCAGTCCAGTGAGTGTACAAAGTATAAAAAAAATAATAATTTAATAAAATTTTGAACTTTTTAAAATGTCTATTTAAAGTCATATTTAAGGTTATTTTATTTCATTAATATGTACATTTATTGAATATTTACACTTATAATATTTTATTACAATTTAATAGATTTTTTTTTTTTTTTTAGGATAAAATGGCAAATTGAGCAATATTTGTAACCTATATTATTTTTGCATTCAGCTAATATAAACTTCAAACTGAAGTAGAAACACAGTGTTGCGTGTTATGTGTTATATATATGTGTTCTGTATATTTGTTCATATTGTTCGATATCGTTTCTTTAGACAGTAAGGTCGTTCCTGACAACAGGAAATTGGGAGGTCACTAGCATCCTTAAGGTCACAAATGATGCTGTGTAAGTTAATCTGCTAGAAACTTCTGCCACTGAGTGTCTGAGATTCTTTTCTCAACTTTTTTCCTCTGTTTGTGAAAGATACTATGTGAGTAACGAACACAATGCGAGTCCGGGCCAAAGGAACGTTTACAGGTGAGTGTCACAAGCTGAATATTTTGATATTATCACAGGTGACAAATTTTATAAATTGTGTATTTATTTTACGGCAGAATCACTATAAAGGCTGATTCTCATTCTGAGCGTGAGTGTCTGACCTGTACCCTCAATGAGGACCGGTGCAAATATAATTCTGCCCTGTTTAGCACTAAAGGAACCTACTACCTCATGAGCTGTTCTGGTACGTCATGTATAAATCTTATAGCACTTCTCCATATGCAATGCGCACAAAAAGTCAATTAAATGTACCCAATTCCTTTTATTTGTTTGTTTCTGAAGGGCCTGGGCTGCCTCTGCATACACTGAGAAACAGCAGAGATGGAACAGGTATGGCTAAGCATTAGAGTCATTAAAGCAGCTTCCATTAGCAGTTAGCGCACAGATTAGCAGTTAGCATAAATGGGTTCAAATCCCATTTACTGAACATTTTTCTTTACATCCCCACCACTTTCATGTACCTCAGAATCCACTTAGCAACAAAATAGTCACACTAGCCCAAGTGACCATCTAGAACCCCCTGGAAACCACTTAGAAACATCCTAGAAACCTTTCAGATTACTGTGGAAACCATCTAGCAACACACCTCATGATCACCCAAATCACCCTATTGACATTCAACCACCCACCCAGAACACCCTGGAAACTATATATATGTATATTTATAAATGTGTTGCAGTAATTGTAATCACATTTATATAATTCATAAAAAATTATATATTCTATAAAAAATATGAGTATATTTTAAAAACTAAGCAATTACAAATATAACCCTGTAAGAGCTCTATTTCTCTGAATTCATTATCAGTTACATTCCTGGTACTAACTTAATGAATTTTTCTAAACGTTTTTTAGAGGTGAGAGTTCTTGAAGACAACAAAGATTTGGAAAATACTCTGCAGGATATCGCAATGCCATCTGTTATGCATGGCACACTGAAGATCGGAGAGTTTGGTAAGGCTGACTCTGCAGGAGAGCGGAGAATCAGATCGAATAACCTAGAAAATATGTTTGTTATAAATCATAATCTTGTGTGGGTTATATTTTTTTCCCCTCAGACCTCTGGTACCAGATGATTCTTCCTCCCAAATTCGACAAATCCAAAAAATATCCTCTGCTTATTGATGTGTAAGCTAGCTACACATTTTGTGGTTTGATTTTGAGCTCTGATCTGGGTTTGATGGCCACTACAGACTTGATTCTTTCATATCCCGTAGATATGCAGGCCCCTGCAGTCAGAAGTCAGATTTCCGGTTCAGGGTGGGATGGTCCACATACTTGGCCAGCACGGAGAAAGTGATTGTGGCCAGTTTTGATGGGAGAGGAAGTGGTTACCAAGGAGACAAAATCATGCATGCCCTCTACAAACGTCTTGGCACTTACGAAGTTGAGGATCAAATAACAGCCACTAGGTACAAATGTGTCCACACAGCTCTCAAGTGAATACAATTTTTGTTTGTTTTTGTGCTGCAGACATGAATAATTCCTCAAATCATGTGTTTATGTTGAGGAAAGGTGAGCTGGAAAGACTCGATCTAGTATAGGCAACCACCAAGAATACAATGAAACTACCTAGCAACCGCCCAAATCGCCCTAGTAACGACCTAGCAACCAGCCAGAATGCCCTGGAACCTGCAATCTGTAGCAACGCCCCAGTGACCGCCCAAATCCCCCTAGCAACGACCTAGCAACCAGCCAGAATGCCCTGGAAACCACGACACCAGCGAAACCCTAGCAGCTTGCCAATGTCCTAGCATCAACTCCCAACACCCTGGAAACCATCTAGTGACATCCTGTCAACCTAGCAATGCCTAGCAACCACCCAGAACACCCTGGAAACCATCTAGCAACTTAGCAATGCCCTAGCAACTACCTCGAGGAACCTAGAAACCACCGTTGCACTTACACAATTATAGTGTAGTACAGTGTTCTAGCAATAATTCACTCATACTTTAACTTTAACAATTGGTTTTTATCATGTTACATAGCATAGAGTTTGCATTTGCATTTAATGTATTAGAAATGACAATTATATACAGTATGTTTTCTTCATTTTTAGACATTTTATTGACATGGGCTTCATAGATAAAAACAGGGTTGCCATCTGGGGTTGGGTAAGTTTAACTTCTGAAGTTAACTTCTGAAGTCTAACTACGACTTCATTTTGACAGTTTTCTTGATTGCAAAGTGGTTGTTTTATCCATCTTTAAAATAATGACACAGACTTTTATATTTTGTTATTTGATGCAAAGATATTCATGCATTTTAAGTCCACATAGAATTTTTTGGGGTCACTGTATAAGTAACCGTGTGTTTGTGCTGCAGTCTTACGGAGGTTACGTCACTTCAATGGTTCTGGGAGCCGGAAGTGGAGTTTTTAAATGTGGAATGGCCGTCGCTCCGGTCTCTAAATGGGAGTATTATGGTATGTTTTATGTATAATCGCAATCCATTACTGATTTCAAATTACATTATGAGAAATGTAGTAAGTAACATAATCTGGATTACAGATATTAGGTAATGTAGTCTGCAGTACGTTTTCATTTCTTTTAGATTACTTTTGATTTAGCTCATTTGTTACTTAGACATGAATGTGATTGTGTATCATAAAACAAAGAGAATGTATTAGTCATGTATTACCTAAAAACATAACTGTAATCTAGCATTTTCAAATGTAAGATAATCTAATTACAAGTACTTAATTAAATATGTGAACCAGATTACATGTAATCAGTTACTATGTAGTACTGATTATGGTTTTTTATTTCATTTTCCCCTCACTGAAGTTTTTTTCT
The DNA here is from genome assembly GCF_963082965.1 of Carassius carassius. Taxonomy (NCBI): domain Eukaryota; kingdom Metazoa; phylum Chordata; class Actinopteri; order Cypriniformes; family Cyprinidae; genus Carassius; species Carassius carassius. The sequence continues at coordinate 15,637,959 of NC_081770.1, read as the reverse complement.
GTCATGTGATAAGACTGTTCTGTAATTTCCTCCAGACTCGATTTACACTGAGAGGTACATGTTGACGCCAGCTGAGAACCAGGCCTTTTACGATGTAAGTTGTGCTTGGAAATTACGATGTAAATTGTGCTTGGTTTCCCCGTGATGATGTCACAGAGAAGCGTGAGGCAGTCCTAAAATAACTCACGAGAGGAAGGCGTAAGCACTGCGTGACTCAGGGTTTATGGAATGTTATGATTCTTGCAGAATTCCACAGTGACGGGAAGAGCCAAGAACTTTAAATCGGTCCAGTACCTCCTGGTGCACGGCACCGCTGACGGTGAGATACGACCCGTCTCGCTCTCTGTCTCTGTCCCTCGCCCTGTCTCTGCAACTGAGCAAACCTGAATAAATGAAAACAAATTCATATGAAAATAAAATGTTTTTTTTTTGTCATTTTTGTAAAAAAAAACATATTTTCTGAAATGTATGTTCATTTATCAATGAATTTTTTATATACAGCACTTATATATTACTTACATTTTCAATTACTGTAAATATCATACAAAATATTTTTAAAGTCATTCTAGTTATTTTAATTATTCATAATATTTCCTATGAACTACAGAAAGATATTTCCTTGGAATTTAGAGTTTTAGATCAGTATATATATATATATATATATATATATATATATATATATATATTCTGTCTTCCATTGGTCTTTTTAGATAACGTTCACTTCCAGCAAGCTGCTCAGATCTCTAAAGCGCTCGTGGATGAACAAGTGGACTTTGATGCAATGGTAAGAAAGTGGCAGAGTCGCATTTTATTCATGCAAATTGATTGTAATATAAAGAATATGGTAATACAAATATAATAATGTTATTATTTTATATTAATTGGAAAAATATAGAAATATACTTTAATTAAACATATTTATGAATTTGTATAATATAAATATTATATACAATGTATATATATATATAGAGAGAGAGAGAGGGAGAGAGAGTACTGCATACAAAAAGGTTTCTTAATTTATTTATACATATATTTTTAAATTTGCTATATATATATATATATATATATATATATATATATATATATATATATATATATTAAAATAAGCTCAATAGCATTGCAAAGCAATTAATAAAAATTAATAACACGATTAGCATAATTAGAGTATTTTGCATTTCACATTGGTAGACATGAATTATATGGTGAATATTTGAAGTGTTTGTAAGTCGTGATCTGTTCTGTCTCTCTGTCAGTGGTACACTGATCAAGACCACAGTCTCGGCGGCTCGGCCAATCAGCACGTCTACACTCACATGAGTCACTTTCTGAAAAACTGCTTTGCTTGAACTTGTGAAACTTTCCATTGGACCAAATAAGCCAGAAGCCACAGCACTGAATCCGCATTACTTCCAGAGCACTTCACACACTTAAACACGTCAGGAGTGTGTGCTGGCTACTGTACTGTGATGCAATAACAGACTCCTTTAGTCACGTTCATCAGTTTCATTTGTACAGTCTGAGCAACTGAGTCATGAATCTTTAGTACACCGAAAGAACATGGAAATACTTACTGGATGAACACAAAGCTTGATGAGCTAGCTAAAGAAAACAGCGTAAAGATAAAAAAATATATATATTAAAATGTATTTGAATTAAATACGCTCCGATTTTATTATTATTATTATTTATTATTCATATTAATTAGCTGGGGAGAGCAATATTGTGTATTTTCCATATCAAGTTCATTTTCATTTATAGTACAAAAATAAAAAGAATATTAATGTTAAGTTAATATTGTATTTATCAAATATATTAAATATAAAATAATTCATTACAATATTTTCACTTGAAATCTTTTTTTATTAAGCTTTGTTGAATATCCAGTAATCTTTTAAGAAAATATTTATTGTATGTTCCATTACCTTTAAAATATAAGCCATAATTTGTGTGATATAGCTGAGATATTTTCAATATGTAATAAAATTCAACAAAAATGTGTTCAATTGTTTTTTACTTATTTACACTTCACACATATTAAATAACTTTTTTATTATTTTACTTATTTTTGAAATGACAGTTTCAAGCTAAAGAAGTATGAAATAATTTCCAAATGTATTCATATTTTACAAGTCAAACCTCGTTTCTCTTTTAAAATATTTAAAATCACTAAAAAACTAACATTTCTTTAGTAAAAGTAGTCATTCTTTACTGTTAAAAAAAACTTATTAATAGCATTTTTTTATATTTAACACTTAGTTTCAGTTTAAGTTTATTATTGATGCACAACAACTTGTACTGTTTTCAACAAAATAAATTTGTTGTTTATTAAAACAACAAACATATGAAAATATGATATTGTAATCAAATTCTAGCACCTCAAAATGCTTTCTGGTATTTTTTTATATATGATGAAACTTTGTCCAACACTTTTTCTTTTCTTTTCTTTTTTTTTTTTTACATAGAGTTGTCATTGCCATATTAATATTGCATATAAATATTGCAATGAAAGATTTTTGTTAATCAAACCACACAAAGCATCCAGGGTTGGACACAAGAATCATTTGTACTAAAACTAAAAAACACATGAAAAGTCAGTTCGTCACGTTCTCATGGACAGACTATCCATATCCCCTCTTGATTTTCGCCTACAGTAGCACTTGGTGCGTTATTTTCCCCTGGGTTTATTTGCGAAAGCCTCCATCCTGCTGTCTCACACCTCCAGGACGGCACTTATCTGGAGGTACTTTAGCACATCTCTCTCTTTAAGCAAACATGAGCGGTTTCATCCAGAGCGGGTAATGGACTGACACTAATGAATCTGAACGCACATGTATGCGTGTGTGTGGGCTGCCGAGACGGGACGGCCCACCTGGACCCACTATATAAGATCCAGACCATTGAGAAGAGGCCACGAAACCAGCAGGAGAAGAGCGAGGAGAAGATCCAAACACACTCAACTCTTCCATCCATTGGTGAGTTAAAGGACCTCAGTGAGAGACCCAAAGCCTCCTAGATGTTCGGTTGGTTACAAAAATGTATTTTCTCTCATTTTTACAGAACGCGTGTGTTCAGAACAGAAAGAAGCTCTCAAAATGAAAGGCGCCCAATATCTCGTTGGTCTTCTTCTGCTCCTCTTTGTACAAAACAGCATCTGCATCCCACTGCAAGACGACAACACAAGGTTGGAGAAATGGTTTTTATGGTGTTTCATGTCCTTTATAGTTTGTTTCTGAGCAATGAATAACTAATCTGAAGATACTTTCCTAGTACACATGAAAGTTTTACTTTTTAGCTGTTTGAGGACTTTTTATTTGGACGTGTGGACATTGTTTTGTTCAGTATCCGTAATGTAACACTCGTATATTTTCTGGTGTGCAGCACAGAGACAGTAGAAGGTCTTCTGGCGAGAGGTCAGGGATTCACCACCGCGAAGAGACATTCTGAGGGAACTTTCTCCAACGACTACAGCAAATACTTGGAGACCAGGAGAGCGCAAGATTTTGTTGAGTGGCTCATGAACTCGAAGAGCAACGGGTATGTACAATCACAGTATGCACAGAAGTATTAAAAAATGTAAAAAATGATCCAACATTTGGTGTAAAAGAAGAAAAATTTGACATATTTACAAATCAAGTCAAAAAACATTCTTAGTTTTTTAATAGAATGTATCAAAATGTATCAAATAAAATAAGAATGAAACAAAATATATAACATACACTGTATATACTTAAAAATTATATGTATATATAATAATGCACAATTATCTAATTTATAATATATATATATATATATATATATACATAAATAATCAGTTTAGTATATTTTTCTGTTTTGTATATTGTACTTCCATGTATTTATTTATGTATAATATAAAAATAAAATATATAATTATATAAGTACAATTGTAAAACAATATACAATGTTTAGGACACACACATACACATATATGAATATACTGTATAGAAAAACCGTATGTAAATATGGTAAAATGTACACAAACAATATTACAATATCAGTTCTGTTTATTAATATTTATATAATACTGTATGTATGTTACATAGTTTTATAATATTTTATTTAGAATATTATACAAAAATTAAACTATATAATTCAATAATTATGTAAATAATGCAATAATTATATGAATATTATATTTAATTTTATGATTTTATTTTTAGAATAGCTTTTTATTTACAAAAATTATATTTATTATGATTTTTATAAATATGTATATACAATTATATTCATTATATAATAATAGCAATAATAATATTAATAATAGATTTAGAAACTCAAGCTCAAGTTCACACATTGCATGAATTATTTCTCACACAAACTCTCTTTTTTTCCTCCAGTGGTTCGGCCAAACGTCATGCTGAGGGAACCTACACCAGCGACATCAGCTCCTTCCTGCGGGACCAGGCGGCCCAGAAGTTTGTGGCCTGGCTAAAATCCGGACAGCCAAAGCAAGAGTAGGCCCCTGCGCTTCTAGTCCCACCTTCAGTGCCTTAGAGAGTGTGAAAGAGATGAAAATAAAAAAATAGAACGAGTGTGCGAGAGAGAAAACTAGCCTAACAGCTGACTGCTTCATCACGCTTTCTCCTGCCCAGCATCCGTTTCTTTTCTAACGCACCCTGTCCAACCTCACTGCCAAATGCTAATGCTAATAAACAGCGCTGAATCCAGGCTGTGTGCTTCTGGTTATCTTTCTCTGCTAATGTCTTCTGCTTCTGTGCTAATCAAACAAACACTTAAAAACCCCGCAAAAAAGCTAATTGTAACAAAACAGAACAAAAATAATACTATAAACTTTTTCCCAAACCTAACGGGCTACATGCTAAAACTAAACTGTGCTAAACTGCTTCTAAAATTAGTTTAAACTTTGAAAAAGTGTCATGTGCACATGCTAACAAGATGTTTATCGCATATGTGCAGTCTCGCAGACACCAGAGGTGCAAATTTGCCACACAGGAGGCATGTAGACGGCAGTTTCACCAGTGACGTCAACAAGGTCTTGGACAGCATCGCTGCCAAGGAGTATTTACAATGGGTGATGAACTCAAAGACGTCAGGGACAAGGTAAAGAAAGCCCTCTCTTGTGGCTAACAACACAGATATGCTAAAGATATTAATATTATGAATGCTAATCAGTACAAGAAGAAAATATGGGTGTATCTGAAGGAAGTTTTGTGTGGTTATTGTCTTCTCTAGTGGCAAACGTGGCGGAAATCAATGAGGAACCAGAGGGCTTCCCTGCAAGAGCTTCAATTTGGATCCTGAAGGGGATTCGATCATCAAAATGAATGAAAGCCATATCGCAAACAGGCAAAATGGAAAAATCTAAAGACATTTTATTTTATTGTTATTTTTTAAAACTTCTGAGCACTGTGGATGTTATTTATTTTCCCTTAGTGTTAAAGAACATCATGTAAGTTATAGTTTTGAACTATTTTCTATGTGTGCGATAAAAACAAACTCAGGTGAATGCACTAAACACTCAGGTAAAAAAAAAAAAGGTGAAATTTTACGTGTGCAACCACTGTATAAAAGTGCCATAGAAATGGTGTCTTGCTCTGCAAAACAAACCTTTTCATATTTCACCCGAGCCTGTTGTTGTACCCTTTTGTTGTGTTATAGCGCCACCTAAAGGATGTCTGTAACAATAAATGCTTTAGCAGATTCAGTTTATTTATATGTGCAAACCATAAGAAAAACTGACAAGTTTTTTTATATATTTATGTAAGGATTTTATGGTTATAATAAAACAATAGTTACATTTCTGAAATAAGCAAGATTCCTATATTTAATATAAGTAAAATAAACTTGCTAATGATTTTTTATATATAAACAACATGCATTTTCGTTTGTTTAGATTTTGCCAACTTTGCCAACTATTATGACATAAATATGCTCATATTGGTTTAAATAGTTGAATACTAATGTTAAGTATCAAAAATCTTCTCAAAGATCTTTTTTTCTCTGCAATTGATCAGAAACAAATATAAGAAATAACATATTTTTTAAATGAATATAAAAATATTTTCAAATATATGTGTGTGTCTGAGATGAAAGAAAATATATATTATAACTGAATTAACTACAGTATTTTTTCTTTGGAATTGATAAAAAAATAGAAAGAAAATAAATATAAATAATATAAAAATACTCAAGAAAAAAATGTATAATATATATATATATATATGGCCCGAGCATAACATCTGGAATGAAAGAAAGAAAGAAGGAAAAATAAATTATTTAAGAATATATATATATATATATATATATATATATATATATATATATATATATATATATATATATATATATATATATATATATATATATTATTATTATTATTACTGAAGTAAATTAACTAGTTATATAATATTTTTCTTTGCAATTTCAAGTAACTAAATATTCAACAGAAATAATATTACTGAAATAAATTACCACCACTTCAATATATACTGAGCAATTTAAATTGTCTGTATTTAAATTCAAAAACTAGTTATAAGCTATTAAACATTTTAATAAAAGCTGCTGTTTATTTTTGTTCATTATACCATGAAACATAATAACGTTGCAATATTTAAGAGAATGTTTATTTATTTATTTGAAGTTAATTAGAAAAAAGACAATCTGAGATATTTCTTTAAAGGAATATGGAAAAGACGAAAAATATTATGTTAAAATTTCCAACACTATCTTGTACAGTTTATAGCGTACATAACGAAACTCAAACACTTGTTAAAGATATACACTGTTTTATTTTTTTCGTTCATGGGAGTTGATCATTTCTTTTCACTTGTTGCAAGGAAATCCCGCGACACTCGCACAACGTCACTTCCCAAAGGGGCGGGGCATCGTAAGGACGCGTGCTGTTCTCGTGTTGCGTCATCAACGTTGCGCACATTCTCTAGCTAACGTTAGGCTTCTTGAAGGACGCGGAGCTGCGGCCGGGTGTCATTCATAACAACACAGTCGTGTTCCAGCCGTTTATAACGTCTGCTCCGAGACTCGCTCAAAACATGATCCGGAACGGAATCCACGCGGAGGAGGAGGAGGACCAGGGAGAGCCGAGCTCGTCCAGCCATAGCCCGGAGAAGAGGAAGCGGGTGATCCGGGTGTGGTGTGACGGATGGTGAGTGCTCAAAGTGAACACTGCATCTCTACAGCAAATAAACAGAAAAAATCGTACTTTATAATTTCCAACAAAAAGTATCATGTTTGTCGTACTATGACAGTCTTGGAAGAACCTCGGGATACAAAAGTAACGTTAAGTTTACTTATCGGCACCATGATTTGATTATAGCGTCACATCGTATTAATTAATTAATTAACAGTTGCCTCAGTCACTGTTTTTACGTTGGATTTGAAAAACAACAACAACAAAAAGAACATGGTATTAGTACAGTACATGTGCAACAACATGCTGTCACTACAGAAAGTCAGACTGCTATACTGTGTTACTTTGATAGTTTCCATGGGACTGAATGAGTATTATATTTAAGATTGGTACAGCATTGCGCTATCAAGCGCAAGGTTGGGGGTTCGATTCCCTGCGAACACACGATAGGTAAAAATTGATAGACTGAATAGTGCATTAGTAAGTCGCTTTGGATAAAAGCGTCTGCTAAATGCATACATTTAATTTAAATTTTAAAGAACCATGATATTTATTTGGTACAGCATGGCATTTTAAAAGTATGCATGTTCAAAATCATGGTATTATCATAGTTTACAACTGTCCATGAATCCAATCCCATAGTACTTTCTGTTAGTGTAGTAGTGTAGTTTAAAGCATTATCAGACGTTTGATATTTCATAATTAAAAAGTGTCTGTTTCAGTAAGTACATTAAAACAGAAATAAAACAAATATTTGATGAAAAGAAGAAATTCTGCCAACGACTTGAAAAAAAAATACTAAAACTACAACTGAAATAAAATTTGATTAAAGCTTTATAGATGCATTTTTAAGTGACAAACTCTCAATTACTAAAATTAAAACTGATAATGTAATTAAAGCTAATTTAAATGAGTAAATGTTATGATTGTATACAAATAAATACCAACATACTGCAGTGCAGGTTCAAAGGTTTTTGTGTCAGGTGATTTCTGAGAACTCATGTGACCCGTTTCTCATACCTATGTTAATAGTTCACAAAGGTGTAGAAATGATATGATATTCCTCCAATTCATTTAACCCTAGCATTCAATTTTGAGTGATGGAGTAACTGCAGTTATAAATAACACCTAGTGTGGAGTGTGGTGTTCAGCAAAGGCTCATGGGAAATGAAATGGGAGATTATATCCCCATGTAATCCTATCGACCCAACTAATGATATTACTAGGGGAAAGGGCTTGTGGTGGTTAGATAACCCACCTGTCTCTTTCTACAGCTGTGTGTACAGCCTTTTATTGAACTGCTATGAAAGCAGTTATTCATTACATAACCTTTGTGGGTTCTTTAAACGAAGGACCCTGTATCTAAAGTCCACGTGTGTCTCCACAGCTATGACATGGTGCACTACGGTCACTCTAACCAATTACGACAGGCTAAAGCGATGGGAGATTATCTCGTAGTAGGAGTTCATACAGACGGTATGCATAACAATTTCAGACATTCACATAAAGGCACTGTAATATACAAACTGAAAAAAATTATCATATATTTGTTTTTCTTTCACGTTCAGAGGAAATCGCCAAGCACAAGGGTCCACCAGTCTTCACGCAGGCCGAGCGTTATAAAATGATACGGGCCACTAAGTGGGTGGATGAGATTGTTGAGGGGGCACCGTATGTTACTACACTGGAGACTCTGGACAAGTACAACTGTGATTTCTGCGTACACGGAGGTGAGGGGATCATTTAGGCACTTTTAGACAATACATTTTAATAACTTTAAAGTATATTTAATTTTATTCCCAAATGGTTAGAATTTAGTTTTTCATAACCATATTCATCCTGGTTCTGATTTTTAGAATTGAACAGCCTATGTTTTTATTACAGTTCCTTTTCTTACTGTTCCTTTTCACTCATAACATGCACATTAGTTGGTATGTCAGGTCAGCTTTAGTTACTGAATAGGCATTATGTGTTAAATATAATATTAATTTCATGACATTACCGCATTAGTACAAAAATTAACAAATGGGGCCTTATGCTAATGTAATAATGATTGTGATGTCATATTCATGACTTTTTCTAAACAACAAATATTTTTAGAGTTTAAAGACCCATTAACAACAAGAACAATAGCTATAAAAATTGTAACAATTATATTAGTGTTCACACCAATGGATGATAACGTTCTGTCTATTATAAGTACGTGATGCAGTTTTTTTTAAATGCTCAGTTTCCTTAATTCAGGATGGATTCTGAGTGGCTGTAAATATTTGTATAATTTGTCAGAAATTATTTAAATCTTTTAGTCACAGTTATCTTGTTACTTATCACCCTTCCTTGTTGTGTCGGCATAGTGGTTTGTACATCGAAGGAATAACCTTGTTTAGATTATATGCTTCTTTCATTAAGTTAAAATTAAAATAGTTAAAATTGTACCAAAATTTAATTGAATCATAATAATATCACATCTTTTGCTAGATGACATCACATTGACCGTGGACGGGAAAGATACATACGACGAAGTGAAGAGAATGGGTCGATACAGGTAAAGACCAATGGGCCTCTGACATACACCTGTGGCACACCACAAAATTTTGACCCAAGGGTGTGTGTAATGGTTGGCATGTGTGTTTTTTTCATCAACAGGGAATGTAAACGCACACAAGGAGTGTCTACGACAGACCTAGTGGGTCGTATGCTCCTGTTAACGAAATCGCATCACAGTAACATTGTGAGTAGACTCTATCGTTAATTGTGTGTGCAGATAAGCATTACTTAAAGATTTTCTGTCAGTCCCCAATTCATATTCTCCTCTCTCTCACAGGATAATGCAGCCTACCAGCTCCACACAGATAACTTTGGGAAGGTGCGTTGATCTGCTTATGTGCTGATTCATATTTTTAATAATATATTGTAATTTGCGGTCATATACAGCTTTGACCATTAGAGGTCAGGGCTTACCTACATTATTTCCAACTATATGTTGCTTTGAATTCCAGTTGGGGAACATACTGTACATAACTTGAACTTTCTATGTGGTGTATGAGGAAAAAAACTTATACATGTTATTCATTTGAATATTCTGGCATTTGCAAATGTAAAAATTTCTGATGTATCTTTTCTCCTCAGGGTCCTAAAGGGCACAGCCCTTGGACTGGTGTCTCTCAGTTCCTGCAGACGTCTCAGAAGATCATTCAGTTCGCTTCAGGAAAAGAACCACAGCCGGAAGACACAATTATTTATGTGGCCGGAGCCTTCGACCTCTTCCGTATCCTTTTAGACACATACCACTCCACACTTTGCTTCTGAAGACATCTAGAAAGCTAGGAAAAGTCATGAAAATTTCAGTTTAAGGTTGGGGAACTCCTGTTATGCTTTTGTTTTGGCCTTGACTATATGACCTGTATAGACATCGGTCACGTGGATTTCCTCGAGACTGTTCACAAACAAGCAGAGAAACCTTACGTCATTGTCGGACTGCACTTTGACCAGGTGTGTTTCAAAAAAACAAATGATTTACGAGATTTTACAGACCTCTCCTCCCTCACGCTGATTTTCGAAAGGGCCAAATTTGCTATGACAAGCTGCTTTTAATTCTTGTGATAAACTTTGATCAGACAGAAAACCTCAGGTGAACCATAAAGGAAGTTCAAAGTCACATCTTCAGCATGACGACATGCAAACCAGTTTTACACAGTTTTTGAACTTCTATGCCTCAGGGAAACATGTGTTTAAGTTCCCTAAAATGAGAAATACCATACACATTACAGGTATGGTTACTACATGTTGTATTACTACTACAAGCTACTAAATTAGAAGTGTGAATAGTTTTAAAATGACTAAATTGTTGACTGAAAGTGCATCTTAAGTGCATCTTAGTTGGTCTGTAATTGTATTAGTGACTAGTGTGCCATTTTAATGCTTAGTAAATGTTATTATGTTTATGAATTGTATTTGTTTAATTTTTTCGTAGGAAGTGAACCGCTACAAAGGAAAGAACTACCCCATCATGAATATTCATGAGAGAACTTTGAGTGTGTTGGCTTGCAGAGTAAGTGCAAAACGTATGCCTCAAGTCATTTTTGTGTTTTGCATAAACGTGCACCAAACTTACCGCTGCCTTTGATAATGTATTGGTAGTTTGCATAAAAGACAAATCTCCTCCAATCTTTTCTTAGCATTTTGCATAAATTACTGCCTCCTCCAGTCATTTCTTTGGATTGTGCGTAATGTCTCCTTCAATCCTGTTTTATTATGTTGGACATTTCAAGTTGCTTTTGTATTCTTGACACTCTTGTTTAAGAACAATGGGCCATTGTATTCAGAGATAGGGAGTTATATAGTACAAAAAAGAGAGTATGGGGGAAAAAACTGGACAGAAACATTAAGAAACATCTCAAGGTCAAGAGAACAGACATCACAAGCAGTGTTGAAAGTACATTTGTACTGCATACTTATTAGACACCAATTAAAAATCTCACGTTTTGAGCTAATCCAAACCATCTTCAAGTTTACAAACCCTCTCATTCATCCTCTGCACACAAACTCTCATGGATCAGGCACATACCAGCATACCTAAACGTTCTGAAACATTCAGACAGAACCCACACAAAACAAACTCCAGACCTCCCCAAATACTGTAATATCAGTGCAAACCACACGTGCATTCCTTTATGAAAACTGCTGAATGTTGGGAGGTTTCATTTGGCTTTAAGATTTAGAACTTTGGCTGATTTGGAAAGTTTTAGAACGTTTGAACCAAGAACTTTGAACTTGGGGATCTATAGAATTGTAGAACTTGAGGAACATGGTGAACTGAGAACAATGCGAACATAAAGTTTAGAACTTCGAGAACAGAAAGAATATGAAACCTGGAGAACTTGCAGAACTTTGAATTTGTAGAACCCTGAGAACTTAAAACTTAATGAAATTAAAAGACAGTGATCGTAGAACCTAGACAATGTAGAACTTTATAACTTAATGTAGAACTTAAAGAAATTAGATCTACAAAAATGTGAAGAATGTAAAACTTAAGGAACTTAAAGAACTGGAGAACTTTGTGAGCTTGGAGAAGTCTGAAAAGTAAAAAAAATGTAAGTTAGAGAATGTAGAACCTAGGCAATGTAGAATTTAGAGAATGATAATTTACAAATGAAGGAAATTAGAATTGCTAGAAAAATTTGGAACGTAAAATAAAGGGAACTTAAAGTGCTAGAGAGAAAGTGCTGGAGAAAGGTGTGTGCTAGGAGAACTCTGGGAACTTAAAAGTTAAAGAACATAGAACTTAGATAGTGGAGAACTTTAGAACTTAGAGAATTCTGAAAATGTACATTTGAAATTAGAAACTCAAGAACTTGGAGAACTGGAGAACTTAATGAGGTGAAATAACTTAGAACCTAAAGGTTGAAGAACTTAGAACCTAAAAAATACATATTGAAGAAGTTTACAGTTTAGAACGGTAAAGCTTTAAGAATCTACTGGAGTCTTCCATTTAGGCTTTAGATAACGGTCTTGTGATTCTTTTTTACTTCAGTATGTGTCAGAAGTTGTGATCGGAGCTCCGTACACAGTAGGAAAAGATCTTCTGGATCACTTTAAGGTACAGTACTAAACCAGAACACATTGGTCATTCACTGTAGAGAATAAAAATCTAGTTTTGGTGTAACCCGCTTCCAGACACAATAACACAATAAGAGGCTTTGAGTGTGAAGAGAATGTAGTTTGTGTGATTCACACACTACGTTATTGAGATATAAAGCTGTGTGTGTGTGTACAGCTCTGGGACAGCAGCCAGATTCAAAGGCTTTAGTGACTGAACACTATTTCAGCAATTCTGTGTTGTCTTGCTTCAGGAACAATCTAGAGATTTACTGCTCGCCTCTTTAACCACAAACCCTCAAGCAGTTACAGAGAGTTCAACCATGCATTATAGTTTAACTAAAAAGAGTGCTTGGGACATTTTCTCTGTCCTGATGGGAAAAATACCAAGGACGCACACTATATTGGGGACATTATCAATATATTGGACGCTTTTATGGGTTTTGTTTTTTGCTTAACTAAAAAATAATAAATAGAGCTTAAATAGAGATATAAATGCTTATCCTCTACTTATCTTTCTTTAAAAAAATAAAAATAAATGAATCATTTGGCAGATAAGCTTATTAAACAGAAACCAAAATGTAAAAGCTTAAAAACATTTCACTCTAATTTTGTTTAACTTGTACATTTTTTCTGGTTGTAGGTAGATCTGGTGTGTCATGGGAAAACCGAAGTGTTTCCTGACACAGATGGGACAGACCCTTACACCGTGAGTAAAGTCTCCTAATATTCATCTCTCTGTGATCTTCTCTTCCATAAAAACCCATTTTTACCCATTGTGTCTCTTTGCAGGAGTCGAGGAAGAGAGGCATTTTCCGTGTCCTGGACAGTAGCAACAATCTGACCACCGACGACATCGTGCAGAGAATCATTGAGAACAGGTTTGTGGGACAATACGAGCAAAACGTGAAAACATTGCTCATGTGAAATGTAACGAACGTATGCAAATGAGCCGTGTCTCTCTTTGTCCCGGTAGGTTGCAGTTTGAGGCCAGGAACCAGAAGAAGGAAGCTAAAGAGATGGCTGTGATTGAGGCTTTGAAGCATAAAGAGGATTCACTGAAGACCGAGGCGGCTCTAACGAATAATTAACCGAACTGTCCAAACTGAACAAATCAAGGGCTTCATCATAGAACCAAAATTAACCCCGGACTGTTATATAAACACCCCGAACGAACAAAATGCCTGAGCTGAAGATGCTTTTAAGTGGACATGGAGGAACACAGACGTTTTTTTTAATTGCATGACTCTTGTTTAATGACAAAAGCACTTTGTTATGTGCGGAGAAGTTTTATGATACCTATAAAAATGGGTTCGAAGACATTCTCTCTGAATGGGAAGAACACTGAAAAACATTCAGCAGCTAATTTTGCATTTTGTATGAAGGTTATGGGAGGATTATGTCATTTTGGTGGTTTTTGAATTGGTAATCCATCCGCACAAATTTGTAGTTGAGCAGAGAAACGCTTTGTGAAGAAACACTTGATGTTGACTACAATAGCATGCATACTAGCTGTATGCATGTTAGCTTATTAGGATTTTATGTTGGGATTTTATTATTATTATTTGTTTTATATTTTTTTTGTCATGGAAATATATCCAGGTGACATTTTACCCCAAAATCAAAATTATTATTATAATTTTTTTTTTATAAAGAATTGTTCTTGTTTTAGGACTATTAAGGCTTTTTATTTGCATTGTGATATTATTTTTATTTATTTAATTTCCATCTGTATTCTCATTACCATAATATATCTGGATATTTATCTTCTTATTTTATTTTTTATTTGCAGTTCTCATTGTTTTTAGAAGTGATTCTTATTATATTCTCTTTATAGTATGTTTTAATAGATATGTATAAATTAAGGATGTACTATACATTATATATGAATACTTTACAACTTTAATATATTTTATCCTTTTTTTTTTAAATTATTATTATTATTGTTCTTTTTTCCATTTTGGTAGTGAGATTTTCACAAATGGGCTTATGGAAAAATAAAAAAATTGTCAAGATAGTATCACAATGCTAAAAAAAGGAAAAGAAAAATTTAAATCATATATATATATATATATATATATATATATATACTTTTTTTTTGTGGTGAAATGTCATCCTTGCCATTTTTAACGTTTAGCCCTGGCATTTTTTATTCTAGTGGTGCTGTTGTGGTTTTACCTTTCTCATCATCTTCTTGAAAAAAAATCTCAGAACTAATCTCTGAAGTTTTGTTTCATACACTGTCCACAGTCACCTATCTGGCATTTTACTCTGTTTTACCACTTTTATTTTCACTTTCTTAACTTTGTTTGTTGTGACATGATCAAAGTCACAGCCAA
This sequence comes from Carassius carassius, assembly GCF_963082965.1. Taxonomy (NCBI): domain Eukaryota; kingdom Metazoa; phylum Chordata; class Actinopteri; order Cypriniformes; family Cyprinidae; genus Carassius; species Carassius carassius. The sequence goes on along the minus strand of NC_081770.1, from coordinate 15,622,896 downwards.
AGACTCTTTGACCTCAGGTGATTGATGTCACGCTTTAATTAATTTTAACATCTAACAAATAATCTTTACAAACATCTGTCTCTAAACTAAGATGATTATTAAAAGTCAAACTTGCTTTTATCTCATATGTACTTTTATCTTGTTTTATGCGGTTTGTTGTCTGTTTTTGTTTAATGAATGTCAAAGCACCTTGCAATTGCAGCATGTTTTTAGTTTGTAACATTTCCTGCACTTTTAGGTTGAGACTGTTTTTACATTGCAGAAATGTTGAGTGACCAATTCTGAATGTGGTGTTAATGTCTTCAGACAGTCTATTATTTACCGTCCCATGCATAATAAACCGTAAGCCATCAAAACACTTCCATTAATTGCAATTTAAATTGCAATAAAAATGTATGAAAAACGGTTTGCTCTGACCATTATTCCATTAAGCGCATAAAAATCTAATTATTTTATTTATTCAATGTGAAGATTATATATCAGTGATACTAAATTGACATTTAAATACAAACATTTTAAACTTAATTTTAAGGCAGGTTTGCATTTACGTGGTCACTTATTGTATAAAGAAAATGTTTATAATTATTAATTAAAAAAAAGTGTTTTATTGTTTATTTAAGATGATACTTGATAAGGGTATTTTTTTTGGCTGATTCCATCTTTTAGATTTTGTTGTAGTCTATTATATCAAGATTAAATTAGATCAATATTTAAATGATACTAAACTTACTATGCAATATGCCATAATATTTTATAGAATTTTTATTAATTTAATAAAAAAAAGGTTTTATATTTAATTGTTTACTTTGTAGCTGTTTTATGGTGTTTGTTGTTGTTTGGTTGTAATTACTTTTAACGTTTTTACTTTATTCAGTTTTTTCAGATTTTATATAAAATCTCAATTAATTAATTTATTTTGCTTTATTTAATTTCATTGTATAATGAGTTACACGGACTGCCAGCAGCAACTCTCGCACAGCGCTTGAACAAAACCCATCTCAGGTGACAAGTTCCACAAACATCACGTCACTTCCTTCCTAAAGAAAGCGGACACCCCCAAAAGAGACGCTCTGTAGGCAACACACACCATTTAGTTTGCGCGTAATGAACAGGTAGAGCTGTGTTGTGGATTTTGAGTGTTTGCGCGGCGTCTGACAGTGTTTGCGTGAGATCTCAATGGACACGATGATCCCGAGCCAGCACGAGTGTTGAGCCCGACGAAATTAACCGGGAACAGGCGGATTTGAAACTTTTTTCTCTTTCCTCCTTTACGATCGGACCATCCCAGGCTCTCTCTCTCTCTCTCTCTCTCTCTCTCTCTCTCTCTCTCTTCGATTTGGAATCAGATCTTTCCAAAAACACGCGCAATTGACTTTGGTGTCATTTTACGCACTATCCGGGGGGATCTCGTCGGGATGTTTTTACGCGACTTTGAACGTTCCTCACCGGTTCCATCCGTGATGTTGGGATTTCTGCTGGATCTTTAGCTATGATTTCTGGGTATGGGTCTGTGTCTGGGCTCAGAGGTGACAGAGGAGGGTAAGAAGGCGAAGATCCACAGCTCGCAGATAGACAGAGATCTGTACGAGTATGCCAAGAGAGAGATGAACCTGGTGAAGATCCTCATGCTGGGTAAGAAGGTCCCATCCAGATTTTTGTTCATCTACCTATTTCTTTTAGTCGAAATAACATGGGGTTTGATGTTTACATATGCCTGCATGTGCATTAAAAACATAATTTTGGGTACTTTAGTTTATTTTTAACTAAATGATTGTGGGTTTGAAACCAAATTTATTGGTTCAGCAACAGATTTGGACTTGTAATTGAAAGTTATCTGTCTAAATAGCCGATCTGTGCTGGTAACTCTAAGAATGTAGGTTTAAACCCCAGATTTGGTTGAAAACCTACCTACAGGTTGTAGGTTTGAACCTCAGATTTGTGCAGAGATTTAAACTTCAGACTTGGGCTTGTAACAACATATTAGGGCTTGTACCTCCAGCAAACCCCAAAATATTATGTTATGCCCAGATCTGAAGTTTTAGCTTATATGTAAAAAAGGTTGTAGGTTCAAGTCTCAGTTATGGGTTGAAACTAAAAGGTTGCTGGGTTGGACCTTGAGTCTGGTCAGTGAAATGGAAGGTTGTTGCTTTAAAATATCAGATGTGTGCAGTTAAGTGAAAATTTGTGGGTTTGAAAATGAGAAATGGACTGATATCTGCAAGGCATTAGCTTCATATAAGATCTGTGCTGGTTTGAATTTCATATTTGTGCAGGTAACTGAACCCTTCTGGGTTTGAATTCGATATTTGTGAAGGTAACTGAACCATTCTGGGTTTAATTTTGATATTTGTCAAGGTAACTTGAAAGTTTGAACCTTAGATCCGGGCTTGTAACTTAAAGATTGGGGGTTTGAATTTCACTTTTGTGCATGGTAATTGAACCATTCTGTGTATAAACATCGGATTTGTGCAGGTAACTGGACAGTTGTCAATTCTAACCTCAGAACTGTGGTAATTGAAAGGTTGTGGGTTTGAATTTCAAATTTGTACAGGTAGCTTTAAAGTTCTTGGTTCGAACCACACTTCAAGGCTAATAATTGAAAGGTTGTAGGTTCAAATTTCGCATATGTGCAGGTAACTAAAAGGTTCTGAGTTCCAACCTCAAACCTTAACTCCTATCTAAAGCATGACAGGTTTGAACCTCATATCTGGTCTAGTAATTTAAAGGTTGTGGGTTTGAAATAAATTTGACATTTGTGGAAGTAATTGAAGCATTCTGAGTTAAAATGTCAGATTTGTTCAGGTATCGGGACAGTTCTCGGTTCGAACCTCAGATCTGGGCCGGTAATTGAAAGGTTGTGGGTTCAAATTTCATATTTGTCCAGGTAACAGTAAAGTTTTGAGTTTGAACCTCTCATCTGGGCTAATGATTTAATGGCTGTTGGTTTTAATTTCGTATTTGTGCAGGTAACTAAAAGAGTTCCAAACTCAATTCTTGACTCATATCTGAAGGGTTGCAGGTTTGATCCTCACATCTGGGCTGGTAACTGAAAGGTTGTAGGTTTGAACTTCAGAGTTGATTTATGAACTGTGAAAACTGTACTCTGGAACCAGACATTTATCTTGGGTTAATATAGGAGGGCTGTACCATTTGTAGGTTCTGTTGTTAAAATTGTAAACTAAATGATTGATTAGTAATGTTTACTGACCTATTTTGATGTAGGTGCTGCTGAAAGTGGGAAAAGTACGCTGGTCAAACAGATGAAGATTATCCACAGTCATGGATTCACCAAACAAGAGCTAGCCAGTTTTAAGGTAAGACATTTTATGATGTTGTTTTCACAAACTCGCATGCAAGAGGTTAATTGCATTTAATAGTTTAACATTTGTTCTGTGCTATACTTTGTCTGTGTGCTCTGTACTTCCTCTGTCATCTGGGAAATCAAGCCACTGTGTGTGTTTGGGGATTATTAAAAGTTTAAGGGGTCATTGGTTCAGCTGTGAAACAAGACCTCAGTTCAGTGGAAGACTGGATCTTGCCTCAGCATGTTTTTTGTTCTGTTTGGAAGAGAAGGCGGAAGGGGGAAGGAAAAATATGGAAACATGAAACACAGAAAAGTTTTTAGGTTTTTAAACCATTAAAAATTGCAGACTTCCAAGAACATTTTCTCTATAGTTTGTTCGACAGCCAGTGTGCACTTCCTCTATAGTCTCATTGCCAACCTTTTTTGACCGGTCACTCACAAATGTTACCATGGCAACATAGTAAAGGTGCAGTGCAATCTGGCTCCATTAGAGTAACCTGTGGTCCATGTACGTCTTATCGTCATGGGAACAGAAAAGTGATTGATTTGCTCATTCATAATAAACTGCAGCCAGCTGTGTTCTCAACATGATCATGTGAAGTGAAGTGACATTCAGCCAAGTATGGTGACCCATACTCAGAATTTGTGCTCTGCATTTAACCCATCCGAAATGCACACACACAGAGCAGTGAACACACACACACACTGTGAGCACACACCCGGAGCAGTGGGCAGCCATTTATGCTGCGGCGCCCGGGGAGCAGTTGGGGGTTCGATGCCTTGCTCAAGGGCACCTAAGTCGTGGTATTGAGGGTGGAGAGAGCACTGTACATGCACTCCCCCCACCCACAATTCCTGCCGGCCCAGGACTCGAACTCACAACCTTTCGATTGGGAGTCCGACTCTCTAACCATTAGGCCACGACTCCCCGCCATCATCTACCCTGTTATCGTTAAAACTGCAGTTTTTTTTCTGAAACGTCATTTTTGGCAACAACAATAGTAGTGTTATTCAATCCCCTTCTTCAGTTTACTAAAAGACCCTAGGCTAGGGATTGGCAAGTATGAATAAAGTAATTTAATAACACCGTATATATATGACAAACTTGTTATACTTTGCTTGAAATTCAATGGACAAAACATTAGTATGAGGCTACAAAGGTTTATTGTATCGCTATATATAGACTTTACAGTTCAGCGTGCAAAAATAAAGACTTTTTATTTTGACTTCATCAAACTTTGTTGGGCCAAATACGGAGCCTTGCTGTATCCCGAACTCTAAGATGTGATTTAAACACTGCTTGCCTACATTTACTACAAACCTATGCTATTGTATGACACACTTTACCTTTTGGTTAAAATAAATGTACTAGGAGTTTGTTGACTGATGTCCATGATGGCTGCAGAATGTACAAAAAAAATGCTAACTAATGTTTTTGAGAGAATGCTACCTTACTGAAACTTCCCTCAGTATTTAATTTCCTCACACTTAATAAAAGCCACTTTGATCCTTTGGAATTCAGGAATCTGTCCATCCAGTATTTGTTAGCAAACATTTTTCTAGTCACATCTTTTTCCAGTTGTTTCATAAATCAGCTGATTTAAAAAAAAAAAAAAAAAAAAAAAAAAAAAAAAAAAAACAGAAGGTCTATCATATATCCTGTGAAATGCCCGGTGCAGATCTGCATGTGTGCTTGCTTGGGTTAAACAGACTTTTTGTACCATTTCCTCTTCATTAAACCTTCCCTCAGGGTTTGTTTGTGTAAGCTACACTTTCATGTGAGTTTGAATTAGATCGATGGACTTAGAATATGCAAGTGGTGTTTTGAAGTCCCTCAGAGAATGCTTTAAAACCTCAATGACAGCCTATTAGCTCCAGCCGAATGCAAAGGGATCATCAGGATGGTTAACTAGATGACTAGTCATGAAGCAACCACCTAGCTGATTTTTAGTGGCAGGGTGATGAATTTAAGAACCTGTTAGCATGCTTTTTGGGAAGGAATCATCTGTGCTATCTTTCGCCGGCAGAACTTTCATTATCTTTAAATGAAACAAGTCATTGGAATGTGGGTGAGAATGTTGTGATATTGTATAGTGTCATGCATCAGAAATAAAATGCACAGTCAGATGCTTGGGAGAAGGAAGCAAAGTAAGAAGTACTGTTTGTGTACACAACTTTTACCAATACAAAAAGACAACAGCTAGCTAATTATTAATACTGAATTTAGGGGTGGGTGATATCTCGATATTTAAAATATATCGAGATATTTTTTAAACACGATATGGATTTTGACATATCGTATATATCGATATATTGTTTATATTTAATTCTGATTCCGCCACTTTGCTTGTTTGCCTTCTCTGTGCTGTGCTTGCCCCCCGCCTCCTTGATTTTGTTCCCCCTCCCCTCGCGTGTTGTCTCATTGAACATGGCGGCGTCCCCTACCAGACCGGAGGCTGCAGTACTAGTATCAAAAATAGACAACTGGCTCCATTATATAGCGTCGGGCGAACACCAGGCAGATGTCTACTGTAGGGCCTCTATGATTTCCGCAATGCAGAAAACGCGGACGGAATCGCCGAATTCAGTCATAAAAACGGAAGTTACAGTTTAACGTGGAATGTCACGGAATTTGTCAAATTTTAAATGAATTAATCAAAAGTAGGTCATTGCACTCACATCAAATCGCGATATGGATATCTGTAAATATTAGGCCGGAAAAGTCTATTTAAATATGAATCCTGCATGTTCTGCGTGTCTGTGTTAATGAATGGAGCAGAAGCGCTTCTTCATTTTATTACACACCCGGAAGCGCGCGTGACAGTCGCGTTGATTTCAGCTTCTGTCCTCTCATTAAATGAGGATCTGAACACATGAGGAACATCTCCAGAACTGCACTGAGTCACTAAAAAAAAATAAAGTTTGCTTAATTTTCAATAATAAAAAGATAAATTAAATGAATGTTTTATGCCTTCATTTGATAACCAGAAAAATGTGAATACACAGAATTTCAGAGGGGAAATAACATTTCACATAAGGCTATTTTAAGAAAAAAATGTAACAAATTAAGTTGGTTTTATGCATTTAAATAATTACAGCTGCTTAAACACAGAATTAGATAAATTCTATAATAATAAAACATATGGTGAAGAAAAAATAAAACATTTCATAGGGCCCTAAACATGTAATATTTGGCATATTTGTTTTAAAAGTAGTTTTTGGGGGGTTATTTTTCCTGTAAAGATATCGAGATGTATATCGTATATCGAAATATATTTTTAACTGAATTATAAACATTGTATTAAAATAATAATTTTAAGCAGTGTAAAATGCCACCTAAAATATAAAAGGTCTTTATAAAAGTTAAGAAAATAGAAACATTAGTTATAAAATATTATATTTAATTATATATTAATATTTTAAAAGATATGCATTTAAACAGGATCATTTTATTCTGTGAGTTTTTGTTTTCCCTTAATTCATTGATACTTAAAGACTTTATTTTTAAATAGACAGTGATTAGACTGTCTTCAGATATGTACTTCAAAATATTATCTTTCCAAAATGCAAAAGGAACTTGTTTCATAAAATGACACTCTAGCTGCATACGCAGCCTCTGCTGTCATGTGGATAGAGTTTCATGTACATTCTAAACTGAAATTACTCCTTAGGGTTCTTCGTTGAAAAATAGGAGTTCAGAGATTGATGACTGTCATTGTCCTACTTATTGTGAGATGTTAATTTAACAAAGATTTTAGGCATATCAATAAATGCTTTGTCTGTACAGTTTTTACTCAAAGTTTTTTTTTGAATGTCAAACCATTGTAAATGTGGCAAAATTTTAGTGATTTGCCAAACTGTTGATTCGTGCTGTAGGCATTGAACTAAATGACATTACGTGTGAAGAATGTGATCTCTAGATTTGATTAACTTTAGCCATGTCACTGCATAGTTTGTGCCAGTCACTGTGGCATGAAACTTTTTTGACTAGAAGCACAATGTTTGTATTTTGCACCATTCTAGTTAATAATTCAACACAACAGCGGTTTCTATCTGTTTGTGAAATGGAAGAAAAAAAAAAGTAATGTCCCATAATAGCACTAAGCTAACTTTTCCCATTGTTCTAGACACAAAATAAACATTGCCCAAAAACCACAGGATAACCTACAATAGCCTAATTTTATAGTAAACACAGACTAGCCAAGTTTGAGTCATGTCTTGAGTTTGGGATACCTCAAGGCTCTGATTTCGGTCCATGAAAGTTTGATGCAAATTAAAATATTTTTGCAAGCTAGACCATAATTTTTATGCTGACCTCTTCTATGCGCATTTTCTCTTCAAATATGGCCAGTCACAGCGTTTCTATGTTTCTAATGTTCAAAAGTCCAGTTACTGCTTCCCTAGTTTTTGTTGGATGGGTTCATAAAAGGTCACGCTTTTGCTCACACATGCATATGTTTGTACAGACCCATAATTATGGCTAGTTTTATATTGTACACATGCTTGCAGACATAAGCATAGTCTGTAATCAGACTGGCCTTGGTTGACTTGGATGTCGTGTCGCACAAGGGCGGACCATCGACTGTAAGTGGGAGGCCAGGGAAGGGTGGGGTGAACTGTGCTGTGTGTGAATCATAAATGCAAGTGAAAATGTTATGTGTTACAGGTAAAAAGAAGGGACTTGCCCTGACCTGAATGTCGCAGGAGTGTCTTTTTCTTAATCCTTTCTTTTTGCTCACCATTGTACTAAACTGTCGCTGTGGTCTTTAACCACACCGCGGTCTCTCTAACCCACAGGAAGTCAAGTTGTCTTTCCTGTTTCCTTCTTTTTTATTTCTTATCTTGACACCATCTCTCCATTTCTCCTTGTTCTCCCAAAGCTGCAACTTTAGCCTAAAGTCAACATGACAAACATTTCTCATTGCATAAAATGCATAAAATTTCTGTGGAAGCCGTAACTACTTTTTTTCAGGATTCTTTTGTAAATAGAAAGTTTAAAAGAATAAAATTTGTTTGAAACACGTTTTGCTGATGCCTAAACTTTTGAATTGTACTTTATATTGTTACATTAATAAAGATTACACATATAGGAGATGTTCACACATATACACACAAAATGATAAATGTTACATTACAGTGTTTTATCTAGTGTGTCCATCTGGTGGCTCTTTTTTTTATGGCTAGACTTCACAAAACTCGCAGCTGGGTTTCATGCTTTCATTTCCTCGACCTCCCTCTGACTCTTTCTTTGATGAAGTGGCAAGCTCTCCTTTTACAAACGTGACATCAAGGATTAATAGGAGACTTTGGAGTGGCGTTGTCGGTGGTCTAGAATTTGAGCTTGACCCAAACATAGTTATTGTAGAAGGTACAGTACTGTCTTTGACAAGATTCTGTTGAGCTCATAGATGCTTGGAGTTCTAGAATTTGTTGTACATTGATGTATGTAAGTTCTATAACTCAAATCCCTGAAAAGAAACCATGGATTCCTAGAATTCCTAGAATGGTTCAACAAAAAATTTACTTTCTATAATTATTTACTCATCCAAGCCAAACCTGTCACTTTTCTTAGTTTCAAGGAACACACACACACACACACAGAAATAAGATATTTTGAGGATTATGTAAGCTTCTTTTTCCATTCAGTAAAAGTGTATTGTGACTTTCAAGCTCCAATATGGACTAAAAGCACCATAAACCTTTAAAAATATTCTATATCACATGTGCTCTGTATTTCAGTTAAATTGTATATTATTTCAGCTTTATTTCAATTAACAAAAAAGTTTTTTAATAGTTTTACTATGTTTTTTATGTAAAACATTTCTAATTTTATTTTTAGTTTTGTAAATGTAAGTTTTACATCTAATAATTTTTAATCTCAGATAATCAACCAACTTATTTTTAGAAAATAATTTTTTATATTTTTTAATCTTTCATTAAACTGTCACTTTAAACAATTTCTTCTGCTAGTTTTTAAGACCTTAACAAGTGTTAAGTAGTAAATAAAAGATGAAGAGTGTGATTTATCTCTCACTCACTCACTCACTCACTCACTCACTCACTCACTCACTCACTCACACACACAGACACACACACACACACACATCCCTCTGTGAAGCTCCCTGCCATCTTTGCTCTTACCGCTTTCCACAAGAATAGTTTCATTGTTCTAAAGTGTGTGATTCACCTCCTGCGTCGCTCTAGTGCACTTTATGTGTGTTTGCAACAACAGGAAGTCGATAAAAGCGCATCATATATCCGAACCGGGCCCACAGCCCTTCGTGAACACAGAAAGGCTTTTCCACGTTCGCTCTTCCCTGGAATGTTCTGTGTCTCTGATCTACAGCCCAGCAAACAAAAGCTGTTCAATAAAGGGCAGGAATGTGTTTGCTTTGGCCACAGAGTCAGGGGCGGTGAAAGGGGGAGCATTTGAGCACAACACGAGCGGACGGGCGCTGAAAGTGTGAAAAAAGAAAGGTTTTGGGTGGCACACACGTGGACTGATTTTGTGAATTATGTCAAAAGTCGAAATGAAATCAAAATGTTCGAAATGTACTTTCATTAAATGATTATTCATTTGTATAACAAAGGTCTTATACTTGCTATTACAGTTAGATAGTTTTATTATATTTTAACTCTTCAATTATGTTTTTATTATACAATTTTGTTATACATTTATATATTATATATTTAAAGTATTTTGTGTGTAAATAAATAATACTTCTTATTATTATCTAATATTTGTGGTTTGTGTATAATATCGTAAATTTTAAATAATATATAACAAAAATATTAAAATATTTGTAAAAATATTTTTAAAAATTATAAATAATAAAGACCATTATTATTATTATTATCTAATAATTGTTTTAATATCTTTTAATATTTATATTGCAAACACACATTTCAAGTTGATTTAAAATTTCTATAAAGATTTATCAATCATATTTATTTAAGTATCATATTTATATAGTATTTATAATATTTAGTATATTTATCATATATTTATTTGTATACATTTATTGTCCTTTTTTTTTTTTACCTTTTTTTTTTTTTTTTTTTTTTTTTTACAATGAAAAACCTATTTCACTTGCAAATATGTGTTTAAACAGTTTTGGTATGAAAAAGAAAATTTGAAAATGGCGATTCAAAAACTATACAAATCAATCCCATTTCTTTGAATTGTTCTGACCAAAAAGAAATGATCAGCATTCCATAATTCATAACCACACAATCGCATTGCACTTCAGCCGAGCGTTTGATCATCACACAGCGGTGTCTGTCGCAGTAATGGTGCCTGGTGAAGCCACTTCCTGTCATTTGGATGGACGTGAGACAATAAGGACCAATCAAGCAGAAATTCATAACATCCCAGTGACAGGAAGTAGATTTGTTTGGTTAGATGCAAACGCAAATGGCCTTGTTATGTTCTGTCACAGATCACTGCAAGGGTTCGTAGGTAATGTGCTTATTTTAGGAAGTTATTTGCGTTTCAAGGTACAAACACAATGAGTCCTGCCAATCAGAAGAGAAAGAACTTCGAACTAATAAAATGAATATAAGAATGTGATCATCATGCTTTGTTCTTACTTGTATGAAAAGAGATTATGATTTATTTATCTTTTGTGTTTCCAGCCTGCGGTGTTGGATAACCTCTTGACCTCTATGAAGTTTGTCCTCCATGGAATGGGCATCCTTCGCATCAACCTCACTAACAGCAAGAACAAGGTTTGAACCAGACCCTTTCCTTTCTTCTGTTGAACAATATAGTTATTTATTACCCAGAGTTAGGATTTCTAACTATCTAAGATATTTAATTTTTTTTTTTTTGTAATATATAACCACAACAAAAATAATAATAATAATAACAATTATTATTATTTAACTAGTATGTCTTTACACTTTTTATAATTTATCAGATATATTTGGAATGTATTTATAAAAAGAGTTGTTTTTACAATTAATATTATTATTAACTCTCTGTAGTTAATAATTAAAAATGTTGTTGATGATGATGAGGATGTCTTCATTGTGCACCCATTAAAGGGATACTCCACCGTGTTTTCATATTAAACTATGTTTTTCCCTTAACTAAGACGAGTTGATACATACCTCTCTCGTCTCAGTGCGTGCACTCAATCGCTTTGGCGCGGTGACACTTAGCACTTAGCTGAGCTCATTCATTCAATATGGGCCAAGCAGAGAAGCTACCAAACACCTCCACGTTTTCCCTATTTAAATACAGTTACTCGCATAGTGTAACTCGACCTAGGACGGTAACACAAAACAAAACGTTGCGCTTTTCTAAGTGTGTAAAATGGATAACTATATTGTGTGGCGGAATACCATGGCAAGTGCTTGTAAGCACTTCGTATTGGCGCAGTGATATCTTCACTAGAGGGAGCGGGGGCCGGTGAGAGGATTTTTCACGAGTTTCAAAAAGTATCACATGTTCTGAAAAAATATTAAGCAGCAGAACTGTTTCCAACTTTGATAATGATTCATCATATTAGAATGATTTCTAAAGGATCATGTGATAATGATCCTAAAAATTCAGCTTTGCATCACAGAAATAAATGATAATTTAAAGTATAATAAATTTAAAAACAATTATTTTAAATTGTAATAATATATCACAATATGATATATAATTTTCAGTATTTTTGATCAAATAAATGCAGGCTTGATGAGCAGAAAAAAACTTTCTTTCAAAAACATTAAAAATGGTAATGTTTCCAAACTTTTGGTCTGTACTGTGTGTGTGTGTGTGTGTGTGTGTGTGTGTGTGTGTGTATATATATATATATATATATATATATATATATATATATATATATATATATATATATATATATATATATATATATATATATATATATATATATATATATATATATATATATATATATATAATACATGTGTGTGTATGTGTGTGTGTGTGTGTATATATATATATATATATATATATATATATATATATATATATATATATATATAATACATGTGTGTGTATATATATATATATATATATATATATATATATATATATATATATATATATATATATATATATAATATAATACATGTGTGTGTATATATATATATATATATATATATATATATATATATATATATATATATATATATATATATATATATATATATATATAATATAATACATGTAAATATTTTCAATATATATATACTGTATATGTGTGTATTTATACATACATAATAGATAAACACAGTACACAAACATTATGTAAACAAACTTTTATTTTGGATGTGAACATGTATAACTAGATCTAGTAACCATAAGTTAGCAATGCTCTCAGTGTCTTAATTAAACTTCCATTCAGTCTTTAAGCCTGCTGGGAAGATGCTGGCTTGTTGCAGTACTGACAGCGTCCACTGGGTGGCGCCATGTTTTCAGATCTAGGGATGTGAACGCCAACATTCTATTCAGAACATTCTTCCAGACGTGTCTCTCAAACAGTCATTATCTTATTCCGGGTGCCCACAATGAGGGTCGTCTGCTTTGATTATTAAATATGACCGTGGTTTTGATCAGGTCATGTGACGAACGCTGTACTGTAATTAGACAGATCAGGCCAATTGTTCTTTTAATAACAGTGCTAGAGATGCATATGTGTTGGGTCACACCAGTAGATCAGATCTTTGTTCTAGTTGTTTAAATGTTATTGTTTTATGCTTATGAACCATTGCTCCAGTCCCTTATCTTAATTTTCCTTCCTTCATCAACCTCTAACTAGGTATAGATCACAACTGGTTGACTAGTCATCCAAAAACTGACCAATTATTACGGTGGCCCAGTAGTGCACAACACCGTGGAAACTACAAAATTTGTCCTATGCCAAAATTAGTCTTATTGTGTTGTGGCGATTTCATTGTGTTGTGCACTAGTGGGCCACCATAAATTATGATGTGAATGATATTTTGATATTTAAAGCATTAGTGCTTAATTTAGCATGCTAAACTTTACCAGTTAGATTTTTTGCACTCTTAAAGTTCTTGAAACAAAAAAAGTGTTCATGTAGCTCATGTGGTAGAGCATTGTGTTAGTAAGCGCAAGGTTGGGGGTTTGAATCCCGAGGAACACATGTTAGGAAAAATTGTTAGCCTGAATGCAATGTAAGTCACTTTGGATAAAAGCATCTGCTAAATGCATATATTTTTTTTAATTTTAAAAGTGAGAAACGTTCTTGAGAAACACTTTGCCGGATGTACAAACGATGTATTTCTCCATGTTTGTGGTGTTTCTCCAGGTCCACGCTCACTCAGTTCTCTCATGTGGCCGTTGCTTCGACGAAGACCAGATGCTGTTCCCGTTCATAGGCCACGCCCTCTGCTGTTTGTGGGCGGATCAGGGGGTGCGGTCAGCAGCGGCGCGAGGATACGAGTACGAACTCAATGACTCGGCACTATAGTGAGTAACACTTGGACGCTAATCGCTAATTACTCACCCTAATCGCTAATAAGACATTCGCATTTACACAGTTATCACAGTAATACTTCATTTGTGAGCAATGTTTTTACGCCAAGAGATTTAACATCTAATATTAGACCAGATTTCCTAGAATATCTTGTTAGAGGTTTGTTGTTCATGTTTTTTAGTTTATTTTAATTTTTTCGGCGTGTTTAGATACATAGCTGCTACTTCGCTGCACACTTTCTAATAAGTACTCCGTGTTTGGTTTTGATTTAAAATAGTCAATGAATACATTTCCTTTTCTAGCAAGCTAACAGATTAGCCTGTTCAGACAAACCATTCTAGTTATGTAGGGCTTCTGTAAGATTAGCTAGTCGGCTAGTTGTTCAGGCAGCCAATGAGCTATATATAAATAAGAGGACCCTTAATTAAATCATGGTAAACTAACCGTGGTTTTGCTACAATAACCATAGTTTAACCAATGTGTTTGTAGTAAAACTATGTTTATACTGTACATATGGTTACCAATATGCCAAAACACTACACTTTTACTATAATAAAACCATGGTTAATTTTCACAAGGGAAACTAGTGTAATTTAAATGATAAAACATGTCAATTAAAATATTTTGAATTACATGTCATATTAGCCATAAAATTGAAGCTAGAGCACCATTTCTGTTAGCCTTCATGGTTTCAGTTTGCCACCGTTTTTCTTTTTCAGTTAGCCTTTTTTTTGTTTTCCCACTTAGCCTCCCTTTTTCCATTTAGCCTTTAGTTAGCTGTTTTTTTTTCAGTTAGCATTCTCTGTTTTGTTGGTTAAGAAAAGTTTTTTTTAACTAGCTTGAACACGTTTTGATCAGAGAGCAAAGAGAATTCGGACCACGACACTGGAACGGTTCTCCGAAATGCTTTGCATCTCATTTGAATCTTATTAAACAACGCTCAAATAGACCAATCATGATCCGGAAAAGGTCATGAATGTTTTATTCTAATCTAATTGGTCATTTGACATGGGTGCTGACCCCTGAATCTTTCTCATGTTCAGTAAAAATTTCACGTGCAGCGAGGAAATTTACAGACAATTTGAAGTAAAACTGTTCCTTCGAAATATTCAGCTTGTATTATTTTTCTGCCTCTATTAAAGTTCCTTAGCACAGATTACGTCATTTCATCCATTTAACATTTTATTGGTTTTCTAGCTCTCTAGCCCAGGTTTTCCCAATGCTTCCTGATGCAGTTTCTGAAACCTCAATGTAGGTGTAGTGGAACAAATGTGCGACTGTCACTCTTGAGCCGTAATGGCCGCTGATCTGTGACTCAGTCTGACACTCCCACTGTGAATAATGGCTGATTAGTGGGATATTTAAACAGTGAATTGTGTAATTACATGTGTGTGCGATGACAAACTAAAACACCAGGAGGCTGATTATTTAAATGAAGCTGAGAGGGTCACCCATGTCGCAGACGTGTGGTGTGTGCCACAGCGAATGAACCTCAAACTCCGCAGCGAGGTTTGTTTGTGTGTGTGTGTGTGTGTGTGTGTGTGTGTGGTAACTCCTAAACGGCAATTAGAAAAAACAGTCAAACCTCAAAGCCTACTGCCTTTACCAGATGATATATATATATCCTGCAATGCATGCTGGGACGTCACTTAATGGAGGTTTGACATGATCGCTTGTCTTTTTGATTAGCACACAGGACACCTAGTGAAGGCTGTAAAGAATGAATAAATGATGTAGGCGAGCGAGATGTGAGGTGCTGTGTGTGGTTGAAGTTGTCCATACCGAATGTGTTTGACATCAAAACCCACACACACAAAAACACATAGCCTCGATTCTACTCAATTCCCACACATCAGCACATAAGTATGTTTGGGGGGGGGGGGGGGGGGGATGCCCGGGGGGTGTAAAAATAAATAAAAATAATAAAATGTATTATTATTATTTATAACCAATAATGAGTAATTTATTTAAATATTTTATTATTATTGTTAATAGTAGTATTTAAAATGGTATTAAAACTAATAACTATTAATATTATATTTTAATTAAATAAGTTTAAAATTACTTTTATTTAAAAAAACACTGTAAGCCTAGATAACAAAGCATTATAATAAAATGTAATGGTAAAAATAATATTTATAACAATACATTTTATTTATTTAAAAATCTATTATTATTATTATTATTAATTCATTCTAAAATTCTAATATTTTTGTTGTTATTACGAATAATAATAGTAAACCTCTACTGTATTAATACCAATTAAAAATATGTAATTATTATAATATATAAATAAAACAGTTGTTCTGCCATGCTTTAAAAATTCTAAATGTTTCTTTAATTCTAATTAGTTTCATAAAAAAAATAAAAAAAACTTTCGTCTATGTAAAGTATGTGTGTGTCTGTGTGTCTGTGTGTGTTTGACTGTGTGTAAATTTGATTGACAGGTACTCCTGCCCCCCATTGACCCCTGGGTCCAAGGGGCCCCTCCAGACACTTCAGTCAATAATATGGAGTCAATAACACGCTTGTCACCGGGAACAACTAAATTATCACCATGGCACTGATTTGAGTTGTGGTTTGAAGAGACACACACACAACACATAATGAAGAATCTAGCTGGAATAAGTACCAAAATTTCACTTTATTTTATAATATATTTTATAATTTTATAATATTTATTTTATAATATGATTTTGCATAAACATGAGGCTGAAAAGAATTACAATGAATTAATTCAACATGGTACAGTGCTGTTTTGGCATAGAGATTTGCACTAAAACGTCATTCCTGTGTCTGCGTCGTACCGTTTCTCTCACTCTCTCCAGGTTTAAAAACCTTTCCTCATACGGTCATGTCACACCTGCAGGACTCCATCACCAGTCCTCACACACACACACACACACACAAAGAAACGCATATATCCTCTTGTTAAAGGTCAGATTTATCAGAGGGCATTTCCATCGTCTTTGCAGGCCAGGTCGCAGCTCCTCACCTGTTCATATCCTGCATGCATCTTGTGAAATCTCTTTTCATTTCGCCTTCCATCCATTTTCATTTGCCCTCCCTCGCTATTCTAAATTCTCCACAAAAACCACAACCCTAAAACCCCGACCGGCGTCATTCCATGAAATTAAATTGTGTGGAAAAATAGATCAGAAATGTAGTGAGGAGAAAAGATACTTCAGAGAGATGGATGTTTGGTCAGAGGTCAAAGTGGGGTCAAATCAATCCGAGGGTAAAAGTATATCTACAGAACTCCAGGAGAGGTTTTTTAAATTAAAAAAATTCTTCAAAATGTCACGCTGATGGAGAAACTAAGTCAAACCAGCTTTGGAAAGGAATAGATCATCTAAAAATTACCCTAAAGATGCTTCTCTTCTGTAGGACGCTAAACAAGAGATTTCGAATGAAGAGATTTCATGCTGCTCTTTTCCATACAGCATACGGTGAGATTGACGGACGACAAAATGATCTCCTAATAACCTCAAATGAAGAGTTCACCTGAAAAATTAAAATTTGCTGAAAATTACTCACCCTCAAGTCTTCCAAGATGTAGATGAGTCTTTCTCTGTCAAAAAAGACTTGGAGAAAATTAGCATTATTACTTGCTCACCAATGGATACTCTGCAGTGAATGGGTGCCGTCAGAATGAGAGTCCAAACATCTGAAAAAAACATCACAATAATCCACACCACTCCAGTCCATCAATTAATGTCTTGAGAAGTGAAAAGCTGCATGTCTGTAAGAAACAAATATATAATTAATGCATTTCTGGACACAAGTCTCTTCATAATAATCTAGTGAAGTAGTTTCATCTTGTGAAAAGCCCATCCTCTTTTGTCCTGTTGTCAAAATCCACCACATTCACTCTAATTCCATTGGTGAGGAAGTGATGTAATGCTAAAAATCTCCAAATCTGTTCTGATGAAGAAACAAACTCATTTACAACTTGGATGGCCTGAGGGGGGAGTAAATTTTAAGCAAATCCATTTTCATTTTTGGTTTAACTATTCCTTTAATGATGAGCTTAGACCAGATAAAACCATCAGAAACTGGTTAACCAAGGACTTAACAAAAAATATTTTAAAAAAAGACGACTACTGGAGGCCTTCGTAAGGTTAAAGATAGTCCTTGCCTTTCCCTAGAGAGTGTTAGAAAGTGAGACAGATCCACAGCGACAGGGCCTTTGTGTCCCGCTGGGAATTGAAGGCCAGCAGCGAGTGAATGTTGAATCCAGATGCACGTAGCGACATGTCTGTTTTATACACCCAGATGCATTTAAAGAAACACACCTCACACTTGGTCACTCACAGCCTCCGCTCAGGCCCGAGGTGCTCGCTGTCGTGCCGCCCAGGGGGTTTACAAGATCAGACTCGGCTCGAATGCCAAGGAATCGAATTGGCACTGAGGTTGGAGTGTGATATTGTGTGTTTGTGTGTCTGTTTATCTGTCATTAAAAACCAGAAACACTAGTGTTCATAATTCACTATGGTAGTAAAAACATAGTACTAGACAGTGGTATTGCCATTAACTAAAGCTAAAATTATTATAAAATGTTTTTTGTTAATCGAAATAAAGCTGAAATAAAATAACAAAAATTTAATGAAAATTAAAAATGTGGCCATCTGCTGTTATGGTGGAGCAACAGACTAAAGACAACCCTGCTAAGTAACCACACTGATTTAAATTAAAATTAAATTAAAAAATTAAATTTAAATGTATGCATTTAGCAGACGCTTTTATCCAAAGCGATTCAGGCTATCAATTTTTACCTATCATGTGTTCCCGGGGAATCGAACCCCCAACCTTGCAATGCTCTACCAATTGAGCTACACTATATTAGGAACACTATATTAGAATAATAATACAAACACTAGATTTAACTATATATATATGTTTGTCAACCCTGTCAGTTTATGCTAAAGGCTGCTAGTGGCTCTAGTCATAGAGTTGCGAATATGAGAATGCAGCGTGTGGGTTTTAGTACTCACTTATGCTAAATTGTTTTCTTAAAATATCTGGTTACACCATGTGTTATTCAGCTAGCTAAGCAATAATATAGTTAACTGGCTATTTTGAATGATGAGTGATACTTTAGTTTAAGCTGCAAGCTAAAGTAGTTTCCACAACATTACTAATATCATGGTGGTGCAAATTTAGCTGGGAAAGTTACATAAACTGTAGTCAGACTTTTTCTTGAAAATGTAGTTAGCTGCTCTAAAAAGCTACAAACAAAAAGTAGCTAACTTAAGCTAAACTTAGTTGAAAACATGAACATGGTTAATAACAAGCTATAAAAGGGTGATGTTTTAGCTAACTTTGTTAATCATCAAGATTTTTCTCAAACCAGTTTGTTAACATGACATTAGGCCATGTTAGGTAAACAACACTGAAACTTGCTACCTTTAAGCTAATTGTCATGTAAGCTCTTTTTCTACAAGCTGCTAACAAAAAGTAACACATAAGTTCACATAAGCTAAATTTAGTTAAAAACATGAACTTAGTCAAAAGCTAGCTAAAAGAAGAACATTTAACTTGAACATCCTCCCTGTTGAAAAAAAACAGCAAATGCTGTTTAGGTATGTTTTGACGCTGAGATGCTGGTTTATGCTGGTCCTTTACTGGTTTATGCTGGTCATGTGCTGGCAAAGGACCAGCATGAACCAGCAAAAGGACCCGCATAAACCAGCAAAAGGACCCGCATAAACCAGCAAAAGGACCCGCGTAAACCAGCAAAAGGACCAGCCTAAACCAGCAAATGGACCCGCATGGACCAGCCTAAACCAGCAAATGGACCCGCATAAACCAGCAAATGGACCCGCATAAACCAGCAAAAGCAAATAGACCCGCATAAACCAGCAAAAGGACCAGCCTAAACCAGCAAATGGACCCGCATAAACCAGCAAATGGACCCGCATAAACCAGCAAAAGGACCAGCCTAAACCAGCAAATGGACCCGCATAAACCAGCAAAAGCAAATGGACCAGCCTAAACCAGCAAATGGACCAGCCTAAACCAGCAAATGGACCCGCATAAACCAGCAAATGGACCCGCATAAACCAGCAAAAGCAAATAGACCCGCATAAACCAGCAAATGGACCCGCATAAACCAGCAAAAGCAAATAGACCCGCATAAACCAGCAAATGGACCCGCATAAACCAGCAAATGGACCCGCATAAACAAGCAAATGGACCCGCATAAACCAGCAAATGGACCCGCATAAACCAGCAAAAGGACCCGCATAAACCAGCAAAAGGACCCGCATAAACCATCAAAAGGACCCGCATAAACCAGCAAATGGACCCGCATAAACCAGCAAATGGACCCGCATAAACCAGCAAATGGACCCGCATAAACCAGCAAAAGGACCCGCATAAACCAGCAAAAGGACCCGCATAAACCAGCAAATGGACCCGCATAAACCAGCAAAAGGACCCGCATAAACCAGCAAAAGGACCCGCATAAACCAGCAAAAGGACCCGCATAAACCAGCAAATGGACCCGCATAAACCAGCAAAAGGACCCGCATAAACCAGCAAAAGGACCCGCATAAACCAGCAAAAGGACCCGCATAAACCAGCAAAAGGACCCGCATAAACCAGCAAATGGACCCGCATAAACCAGCAAATGGACCCGCATAAACCAGCAAAAGGACCAGCCTAAACCAGCAAAAGGACCAGCCTAAACCAGCAAATGGACCCGCATAAACCAGCAAAAGCAAATGGACCCGCATAAACCAGCAAAAGCAAATGGACCCGCATAAACCAGCAAAAGCAAATAGACCCGCATAAACCAGCAAATGGACCCGCATAAACCAGCAAAAGCAAATGGACCCGCATAAACCAGCAAAAGCAAATGGACCAGCATAAACCAGCAAAAGGACCAGCATAAACCAGCAAAAGGACCCACATAAACCAGCAAAAGCAAATAGACCCGCATAAACCAGCAAAAGCAAATAGACCCGCATAAACCAGCAAAAGCAAATGGACCCGCATAAACCAGCAAAAGCAAATGGACCGGCATAAACCATCAAAAGGACCGGCATAAACCAGCAAATGGACCGGCATAAACCAGCAAAAGCAAATGGACCAGCATAAACCAGCAAATGGACCCGCATAAACCAGCAAAAGGACCAGCATAAACAAGCAAAAGGACCAGCATAAACCAGCAAATGGACCGGCATAAACCAGCAAATGGACCCGCATAAACCAGCAAAAGCAAATGGACCCGCATAAACCAGCAAAAGGACCAGCATAAACCAGCAAATGGACCGGCATAAACCAGCAAAAGCAAATGGACCCGCATAAACCAGCAAAAGGACCAGCATAAACCAGTAAATGGACCCGCATAAACCAGCAAAAGGACCAGCATAAACCAGCAAATGGACCCGCATAAACCAGCAAAAGGACCAGCATAAACCAGCAAAAGGACCCGCATAAACCAGCAAATGGACCAGCATAAACCAGCAAAAGGACCCGCATAAACCAGCAAAAGGACCCGCATAAACCAGCAAATGGACCCGCATAAACCAGCAAATGGACCCGCATAAACCAGCAAAAGGACCAGCATAAACCAGCAAAAGGACCCGCATAAACCAGCAAATGGACCCGCATAAACCAGCAAATGGACCCGCATAAACCAGCAAAAGGACCAGCATAAACCAGCAAAAGGACCCGCATAAACCAGCAAATGGACCAGCATAAACCAGCAAAAGGAACCGCATAAACCAGCAAAAGGACCCGCATAAACCAGCAAAAGGACCCACATAAACCAGCAAAAGGACCCGCATAAACCAGCAAATGGACCAGCATAAACCAACATCACAGTGTCAAAACATACCTAACCAGCATATGCTGTTTTTTTCAGCAGGGCTTAGCAAGATTCTCTTCAAACCAATGCTTTGGTGTGACAGTAGCCATGTTAGATAAACTACTTTGTTAGCTATAAAGCTGATTGCCATTTAATTAAGCTCTTTTAGCCACTCTACAGGATACTAAAAAAAATAGTTCACTTGAACTAAACTCAGTTAAAAACATGAACTAAGTCAATAGCTAGCTAAAGGATGAATGCTTAACTAACTTTAACTTTCTTAGCAAGATTATTTTCAAACCAATGCCAAATTAATTAAATTTTTCATTTAAGATAGTAGGTCTACTCTTTAAAAAAAAAAAAACTAGTTAGCCATTCTTGCTAGCTATAATCTATCATAATTTAAAGTAGTTAAAATGTTTTGTTTGGACACTGCTTATAGTGCTAAATACTAAAATGACAGGAACTCTTATAAGACAACAGTTTATGTTAATGATGCTATAGCGTGCCTTGCAGCAATGAGAATGCAACACTTGCATTTCAGTATGCAAAAGTGTGTACGTCAATCTCTGACGTTTTAGCGTAAGCACAACCTGGTCTTTGTTCTGTTTGCATGTACAGAATGACAAACTGGTCTTATCAGCACAGGAAAAGATGCCTCAAACACTCTTAATCAAAAAATATGGCACAACTGTCTGAGGTTATTGCATCAAAACTGTTTACGTGTGTGTTTGTCTAATTCTTTCTCCAAGGTGTTTGCGACCTCCTGTGAGGTGAGTGTATCGCTACGTAGCGCAGGCTCCCAGATAATCCCTCTCTTTAGCACATCAGCATTCAGAAATCCCCCCACAGATCTGCTTATATTGTATCATGCTGTGTTTATATTCATGCTGGTAATTAGCATACAGTGCGTGTTTCCCCCGGGCCAGTCTTATCGCTGCCACAGACACTTATGGCAGTCAGAGGTAAAGCTGCTTACCTAGACAATGAGAGACGGCCCTTAAGGAGAGGGTTTTTCCCTCAGAGACCTGATTATGAGAGGTGAGGAGACGCATTTGCTATCAAGCAACCTTTTTACTGACAGGTTGCTGGAGTTAAAACCTAAAACCTGCTGGTATCAAACTAGGAACTGCTAAAGGGAGGATAATTTCCGCCATGTAAGGTTTCAATGCTGCAAGAAATAAGTCTTGTGTCACTAGCACAAAACAAACTCGTGTAAAAGCACAAGATATCAGTACCATACCAATTATCAACCGATATTATAGTGTTGTTGTTTTTTTATTAGCAGGCCTTGTATGTATGTATGTATGTTTGGATATTTAATTTATTTCTCCTGTTTGATATGTTGATAACATTTGCTGTCATCTAACATTCACTTTAATAAAAAAAAAAGTGAATTCATATTTATTTATTTATTGTTGCTCTACATTTTAATAGAGTAATGCCTAAATTCACTTGTAGGATTTATTTATTTAATAATAAAAAAAAAATATATATAGATAATTTCATTTGAGACCAGTGTTGTTATTGCTAAGACTTAAGCTAAAACGATTTAAAATTTGTTGCCAGTACATAAAATAAAGCTTAAATGTAATAAAATATAAATATTATATAAAAAAAAATTTTTGCATTCACAACTAACTTAAATAAGCTTAAACTAAATGAATTACAAACTGAAATTTATTTTAAATCTATTAAAAAAAATGACCCTCACATAGCAAAATTATGATAACGTAAACTAAATTAATAAATATGAAGAAATGAAAACATAAAAATCAAAGCAAATTTAAGATATATCATAATATAAATAATATTCAGTAGGATTTTTATATTGACCATTTATTGTTTATCGGCAATGGCGTGACAATGATTACCGGTTTATGAGATTTGTTCGCAGAACTTCTGACCAAGAACCAGGTTAATTTACTGGAAAAGGGATACCAGATGGAATGTCTAAATGAGTCATTACTGTCATTTTTGTCATAAATTTTGTTATTACTTTTTCTATGTCTCTCTGTACCCAGCTTTTTTGAGAACATGGGCCGGATCATCACCCCTGATTACATGCCGACAGAAACGGACGTTTTAAGAGTCCGACTGAGAACCACAGGAGTGATTGAGACACAGTTCAAAGTCAAGCACCTGGTCTTCAGGTAAACAGTCTCTTTATCGTCAGTTTGTTCTAATTGCTCTTACAAAAGGTTGGCTATGACTGGGAATCATCAAACATAAATGCTTTTTCTGTTGTTTTCAGTTGAAGTTTGTTTAAAAGTTGCTAAAATAGTACATGAGAAAAAATGTAGGGGTTTTCCTTCTCGCAGCAGGTTTTCATGATATTGACCATGTCAGTATGCGCGGCATCCTCCATCTCTCAATATCTTATTAAACGTCACCTTGCATGACGTTCTGACGCATCGCTCCATTCGTCAATATCCTAACTGGCATTATCAGCATTGAGCACACGTTCAGCTTTGATTTAGATGCAAGACTTGTTTTGAATTTGTCTAATGAGGTTTTTTTTTTTTTTTTTGGTGGGTATGACGTCTCATTTCCAACTATATATATTTCGACAAACAACTTTCGAAGGTATATGCTAATCATTTGTTTAGTTTGAACCAGTGTTATTTTAGTATCATTGGTATACTTTTTAATAGATTTTATTTTTATGTATTTTGTTTTCATTTGAATTCGTTTTTCTAATATGTAGTAGTTTTGTATTTTAAAATGTCTATATAGTTTTTCATTTTAAATTAAATTATTTCTAATTTTTATATAGTTTATATTTAATTTTATATTTAAGTTTTAGTTTTAAGTTTGAGTTTATACTGTTTTAGTTGTTAAAACTAGTTTTAGTTGTACTTAAACTAAATCTAAATAAAAATGAGGAATAATGCCTTGTCATCTAGAATAAAACAAAATGAGTTATTTATTTTTTTAATTCATGTTTATTTTATGTCAAGTATGACATTTCTTTTATGGTTTCAGTTTTAGGTAACATTGCTTTATGCACAGTTTACTCATAAATCCCCACTGTTTTCTTAATTCACAGTCACAATGACTTTTAATCCTCAATTTGAGAATGAAAAAGTTTCATGCATGTTCAGTGTACTCTCAAGTTCAATTTTGCGCAAACATTAGACAACCAATAAAACGATTGGAAGGTTTCATGGGAAATGTGAGTAATTTTCTGCTTGGCAGCTTTTACCAGCCATTTGAATGTTAATGGAGACATTTACAGCTTTGAGATGCCATAAACTGTTTGATATGGCATGGAAAGATGAGTGTTTTGGCATTTGGTGGAAAGCAACTGTCTTTGTCTATACTTTTACGTTCGCTTCTTCTTGGGCTCATTCTGCCCTGAGAGTTGGCTAATTTATTGGCTTCTGCTGAGGGCTTCTGCAATAACATTTATATTGCGCTACTTTGCATAATGCTAAATCAAAACTTTTCATGGCTTTCATGACAGTTTTTAATAAAAGGTCTTCTACAACATCAGATAATCAAAACAAGATGACTTTAAAAATGACTGTGGGATGTACAGTATGTATGTTTGAAACGCCAAGTTGAACACCCATCCATTAAGTGATCTTTACAGTTCAGTCTTCAAAAACATTTGTTTTTCCATCTGAAGTGTGAGGAGAAGTAGTTATTCTGTTCTCTTTGTTGGGTTTTTAGGTTAAATTATCCTATAGAGTATAAATATGAGCAAAAATCCTATAAACCCTGAAATCAGAGGAAGTCAGAAAATGAAGAGGCTCTGCAATGGCTTTACGTTTGTTATTATCTGTGAACTCTATGAAAGCTGATGTTATGTGGAGTAATTGTTATATGAAATCTGTTTAGTTCCTATTGAGCTCTAGAGTGAATTAATTCGGTGAGGAATAACTTACTGTCAATCTTCCGCACGCTCGACTGCTCGTCCTTATCGCAGCACTTCACACGCATCCCGCGCCGAAACCTCAAGATCTTTATCATATCACTGGATTCACACCTCATGTTTGATATAAAACCCCACAGCTGCATTTCACTTTCTTTGCCGCCTTCTCAATAAATCATTTTTTACATCAGAAGTTTATTTTTACATTTGTGCATTTATTTATTTATGAATTTGTTTATGCATATTTATTTTATTTATGCGTTTATGGGTTTATTGATGCTTTTATTCATTCAGTTTTGTTTTTGTTTTATTGCTGCATTGATTTTATATGCATTTTTATATCTATATATAAAAATTGTATTCATTTAACTTGCTAGTTATCTAAAAAGACATTGTTTATGTCCATATGTAAACATAACAACACAGTATTTTTTTAATAGTATTTTTGTGTTTTTAAGGTTTATTTTTGGTGTTTTATTTAGATAGGACAGTAGGTAGACAGGAAGCAAAGTGGGTGAGAGAGATCAGGAAAGGAAAGCTGGGACTCGATCTCGGGACGTCTGAAGCACAACGGCGCTACATGTGGCCCACGAGGCCATCGGCCCTGACTTTATTACTCATTTTTGATTACGGTTTTGCACATCTTGATGCTTAATTCCAAATTTTCTTATTTGCAAATAATTTGTGACAAATAGCTTGTAAACCGTAAAAGAGTAATTCATTAAATGAAAAAGTATTTTCTTCCAGTGATTATTATATGCAATAATCATTGCATAGCTCATTTTTTAACTGCACATGAATAGGAACAATATGGTGTTATAGGTTCATTGGTCAGGAAGTGATGTGACTGTTTTTGTCTAATGAAATCTTCCAACCAGCCACAAAAGCCGAAATCTAAAGATCAGGTGGCTCCGGGTCACCCTTGACCTCTGAGCCATAATTAGCAGTGTAATGATCAGTGAAGTGACTTGTGTTTTGATTAGCGTGTTTAACGCCGCACGATTTTCACCTTGTCTGCTGTGATTATGAGGCCACATCAGTTCATCCAATAATTAAACAAAGGCATTATTAAACCGTTTGTGCTGTTGGAAAAGATGTGACGGACGAGAAAGAACATGAAAATAAACTGGTTTGATTTTCTTGTTTAAATTTCCTGCTGCTGCTGGATAGCCAATAATATACAATAATTTTTATATTCAGATTTACAACTATTTATTCATTACATAACTCTTTAGAGATATTTTAATTCACTAATTTAAGTAAAATTCATAGTTACATTTTAAAGATTTGGATTACTTTTAAATCATTTAACAGTTATAGGTGGTGTATATTCAGGAGTTATAAATATTCAAATTCATAAATATATTCCTTGATTTTATACAATTATAAAACATATATATGAATCTAAACTCAAGTAAATTCTAAATATGTATAGTTTTAAATTTGAATATATACATTTAAATACTGAATAAATAGTAGTAATAATAATTTAAATTAGAATAGAGAGATTTTAAATTATAATGAATTCTGAGTAAATTGTATAAATTAGTGCTTGTAAGCAATTTAATCACATCCAAAATAAAAGTTTTTGTGTAAATAATATGTGTGTGTAATGTGTATATTTTTTATGTAGCCTGTTTATAAATACAAACGCATACAGTATATATTGTGAAAAAATGTACATGTATTTACACGTATATCTTTATATTCACATAATTTCTAATAGATAATATTTTTAATATATAAACGTAACATTTTTAATGTTCTTAATTTATACATGTATCGGTGTGTATTTATATAAATATAATGAAAATATACAGTACACAGTATACAGAGTACACACTCATATACTGTGTAAACAAAAACTTATTTTGGATGTGATTAATCGTTTGACAGCACTAATATAAATATAATACATTTTGTAAAATCATGTAGGCTATGCTTTGTATTTTGAATTAAAATGGTCACAGATTTTCCCGTTAAACATGCTATTGCAGTTTGTTGTAAATAAAAAATAATGTAGCAGTTAATATTGTAGTGTCAGCATCAACTATGTTCATGATTCAATTCATTTGTCAGATAATTATGGGAAACCCTCATGTATTAGTGTCCCATAAGGCACATATAGATTTTTTTTTTCCATCAGGTTTGAAGTGTGAGTATTGATAGTTTTCATTTCAGACGTGTGGAGGAACCTTCCCCACAAATATAGTGAAGAGACGGCGCAGGATGAAGTGGAAGATGGAAAATAAACGTGTCTGAGAGAGAAAGAACCATAGACTTTTACTGTTTGTTTATGGCCTTCTCTGTTTAGGAGACAAGAAAAGCTCTTTGAGAACAAGCACTCCCCATTTTCCCGCTCTTTTAACATGTGTTTGAGAAACAGACGTGAAGAGGAGAAACCTGTAATAAAATGTCATGTTTGGAGATTTCATTTTGTTTTGACGCCTCTTTGCTAACTACTAGCTAACAAGCTAACTCTTTTAGTGTCGTGATCTAAAACGCATTGAGGGGGAATTTGGTGGAGATTGTCAATTTGAGAAGCTCGTTTGATGACCTCAAGAGCCCATTGGTCTGGTTTTCACATGTACGGATGCGTGTCGCTAGTTAGCAACATATTATTAGCATAACAAATGTGACGCTGTTTGTAAAATGTTCAAAATCCAATGCACTTTTGTAACTTGATGTACTCAAGGTTAATTGGTTTTATGTTGACTCTAATGTGTTTTGGGGTCATATTGAGGTGTTTCTTTTCCGTTTAGGACATTTAGTCTTTTTCTTTCCGCAGAATGTATGACGTTGGAGGCCAGAGGACGGAGAGGAGGAAGTGGATCAGCTGTTTTGAGGATGTGAGGGCCGTGCTGTTCGTTGTGTCTCTGAGTGGATACGACATGACGCTAGTAGAAGATCCATCGATGGTAAGAAAACACTTATACTTTTGCATTCATCTACTACTTTCTGAACAAACAAGTAGTCGCTAAGAAATGGTGCGTAACAACTAAAATATAATTAAAATAATTTTTGGATGTTAAAGTTGCCAGTATTAAAAAAATAAATTATGTGGCATTACAAAATTGGCATCTGTAAGATTAGTTTAATCAACAAAAGTGAATCCATTTTATTTTATTAATTTATTGTAAACCGGTATCTATTTTCAACTAGCAACATGTAAAGAATCATTATAAATATACTACATTTACAATTATGCTTTCGGAAGGTATTTGATTGTATTATTTATTCATAAATCAGTTAATATAACTGGGGTGCACATAAGTGGTCTGCATGCGCGACCAAAATAAAAAAATGTGTAATATAAATATGTTCTGACAGCGCATTTGCGTACCGACATGGTTGACAGCTGTTAATGCACAATTACCATTTTAGATCACAAACTGTACTGTGTAAGTTTTATTTTCAACCTGAAAGCATAAATCTAGGCTGTGCCTACCATTTCAAAGCACAATACAAAACTGTGACATTCATCCACTGACGCTCTTTAATCAGCAGCAGCGCTAAATCCGGAAGCGCGTATACTTACTTACTGGCAACCCGCCAAAATAAAAGCCTGCTGATTTTAAGTTTGAATATGATGAAAGCGCTTTTGTTTATTTATTTTTAGACGCTTTTATCCAAAGTGACTTAAAATTGGGGAATACATGAAGTGATTCTTCTTAAAGAGGCAAACAAAGCAGTACAAAATATTAGCATTTTATTTAAGTTTATTTACTATAAAATAAATGCATTTGTATTTAATACTAGGACTGCATTTTATTTTTTTATAATATCACACACTATTATTTAGTTTATTTACTATTATTTAATTGTTAAAAAACTAAATAAAGTGTTATAATATTATAACTATTATTAATTCATTTTTTATAGTTGCATTTAATGGGTCACGCTATATGCAGTGTGAGGACCAAACCAAATCTCCAGGTGCTCTTATGAGAACCAGGCTGAAAAAATTATGTGCACCCCTAAATATAACTTAAATGTAAAATTTTGAAATGCAAAAATAGGAATCCGTTTTAATGCATAAATGTCACTTAATTTTAATAATTTACAGTATTTGTTTTTAAGTACTAATGTTATATTAGAAATGTACAATATACAAACAAAATAAGTCATTATTAATGCTTAGTAACATATGTACAGTAACAAATGCCTATTAATGCTTAAGTAACATTTTATTGAATATATGACATCTCATTTTCTACTGTAATATTATAAAACTTACATTTAGTAACACCAAAAATAAGTGTCCTGACAGCATTTTTTAGAATATAAGTCACTTTTTTTAATGCAGTTACAGTCAAGAGCAGAAACACATTTAACATAAGTATTTGTGCAATTATAATGAATGTTGTTTATAATGAATGCAACTAAAATGTATGTTTATTTAATACTTTTTCATTCTTGTTCTGTCCTATTCTGTACCGATTTTTAAGTATTTGTTGTTGAGTGAGGGGATCTTTTCATTATATCGGTATTTTACATTATTCCTGAATGTAATAATAAAATTTGTGTGTGTACACCAATGCAACTTTTCTCTCTCCACAATGCAATTTTGACCCCATGTGACTTTTTACAGTGTTTACATTTTACAGTATTTAATGTATTAATGTAACATTCTAAAACTAAAATCATTCTAGGTATCTGGATGTTATTACAACACACAAGACTGTTCACATGCACTGACCTCAGCTTTTCCGACTTTTCATCCTGTGCTCTTGTTCAGAATCGACTTCAGGAGAGTCTCAAGCTGTTCTCATCAATCTGCAATAACGTCTTCTTCAGAAGTACTTCTATGGTAAGATACGGCTCAATTAACAGAGAGAGCTCATCCAGTCTCATCATCCCATTAACTCGAGAGGAGGTCAGTGGCGTCAACCAAGAGATGACGCAAAACAGGCAACATATGTGACAAAAAAAACCAGTTCATTATATAAATAGTGAACACAAGTGCCTTGTAAATATTTTTTATTTTATTTAATAGTTTGCATTTACGAAAAACTGTTAAAATATATAATATAATAAAATAAATGATTTATAGTTTTCTGCCAGTTCTACAAAATTTGCAAATGTTATCAGGTGTTTACTTTTGGCTTATTATTTACGGTTTATATCGACAGGCCTTTTAGCTCTGCTACTAAAGTTTGCGATGATTTTAGCGCTTTAACGTTCCAGTTTTTACATTTCAGATTTCATTTTCAACTTTCACATTTGTCTTTGTAAATATATAATAAACTGTAATCTTTTGTGATGATAATCTGCCTCTGGAAATGACTTTCCGTTTCTGTTACCGTTTTTGGTTAACTATGTTACCAAAGACTTTTTCAGTGAGTTCTTCTCAAGTTCTGGACCTTATTCGTTTTGCGATCACCTGATGAAAGAGTCTGTCACTCGTTTAGACGGCACTCTTTGTGGTTTCGTTCATCTGAGCTTCTTCAATGATTTCACCGATTACCGTAGCTTGCTTTGGTAACCTCACCTCCAGACTTACCATCTTCCCTCGTAATTACAGCCCACGTTGTCAGTTAGCCCAGACTTTGTTTTAATTGCCCATGTCGTTTGGTAATTAAGCTAGCAGGCATAATTTAGGTCGTCCCCATGGGTGACGGTGGTCCGCTTGTTGTCTGTCTATTTATCGTACGCCCTCCGTAAACCTCTTTCCGTGTAATGAGGTGCGCTAACTGCCCTTGTTAAGATGCATTTCATAGCCACGTTAGTCATACTCTGTTGTTTTGAAACGCTGAGCAAAATCACCACTGGACTAAGTCGTTAATTAAGCCATTATACTGAGCCGAACTCAACGTTTTTCTCTTTTTCTGTCATCTTTTGTGGACATTGAGGAATACAAAAGGAAAAGTTCACCCGAGTACATCCAAAAATGAACATTTGCTGAAAATGTAAACACCCTCAGGCCGTCCAGGATGTACATGAGTTTGTTTCTTCATCAGATCCTCTATAGTGAATGGGTGCCGTCAGAATGAGAGTTTGGACTCTCATTCTGACGGCACCCATTCACTGCAGAGGATTCATTGGTGAACAAGTGAGATATTGATATCTTGAGTGACCTGAGGGTAAGTGCATTTTTGGTTGAACTGTTCCTTTTATAATCTGTTTTTGTCAAGTCAGTCGTTTTAACCACAAAAAACTTTCACTTTAAAGAGTTTCTAAAGCTGTTGTATGGGACTAATCAGTTCTTGTCCTAAATGATTGATTTTACAGAGCGAGTGATTGATGGATTTTGTCCGTCTCCATACAGCATTGCGTGCAAGTGGTTTTTTTTTTGTTTCACAGATATTATTCATGAACAAGATTGATCTTTTCCAAGAGAAGATTCTCCACTCCGGGCGTCATCTGCGGCATTACCTTCCCCAGTTCAGAGGTGAGAGACGGATCTGTGATTACACATGAATCATGTTTACTTTCTCTGCAGACTCTTGAAAGAAAGTGTGTTATTTACTTCAGCTGCTTGCAAGGTTTTATTTGTTTGCTCATGTCTTTTTATTAAAAAAAGCACAGAGTTGGCAAGCATTTCTTCTACTGCCACTAAATATTATTCATTCTCTCTGTATTTGTGTTGTTCACTTTGATTTAGTTGTTTGTTTCATTAGTCTGCTTTTTTCTTTTGTTCTTTCATTTTTGTTCTCTTTTCTGCCCTTTTGTTCTTTTTTCATTTATTAGTTATTTTGATTTAGTTTGTTAGTTTTGTTCTTTCTTCCACTCCTTTGTTCTTTTGTTTGATGTTTTTGTTTTATTTTCTTTTGTTTGGTCATTTTCTTTTTCCTATTAATTTTTTCTGTATTTGTTTTTCCATTCTTTTTAATCATTTGACTTTTTATTTTTTTCATTCTTACTTTTGTTCATTTATTCTTTCA
This sequence comes from Carassius carassius, assembly GCF_963082965.1. Classification (NCBI taxonomy): domain Eukaryota; kingdom Metazoa; phylum Chordata; class Actinopteri; order Cypriniformes; family Cyprinidae; genus Carassius; species Carassius carassius. The sequence continues at coordinate 15,590,564 of NC_081770.1, read as the reverse complement.
TTGTTCATTTCCTCTGTTTTTTTATTTGTTGGTTTCAGTTGTTTTCTCCATTTTTATTCTTTTTTGAATTTTTTTTTGAAATTTCAAATGAAATTTGTTTCATTTGTTATTTCTTTTATTCCTTTGTTCTAATGTTCTTTTTGCATTTTTGATCATTTGTTTTTCTTTTCCCAGTTTGTTCTTGCTGTTCTTCAATTTATTTTTGTTTTATTCTTATTTGTTTTTGTTCTCTTCTTTATTCATTTAGTTTCTCTTTTTCATTTATCATTTGTTTGTTCTGTCCTTTACTCATATTTTGTTTTTGTTTTACACTTTCACTTAAGTCATTTTTCCAATTATTCTATTTTGTTTGTTCATTTTCTTTTCCAATTTATTCATGTTTTTTCACTCTTCTTGATGTTTTTTGTTTTAGCCACTTGTTTGTTTTCCTTCTCTTAGTTCTCATTTTCTTTTTTGTTGATTTTTCATTTGTCTTTTTTTATTTTGTTCTTTTGTTATTGTTCTTTATTTTCAGTTCTCTCCTCTCCTGTTTGTTTTATTCATTTATATGGGATTTAAATATTTTGGTTGTTTGTAGTCATAGTCTTTTACTCTTTAGTTCTTTCTTTCTTTCTCTTTCTCTTTCTCCTGCTTTTAGACTTCCTGTAGCTCTGTCCTTCCATTAAGACCCAATCCACCGTGTCAGCTTGAGTTTGTAGTTTGTCCGTTTAATCAGCTGGAATGGATCCCGTAGTTTTTACCTCAGGGAGAAAAGGTCAAGACAGACAAGGCTGGAAATTTCTTGCATGATATTGTCTTCCCTCCTCCCGCTCCTTTAAGACACTTGTATATGCCAAAGTTAATTCCCCTTCAGATAAAAGATTACAATAAAACCTTTTCACAACTACATTTCACCTGTTAATTCAGACAGACCCAGAAATGCATGCATCAAGCAAATGTCAATTTAGCATTGGAGTTTTAGACATCATCAATCTTTCCCTTTGGAGCAGATCTCGTCAGATATTCATAGACTCTCACTTCATTTATTTTCATTCTCTTTTTTTATATATATGGGGAACACCTCAATCACTTTCACTTGTCTTCTCTCGGATGTACAGGGATTCCTGGTTATACGTAACTCAAAATTGATAAATTCTTGTTTTTGAAGCAATCTCCTGTTTTGTTTTTCAAACCAGTGGTTATTGACCTGAATTAATGTTGATATATGCTTTGAAACCATTGATTTATAACTTAAATATTCAAAATAGAAAATACTTTTGCACCCGTGCAAAGGAAAATATTGACATTTCACCTTCTCTGAAGTACATATAATGCATTAATTGTAATGCATTCATGATACAACCTATAAATAGTTTTTTTTTTTCATTCAAATGCATATTTTTGCATAAATCTTTTATATATCCAAATAGTAATATTATAAAAAGAAATCAGCAAATCTGCATATATCCAATGAATACAGTTCTTCCACAAACCTCTCCCTGTGTTTTTGTTCACAGGAGCTGACTGTGACGTGGACGCTGCCGCCCGGTTCATCGCCTCAATGTTTGTCTCTCTCAACATGACGCCCAGCAAACTCATCTACCACCACTTCACCACAGCCACCGACACCTCCAACGTACAGGTGGTTTTTCAAGTCGTCATGGACACCATCATCAAGGAGAACCTGGAGGCCGTGTCTCTGCTCTAAGAACCACTCCTCCTTTAAAAACTCAATAAAAACTCACGGATGAGCCCTTCACAATGCTGATGGTATTTATTGTATATGATGCTCTGATACTCATCAGAATGCACACTTTTCATGAAGCAATAACTGAATGAATGCCAGTTTATTTTCTTCTTGCTTATATAAAATAAGTAATAAAAATGCAATAATCAACCCATATGAATCATATATTATGTTGTGGAAGAGCATAATATGGATTTAAAGAGTAAATGTGAGTGGTCGAGTTGCTCGTCCAAGCATCCCATAATTTTCCACCTGACATCCCCCACTTCCTGTGTGTACGTTACCATGGTTAATCATCACCTATAAAATAACCTTTTCCCCTTGTGTAAATCTTTGTCCAACACAGTACATTCAGAGATTGAACACCCTGTCAGGGTCCAGTGTTTTGTTTTTGAGGGTTTTTTTTTTTTTTGTTATGAATCCTCTTTTGTTTGTGATCCAGCACTTATAGTTGTTGAGTGTTGGTGATTCAATCTGAAATGGTTTTATTGTACCAAGGTGAGCCAAACACACATACACACATCTATATAAAGCATAATCGTACCTGTAGCAAATGTTGCTTTACACCATTTATTCATTGAGATTTAGTTGACATAAAATGTATTTTTGCTATTTAAATGCTGTGTTGCGCCACTTTTCGTGGTATATTCCAGTTACTCTTTTATAAATGCAAGAGAAAAAAAAAAACACTGTGAAAGAAAAACAATATTAAAAAAACTAACATTAATGTTTTTTGATATTTTGTTTAGTGCTGATTTCTCACACAGTGACTGGTATGAAACAAATCCCGCCACAACACAAGTGTACACCAGAAGAACGGTATTTCTTTCAAGTTTAATAAAATAAAGAAAACATCTTTGAAAGTTTTTGCTCATAACAGTGAACTCTTTTTATGAACATTTAATACATCTGGAAGTAGGTACAGGTGACAGGTGGGCGCAGAGGGGAAAAGAGCGAACAGAAATACCTCTCCGTTTTGTTTCTGTGGATCACCTATTTTTCCATTTACAAATTTAAAGCAGCAAACTTCACATTGTGTGAACCAGGGGTGCTCAGAACTGCTCTCCGCGATCTAGTTTCCTGCTAAATATAGTTAAAACTAAGTGCGTTCCCACTGGAAGTGACGTGAATTCAGTTTGACTTCACTTTGCTATTTACTAACCTAAAATCAATCTCTTTACTGTGCATTTTATGTTTTGATGATCAAATTTCATTTGAAGAAGAAGCAAGGGTTCCATTTCATAGGTTCACTTCGATGCATAGGTGTTCCCAAGGCGATGACGTCATCGCAGCATCTTGTTCCCTACTCAGGGAACCAAGGTTACATACGTAACCGAGATGTTTTCGTGTATCACTGACTTATTTTTAACGTTTGTAAGAACTTGCGCGGCCATTAAGTAACCTGAATGTGCGAGACTTCCGGTTATTTTTAGCGGCTCGTTATGCTGCTTGTATTATCATGTTATTTAAATGCTGTGTGGTAATTATAATCATACTGGTTTATAGTGCAAATAGTTTTACTGTTTACTTCACTTTAAAAAATATATAGGCCTATAATTATTCACGTTCCCGCTGTTTACGAATGGCGAATGAATCGAATCTCTCGCACATTCATAGAACGTTCGCTGCTTCGAAATAAGGTAGATGGATTTATAATATCACTCATAAAGAATGTTTATTACTGGCACATAGGCTAACTAAACTTTGCTGGAAAGTGTATCTTTCAGGAGCAGCGCTGAACACCCCTGGTGTAAATCAAGTAAACATTCAACGTCAACAGCGCGCCTCACTGCCTTGGCTGTAAATACTCCTGAAATGGAAGAGACTTTGGGTCGGGGAGGAGGAGGAGGAGGAGGAGGAGGAGGAGGGGGGAGGAGGAGGAGGGGGGAGGGGGGGGGTGGACGGGTTCCGCTCATGAGGTGAAGCAGTCCAGCGAGTCGAGCGACAGAAACACGTCTGCTTTGCACCGAAACGTGCTTGAACCGTCCTGAACCAGCTCGCAGCTCTGAAGGTTTGGGGAGATGTCCTTTACGCAGATGGCCTGATGGGAAAAACGTTAATCGAAGTTATGGTTCTTACGTCGTATTTTCTCTACACACTCAAAAAAAGTTCAGACGTCAAAGAAAAATATATTGTCTACATTAAATCTGACTGAGATTAAGTTGTAATGTAAAACGCTTGAATAGGAATTTCTATGCTGGAATTGGTCCTGTTTTTCTATTGAGATATAAAAAGTTTCTCTCTCTCTCTCTGTTAGCGCATATATATATATATATATATAATATGATTGGTATATATAATAGTTATTAATCAAGTCATTTCATTATTTCAAAAGATACTGAAGGCAACAAAATTATAAATTTTTATGGGTTTAATGTTAAAACAACATTTTCATTTGTAAGACAATTTTAGCATTTGGAAATATAAAAGTAGACTAATGTTTTTTTTTTTTTACTTTTTTTGGGGGGGGTTTTGTAGGCCGATTGTTAATATATGTTAATGTGCATTCACACATATATAGAACATTTGAATATACATTAACCTAATTAATTTAATTATGTTCTGAATATATATATATATATATATATATATATATATATTCATATTTGAATACACATCAAGTATGATTCATATTGCATTGTAAATTGATCGTTAGTAATATTTTATGTAAATATAAAGAAAAATCTTTTTGTTTAATTTTTTTTTCAAGTTCACATATATATTTCTAATCAAATACTAAGTAACTTCTCAGTTAAGCATTAGGCTATATGATGTTACATTTTTAATTTATTAAAAATTTGCATAAACTTTTACATAAAACAACATTTAAATAAAGTATATATATAGCCTATGTTTTTCATCAGTATAGTAGAATTTACCATGTTTTTAAGAACTGGAGTTTGTCTGCTGCTGAAGTCGGGCATCACGCTGTTGGAGACGCCGGGGGTCTCGCTGCTGCCCAGCGCTGATTCTGTCTCGGATCTGCGCACATAGGGCGACCTCCGGATCCCGGACAGCAGACCCGAGGCTCTCCCGACGGAATAGTAGCTCGGCCCGGTGGACTGCTTGTACCATGCGTCTGTGGGATGGCTGGAGATGAGGATGGAAACAACCACGAACACCAGCACGGATCTGACGGACCTCTCCATTGCGCACTGAATCTAAACGCGTGTGCTGTGGTCTATGATGCTTCGTAGCTTTCGGATTGATGATCTGCACATCTGGAGTTTATATATACCCCTCGGAGTCGTGATCTCGTTCGTCATTCCCCACTAGATGATTCACATTTCCGGCCAATAGGATTGATTTGCGCGTCTTAGCGCGTTTGGAGACGGCTGGGGAGCCTTTAACGTCAGTTGGATGTGATGTGTGACGGTTTAATATTGTTTCTCTGCCACCGAACCTGTCTATATTGATCAATAAACGTCTTTCTGGCGTCACAGCGCAAATTAGAAAAGAGTAAATCCCGCGCGTAAAGAAGCACATGAAAAAAAAAGTATAACAATATCCAATCATTTTTTTTAATAATTGCTAAAGGAAATCTAAGTGCGTAGTACCTTAAAATGAAGTCTTATTAATAAGTGATTTAAAATATTGATTTATTGACTCCTCTGTAATCACCTGTTGGCAGATTTCTAAATCATTTAAATAAGAGAGCACGTTCAATATATTAATTCAAACAGCCATAACAAACTCGAGTTAATCACAAAAGCAATCAAGTCCAAAAATCATTTGAAAATCTAGTTCCTTAGGCTGAGATGACATTTAAGAAGCCAAAAAGTAATGTTTATTGTTATTATTATTGCTACTATTATCATTAAAATATTAGTATTATTCGATAACAATGTTATTTGTAATAAAACAACAATACAAAATGTAAATACAACGATGTAATTTTGAAATCATAGCCAAGAAGTTATGCATATAATAATAATAATATTTAAAATACAAAATTTTTATTTTTATATGTTGTTCCTTAGGTATTTTGAGATGACAAATATAAAATATATATTAAAATATGATAAAGATAATTGATTGACAATCTCTCAGAAATGAAACTAGGCAGGCATGGAGTCTAGGGTAATGAAAACTGTCAAATAAAATATTTTCAAATAAAGAGGTATAAATAAAAAAAGAGATATAATAAAAGAGATGCAATAATGTTGACTTATGTCTTATTAACATTGTCAACATATAAAATGCAAATATGATCCTACAGTTCTCATTTTAATCCAGTTAAACAGAGAACCTGAACCATAAAAAGTTTATAGAGCTTTCTCTCAGATTTTAGGCACTTATAGTCCATTGTACAGCAGTCGGCACTGCGGTTCCAGCTTGGTCTCGAGGACGGCATCCAGCTCACACACCCACGGATCCTCGGTTTGCCACTGCCACTTCAGCAGCTGATCCCTCAGGCTCTCCGGACCCGGGGTGTAGGCCGGATCACCAGCTAGGTTCTGCCTCTCCATCGGATCTGACTGGAGGTCAAACAGCTCCCACCTTGCCTTGTAGTAATACTGCTTTAGAGTCTCAAACCAGCCTGTGGGCTGACCCGACTGAGTCCGGTTTAACAGATCCTGGAAGGTAGGGGACACGTAGAAGTCCTGGTCTATAGGGAATGGCATGTGGTAGTGCATGTTGAGCAGGAGGCAGTAGCGGCCCTGGTGGATGGAGCGCACTGGGTAAAACATTGTGACCTCGTGGGGACTCTGGCTGGCATAGACGGTGACCCAGGACGGTTCTGAGATCAGGGCTGGGAGAAGAGACTGACCTGAGCCCCTGAGAGACTGTATGATGGATATGGCAAAGAAAACCAGTCCTGTACGGTGGGAGTGATGTCTGGGGAAAATGTGAAAGAGGCTGTTTTAAAGTGACACACAATTAACTCACAAGAAAATGTTGTTACATTGCCAATAATCTGTGAGTAAATAGAAACATATGACCTTAAACATAGAATCAAGTGCAAAAAGGTGCAATAATGAGGGACGCCATTTTATTATATCGAATGAATAACTTTTGATTCATAGAAATAGAAAAAGAAGGTTATTATATTGACAATAATCTGTCAGTAAATAAAAAATATGGACTTAAACAGAATCAATTGCGAAAATGTGTAATAGTGAGGGATGCCATTTTTTTATGTTGTACGAATAACTACAAATATAAAATGTTGCATTGATAATAATTTATGTAAATACAAAAATGTGACCTCAAACACAGAACCTGATGAAAATGGTTCATGAAAATGTGCGATAATGAAGGAAGCCATTTCGTAATATTGTATGAACATCCGATTCATAGAAAAGGAAATTGTTATACACATTTTCTATGCAATTTGTCGTACAGTAGAATATATATCCGTGCTATTATCTAGACTTGAAACACAGAAACGAATGCAATAAGGTGTAATATAGAGATGCAATTTATTTCTACATTTGTACAAAAAACTTTGTTGTACACAGACACTATGTTGGTAACAATTTAATTGGCAATAGTTTGAGTAAATATGAAAATGTGACCTTAAACATAGCATCTTGCACAAAAATGTGCAATAATGAGGTATGCCATTTCATATTATCATGTGAACAACTTGTGATTTGTAAAAACATAAAATGTTACACTGGCAATAAATAGAGTAAATATAAAATGTGATCGCAGACAAAGAATCTAGTGCGAAAAGGTGCAACAATGAAAGACACCTTTTTTATATTGTATAAACAATTAAAATTTTGCTTAATTGGCAGTAATTTGTCAGGAAACAAATATTTGTATGGAAAACTTGCTATTCATCATTCACATATGCTATGCTGTTAACAATTTGTCGTACAGTAAAAATATATATGTATTATATATGTAGACTCGAAAACAGAAACGAGAGCAAAATGGTGTAATAGTGAGATGTCGTTTTTCTAAATTGTACAAAAACTCATTTGGTCTAAAATACATAAATGATTTTCATCGGAAATGTTGTGTTTTAGAGTGATATGAATATTTGGCTATGTGCAAAAAAAAAAAAAAGTACAATTAGTAGTACAAATAGCTTCCGATACAAATAATTATCGTACTGATGTTTTCTTAAATCTGCCATTCAGTAACAGTATTTCTATACTCTGACCTCAATCACAGAAACAAGTGCATGAGGTGCAGTGTTTTCTTAAACAAAAGCGTATAGCACCACCTATTGGTTAAAAGCAGTTATAGCACAACTCTCAATGTCCATAAGAGACTATGAGCTGTGCACATTAGTTTACCTTCACATGTTCCTGATATCAATTGAACAAGCTATTGATTGGCTCTTACCCAGCAGACTGACGTAAGCCTGGCTAACCTGCCCCCAACGCTGCCGGTGTTCAGGTGAGGAGACCAGCATGGGTTCCTTCACACCTGAGCCGTACAGGTTTGTCCCACCATTGGGAAACGAAACGGAATTCTGTTATTCGAGCTGTAAATCACCAGAGTGTCATTTTCATATCCCGCATCCCGTAGTTCTTGAAGAACCAGACCGACACCTTCGAAATCAAGCATGAGATTTGTGAAGATCTATGCAAGCAAACATTTCAATATTACTGTGAGTGGTGTAAAATATATAACCTTGGTCCAGCCGGCTGACTGTTGTGTATTGGGCCGCAATATCCGCCCTCGCTGCAGGAGTGTCCGGAATAAAGTACGGTACCTAGTCAAATATGAAAAAACTGATGGTTAGGAAATTCAGCTAATGACCTTTTTAATTTTTTCTTTATTAGTAAGGCTCACCTTGACCTGATCTGGAGAGTAATACTTAGGCTACCAATCCGGAATTCTCCCCATTCCCAAACTTTTCACAGAACATTCCATACTGAGGCTGGGAACCCAGCGGTGAGGATCATGGAATGCCACGTAGATAAAGAACGACCGTTCCTCTTCCGTCTCACTCCTCTCCTCTTTCTGGCTTTGGAAGAACTTCCGGACTAGGAGCTTGATCTTGGTGATATTCCGACCCACCTGGAGAATGGAATCGGTCTCTTCTGTGTAGACGAAATCAAACGGGTACACAGGCCCTGGACCCACATGTTTTTTCCCAATGATACCTTTCCCAAAAAAAGCAATCATGAATTCAGTATACCTCCAAAATTTTCCAAGTTTTACTAGTTCATGCTTCCAGTAACAAATCATAAGCTGTTTTTTTTATCTCAATAATGGATTTCTGCATGTGTCAAAAAGTTTTCAACATTTTTATAAATTTACTTTAAATTTCATAGAAAAATTAAATGTCAATCATGCGCATCTGTCATTTGGTAAAAATATTTTTTTATTATCAGGACTCAAAACAGAAACAATCCCAAAAGCCATAATAGTTGGATGCTACTTTCACATATACACACACACACACACACACACACATATATATAAACTATGTTGTTAATAAGGAGTCATTCTGTAGAAAGATAGCTGCACTCTCATCTGATCTAAAATTTAAAAAAGCACAAACACTTACTAAAAAAGCAATTGCTGTGAAAAATGTTATACTGACAATAATTTGTATTTCAGGAGAAAGTTCTTCATCTGACCTCAAATACAGAAATGAGCCACAAAATGTACTGTATGTGAGGGAGATTTTAGAGTCTTAAGTATAACAGGCTTTTACAAATCATCGTACAGATATGATACATTTGTACAAATCAGTCACTCTACAGAAAAACAAACAAACATCAGCTGTCCTGTCATCTGGCCTTGAACACAAAAACAAATGTTAAAGACTTCAGTTTTTTCTGTTTCGTTTGAATGATTTGCAACAGTACACTGGCACAAATCTGTCATTCAGTAGAGAGTTTTTCTGTTATCTGGCTTCAAACACAGAAACAAGTGCATTAACATGAAAACTAATATTTTAAGCAAACTTATATTCACAGTCTCATATATGTTCATCGTACCTGTGCGAATGTTGGCTTGTTTCAGAAGAAGAGGAAGACTCTGCACTCCATCAAATGAGTTAAAGTGATGAACTCCCTGATGGAGGCCATACATCCCATTCTGGTGCTGTGGATCAGAAAGAAAGTGCAAGGCAAGTTTATCCAATGGTAAGGCTCAAACAGAGACTTTACCTTCTGTTTACCTGTGGGAGTCCAGTCAGGATGGTGGAGCGACTTGGTGAGCAGCTGCTGATGGAGGTGAAGGCGTTCCTGAAGATCACATTGCGCTCAGAAAGAGCCCGGAGATGAGGGGTCTGGACCACAGTGTTGTTGTAAACATCTATTTCGAACCCACCATCATCAGCTGCGTTGTACAACACAACATAAACACAACATTAATACAACATAACAATACAAGCATCAATACAACATAACAATACAAGCGTCAAAACAACATCACAGTATAAGCATCAAAACAATGTTAATACAACATAATACAAGTGTCAAAACAACATAACAATACAAACATCAAAACAACATAATATAAGCATTAAAACAACGTTAATTAAACATAACAATAAAAACATCAATACAACATAATATAAGCATTAAAACAACATTAATTAAACATAATACAAAAATCAATACAACATCACAGTATAAGCATCAAAACAACGTGAATTAAACATAACAATACAAACATCAATACAAACTTAACCCTTATGCGTTGTTGGGGACGTTTCCGTCCACTAGGGGGTAAAGTTGAGTCTTATTTTGGCCACAACTTTTTCTGTGTTTGAGCTAATGGAATGATTTTTGGTGTTCAAATCTTATTTTGACACATATTTTGGGAAAATGCTTTGAAAATTTTAAAAAACTCAACAATACACTGTGGACAAATTCACTACCCTTTCTTTATGTTCATGGATGAAAACATCCACTAAATTAAACTGCTGTAAAAATTTATCAGATAAATATTGTTTTCTAACATTTTTGCATAAATCTATTAATCAACCTCAGTCCTGATCAAAACTACCAAATGTTTAAAAAAAAAATCCAAGATTTTAACTCTTAAATTACCAAGTTCATAAATGATGACACTGACACCAACTTCAAATAAACTGCAACTCGCTGGAGGGGTCAAGCTGCATAATAATTTCTAAAACTTCTGTAAAAGTCAAGCCCTTTCTCGTGTTGCTGGCTGCTCTTCTCACCATCAAATGACCAGCAGGATGCCATGCAAGTGTTTAATTATTAAATCCATATACCTTGTTTTTGGTTATTCTGTACTTCTCACCACCATTAAAAGGCAGCAGGTGCATAAATACACTTACTTTGTTTTTGTTTACTCCATGTAGTTCTGAGAGCTGAGGTGTACCTTTTGATTTTCTCAAATACATCAAGGTAAGTGCGCAAAGGTATCTCTCTCACACACACACAATATAATATGCTGTTATACTCCATATAACTCCATATACAAGCCAGAAATTAAGCTCTTTTTGGACAGGCCTATCTAAAGGGTTAATGGTCCCACCTAGTGATCAACTGTAAAAATAACAAATTTGACCTCTTCCCAACAGGGAAAACCACCGACCACCAAGAATGCATGATTATATGGTGTCATGGATTTGCAATCAAAAAATGGCGTTATAATGGAAGTCAATGGGGCAAAAACAGCCACCAACAATAAACGAGGGAGAAAAAAAATTAATCTAATGCTGCAAAAAAACTAACAATGCATCAAAGCCAATGTTGTTACTAATCTTTGACATGCTCAAGACTGTAATAAAAAAAATAATATATATATATATATATATATATATATATATATCCAGCCACAAACTTTTTATATTGAAAGTAAGTCATTGTTTGTGTTTAATTCCCCCAAATCAGTGACATCATTTATGAATTTGGCAATTAAAGAGTTAAAATCTTGGATTTTTTTCTTTATCTGATACATTTTTACAGCAGTTTAATTTAGTGGATGTTTTCATCCTGAACATAACGAAATGGTAGTTAATTTGACCAATGCACAAGGGTTAATACAACATAACGGCAAAACAACGTTAAAACAACACAAAGATAAATGCAACAACACAGACATAACTGGATAAACTAGTTATTTTGTCAAATCACTATTTTAAAAAACCCACGATCGTGTTTTACTACACACCGATGATGAGAAGCACGTTTCTTCTTCTGCACTCTCACAACAAACCAGAAGACACAACAAAGTCAACGCGAACGCGAACCACATTTTAGTGCCATTTGGCTTCAGAGACGTTGCTACGTCTTCTTCTAATAACGTTTTCTGGCAGATGGCAAACCAACTTCTGATGCAGAAATATTAGTAAAGTTAACGGGAAAGTTTGTACTTTGTTTACACTCAGCGAGACAAACTTCCGCCATCATGTGAGTGAATCCATCACATGACCGCGATCAGCTGACGCGACGCCTCGGCCAATCGCGTCGCGCGTCGCCGCTGACGCCACCAGAAGGGCTGTTGTTGAGTGTTCTGTCAATCAGACCGCGAGACGCGCCGGAGTCGCTTTGATTGCCCGAATGTTTCATTGTTTATCTGTGGTTTGATGTAAATAAAGAGATCACTGCAGCGGAATGTTTGAACTCCGATGAAGCGCGAGGCTCAAAGACATCTCTGAGGTTTGATCTTTAACTTGATTTCACATTGTGCCTCTTATCATTGATCTCAACTTTTAGTTCGGTTTGTAAATACGATTATCTAACTGATATATTATTGTTATTATTATTGTTATTATTATTATTATCATCATCATCATCATTATGATGATTATTATATTTAGTATGTTTTTTTTTTTACAAATGCTTTTCTTCGATTTGCATTGCACTGGGTATTCAGATCATAAGATCCTTTTAAAATGTCATATGATTCATTTCAAAAGTCTTACCTAATCAGTTTTAACTGTATTTTAGGACCATTGCGATGCTTGATATCTTTCTTTCTTTCTTTTTCTTTCTTTCTTTTTCTTTCTTTCTTTCTTTCTAATTTAGCAATTTGTATCTCGTTATTGAAATGCAATAAATATATTGATAAGAATATATTTTAACAAGTGTTTTTAAAAAATGAATCAATATAATCTTGTTACTTGAATGCAAAACATAGATACAACCGCATGTAATAATGCATTATTAGTAATGACAATATATTTATGCTAGAAATTATCATTTTATTAATTTTTTAAGGGTATTTTTACAGCGATTACAATTTTTTTTCTTTGCATTTTGCATCTCATTACAGAGGTATTTTTTGTCTGTAATGCAAATGCAAATAATAATAACAATAATAAAAATAAAATTATTTTTATTTGAATATATTTATACATAAAGTTATTTTTGTACTGCTTTTTTAATGTATGCTGATTTAAGCACTACTAATAAAAAACAGGATGAACAACAGTATGTTTTTATTACTGTATGATTCACATTACATCAGCAGTGTTTGCATCTGGTGATCATGTGTTTTATTGCAGGCAGTCACGCTGTCTTGTAGTTTAGGTTGGTTTTACTAACTAGTGGTGTTGAATTCTCCACAGATGGACTTTCCAAAAACAAGAAGAAACCTTTTTGACTAGCTCACAGCCAAGAAGAGCTTGATAGCTCCACCCTTCCCGTGAACCCTGCCACATCATTGTTTGTCCACACCATCTGAGCGGCGTTCAACATCCTGGATGAAGCACTACAGCTCTTTTCTTGATCCTTAACTGATGGTGTTTTGGTGGAGCTGAAGGTCAGCAGATCTGGGATCTTCTGATGGAGCGGGTGACAGATATCCCCTGGTATGCCGGCCTGCGCTCTTATTTTCCCATACTCACCTGGATGCCCAGGTATAACCTGACCTGGCTGAAGATGGACCTGATCGCGGGTCTGACGGTGGGTTTGACCACAGTTCCTCAGGCTCTGGCCTATGCAGAAGTGGCTGGTTTACCTGTGCAGGTAAGAACAATCACAGTCTTCCAGAGACTGAGACTGAGGAGGGTTTTCTTGACACAAGGTTTGTTTGTTTTTTTCCAGTATGGCCTGTATTCTGCCTTCATGGGTGGTTTCATCTATTGTGTATTTGGGACATCTAAAGACATCACGCTGGGCCCGACCGCCATCATGTCCCTGCTGTGTTCAGCGTATATCGGAGGAGATCCTGTGTTTGCGGTGGTGCTCACACTGCTGTGCGGCGTCATCCAGGCGGGAATGGCTCTGCTCAGACTGGGTGAGATGAAAATGGGCTTAAAGGGATAGTTTCTGTCATTAATTACTCACCCTTGTGTCGTTCCAAACCTGTAAGACCTTCGTTCATTTTCAAAACACAAGTTTTGGTATTTTTGATTAAATCCGAGAGGTTTCTGACCTTGCAAAGATAGCAATGCAACTGACTCGTTCAAGGCTCAGAAAGGTAGTAAGAACATCATTAAAATAGTCATGTGACATCAGTTGCATTGCTGCAGGGTCATAAAGCTCTCAGATTTAATAAAAAAAATCTTAATTTGTGTTTTGAAGAGGAACAAAAATGTCTTACGGGTTTGTAACGACATGAGGGTGAGAAATTAATGACAGAATTTACATTTTTGGGAGAACTATCTCTTTGATGTTATTATTTAGGTCATATTTTTGTGTGTGGTTCATAAAAATTTGAGGTATATAGTCATCTTTATGGACATTTTAATAATTCTTGTTTAAAATATTTATAAACAGCTTTTAATTTATTTCAGTTCTAGTAATTTTTTTTGTCTTAGTAGTTTTAGTTAAACGGTAGAAACATCAAGTGAACTGAGTGTAAACTTTTAAACATATCTATGTTTGTGTGGATTTTACTATTAAAAAATATTATTTATCAACATTCTAAGTATATTTATAATCAATTCTTTGATTGAATTGTTGCCATCAAGAAGTGAAAGCAGACTCGGCTGTCTGTAAATCAGGGCCATCTTGAAAACAGGAAGTTTGTGGGTTTTTTTCTGTCACATAAATATTAGATTCGATTACTTCCTGTGCAACTTCCTGTACATGACTGTGAAGCCGCACACCAAAATGTAGCAACAGGTTTTAAAAATGTGGCAACTGAGGTTGTGGAAGTGACCGAGTTAGATTATAACAGATACATTTTTTCCTGAGAACGAACTTAGCTGTTTTTTTTATTTTTATAATCAATAATAATAAACTAATATATAATTAGTACAAAAAAAGCTTAATGGAATATTTGCTGAATTGAACGTTTTCATAAATATTCATATATCAATTAATATTTTATATATTAAATATGTATTAATAATACAGTTGGAGCAGTTGTTAAATGTTGTTCATAATAAAATAAACGTAGAAACAAATAAATAAACAGAAAAGAATATTAATCCAAAAAGTGAATATATTTGTTTTCGAACTGAACAAGCTAAATTGAGCATTTGTGTTTTCATAAATAGTAATATATTTAAAATGTTCTTTTTAAAAATATCATATTATTATTATTAAATGATAATAATAATACTAATAATAATTATTATTATTTAATAATAATAGTAATAATAATAATTATTATTTATAATAGCAATTATTATTATTATTATTATATGCATTTATATGTGTTTTTATTACTTTTTAAAAAATATTTTAAGAAAGATTTGTGTGTGTGTGTGTGTGTGTGAATCAGCTGATCTGATGTTGATTTTCACTCTGTTTGTTCATCAGGTTTCCTCCTGGACTTCATCTCATATCCAGTAATTAAAGGCTTCACCTGTGCTGCTGCTGTCACCATCGGCTTCGGTCAGGTCAAGGTCAGAGTCTCACGCTAGAACAATCACTTATGCCTCTCGTCATTTCATTTGCATGCTTCTTAAATGTCCTTTAAGATCTGTGAAGAGTCAATCTGCTTCATTTGTTGTGCAGAATATTCTGGGTCTGAAGGGGATCCCACAGCAGTTCTTCTTACAGGTTTACTACACCTTCCACAAGATCCCTGAGGCCAGGTGAGCACACACACACATATATATGATGTCTGACCGATGAACTGTCGTGTTAAACCATCTTGTCTGAGTGCGTATCTCAATCATCTGTGTTCTCAGAGTCGGAGATGTGATTCTGGGTCTGTGCTGTCTGTTCTTCCTGCTCATGTTGACGCTGATGAAGACTTCTCTGGGTTCGTCTCCAAACGAGTCTCCTCTCTTCATCCAGTCGGCCCGCGGGCTGGTGTGGAGTTTAGCCACTGGTGGGTGCTCAGAAGCTCTTGTGAACCTGTAAATGTAACTGACAGATGTTTATGTACGATCTTCTTGTGTGGCAGTCAGGAACGCTCTGGTGGTCATCGCAGCGACGGCTGTTGCGTATTCCGCTGAGGTCACCGGACACCATGTCTTCAGCCTCACCGGGAAAACTGCCCAGGGACTGCCTCCTTTCAAAGCCCCGCCCCTTTCAGAGACTGTAGCCAATGGCACGCTGATTACTTTCAGTGACATAGTGAAGGTGTGTAGTTTTTGATACAAATCTTTCATATTTTTTATCTCCATCTAAAAGAGCGGCCTTGAGAGAATCAAATAGCCTACTGCTGAGTTATATTAAGAAATTTGTTATCAGGATATATTTTTTTCTATATAAAAAAATGCTATAATACAACTACATTTAATTTAAATGTATAAATTATTTGAGCCACTTAAAAACATTTAAAATTATTGATATATATAATGTATTTTCTTTTATATTAATTATATATAAATAAAACCTAAAATAATGTTTAAGTGTATAATGTTTAGAAAATGAATAGAAATAAAATTAAATACATTAAAATAGATGCAATTATAAAAAATAAATTGTGTAGTGATGTAATTTTAAAAAAATCAAGATTATTTGACATATACTGCAGTTATATTAATATAATTATATGTAAAAAAAATTAAGAATGTTAATTATGAAAGGCATCTGATACACATTTAGCATTATTGTATAAAATATAAAATATTGAAAATTGAGAATAATTTAATGATTGAGAATAATAATGATTGTAATGCATTTATATAATATATATAATATAAATGCATTCAATCATTATTATTCTGTTGTTTGGAAAATATTATACAAAGAGTATTTTTCTTTCACTATTTAATGTGAAATGAAGTGTAATTTATAAAATAAAGTTCAGATAAAATTATCTAAATATAAAGACAAAATATATATTAAATAAAAAAACGTAAATTATGGCGATTATTATGTTGTTTCTATAAATATAAATGCAAGCTATTTTTAATATTTATAAAAAAATGTATATATTCTGTATAATATCTTAATGCTTTTTAAAAGCTGGTCCATCACTGCACTAATGCCAAAAACAATTAAATATATTTTCGAAAATATATTTTTTTTCTATGCACTAATAATGTCAGATGTATAAACCTTTAAAATGATAATAAAATAAATTTTTATTTATTAATCTGAAAAACTAGGGTCATTATTCTATTCATAGAATAATAAATTATATATATATATATATATATATATATATATATATATATATATATATATATATATATATATATACATGATGAAAATAGTAAATATTAAAAATAAATGTGCCCCCTTGTGGTACTTGGACCCCATAAAATTGAGCTGTCATGTAATTCCACATTTCAGAATAGTAAACTATAGTATTAGTAAAGTATATGTGACATTTGAGAGATTATAAGTAGCGTATCTAACAGAATAGTGATCATTAATGACCAATCGGGTGTGTTTTCTCAGGATTTAGGCGGCGGTCTGGCCGTTATTCCTTTAATGGGCGTCTTAGAGAGCATCGCTATTGCGAAGGCTTTCGGTAAGAGCTTCAAACTGTCCTTACTTCTGTGTCAGATGCTGTTCAGACATATTTAACACTTTTTTTCTTTTCTCCATGCAGCTAGCAAGAATAACTACCGAATCGATGCTAACCAAGAGCTTTTTGCCATCGGTGAGAGATTCTCTTCCTTTACGATGTTTTATCACAATCGTAAATCGGTCAGTTTCTCATTGTAATGTTGTTTTTGCAGGTCTCACGAACATCATGGGCTCGTTTGTGTCGGCGTATCCCGTCACGGGCAGCTTCGGAAGGTCTGTCTGCAAGCTAAGCGCTAATGCTAAAGTATTTGTTGGCTAGCTCTTCGCTAAGTCAGTGTCTTGATGTGGTGTTTTCTGACAGAACCGCGGTGAACTCTCAAACCGGAGTGTGTTCGCCCGCTGGAGGGATCGTCACAGGTAGCACACACTCTCTGCGATCAGGTTGACTTTTAAACTGTGGACAGCGTCTGAAGGTGTGTGTTTTTGGGCAGGTGTGATCGTGCTGCTGTCGCTGGCGTTCCTCATGCCACTCTTCTTCTACATCCCTAAAGCGTCACTCGCTGCTGTCATCATCTGCGCCGTCTGTCCCATGATGGACTTCAGAGTGCCGGTCCAGCTCTGGAGAGTCAAAAGTGAGACTTTACGGCACAGATTTGAACTATAGAAGTGTTTTGTTTGCTTTAAAATCTCACTGTTTACCTCAGGACTCGATCTGCTGCCGTTCTTGGTGACGTTTGTGGTCAGTTTCTGGGAGGTGCAGTATGGCATTGTGGGAGGTGTGGTTGTTTCGGGATTCATGCTGTTGTATATCGTGGCCAGACCCAAAGTGAAGGTGAGTTTCAAGTTTTTTTTTATGAAATATGAATATGTTAGATGTGGCCTGTGAGCTGTGAATGAAGGACTTTTATTCTAGAAATCCACTTTGTGTTTGACAACTTACAAAATGTCTAAAAAAAAAAAAACTGTGTTATTTTTTTTAAAACTGTGTACATTTTATATATTAATTACATATTTTACATATTTCATATTTACAATATATACATATCACATAAGTACAATATCTATCTAATATAAATATATGTGTTTAAAAATATAAATATTACATAAAAAATGTCTTGTATATAGTTTATTTTTATTTTTAATATGAATATATTATATCTTTTGTATAGAAAAAAAGTTAAAAGCACTTAGTTGCTGAATCTGTAAATAATACAAAATATAAAAAATATGTAAATATTAAATATAACTAGTATATACATATCAGGTAACTAAAAATATCTCTCTAACTTATATAAATATATTTAAATAAATAAATATTAAATAAAATATAAATGTTTGCATAGTTACTTTTTGAAACATTTAAAAGACATTTAACATTATATTTTAATGGGCACCTATAAAAAATTTAATATTTAAATCCATAAAATATAACACATGCATTTTTTTGTAAATAATGCATATTAATGAACTATAAAGAAATATTACAATAAAATATTTATAAATTTGTATATCCAAAAAGTTCTAGAATTAAAGTAATGATTCTTTAAAAATATTAATCTGTTGTTTTGGGGGAAAATACTTTAAATACTATATACTACTCATATACTAATAGAATACTATCATGTCTTTACCATTAAATATGAACTGAAGAGTGATGTTTATAAAGTGATGGAGATGCAGCAGCAGTCCGTGAGGTTTGTTTGTGTGTGTGTGTGTGTGTTCAGGTGTGTGACGACGGCGTGCTGCTTCTGGAGCCGGACAGTGGGCTGAACTTCCCCGTCACGGAGCATCTCAGCAGACTCGTGTTCAAACACGCCCTTCACGGTGAGACACACACACGGACACACACACACACACACACAGACACACGCTCTCACTGAGTGCTCACGGTCTGGTGTCTGTGGTCTGTCAGCGTCTCCTCCGCGCTGTCTGGTTCTGGACTGTTCTCACGTCAGCTCTCTAGACTTCACTGTGGTCCATGAGCTCACTGAACTGCTCAAACAGATCCAGCTGAGAGAAGTCTCCATGATCTTCGCTGGACTCAAGGTAGGGTTTCAGATCAACGCCATTTCTAAAATTAAGCTCAGTAATCATGTATATATATATATATTTATATATATATATATATATATAAAGGTAAAGGTTCTTCTCTCTGTATGTCTCTCTTAGCCGTCAGTGTTGAAGGTTTTGTTGACTGCTGATCTTCCTGGTTTCCGACATACAGACAGAGTGGATGAGGCTCTGCTACTTCTGACAAGTATCAGTCAACAACAACAATTCTAACAGCCAATCACAGGCAAGAACTCATCACTTGGCTTTGAACCAATCAGCACCTGAATACCTCAAACCCTCTGATGATTGGCCGCCTGAAATATCCTGCGCACACCTTTGACCAATCAGCACTCAGGAAGAGAGACTTTGATGAAAACTGATGGGGAACAAAGTTACATAAAGTTTGTGTACATGACGACCAAATTATGCTTTTGCACTTAAAACTATTTTTAGGTAATTTTTTTGTGTGTGTGTATTAAACTCTGAATCCCTTGTAATTTTATGAATATGCACTTATTCTCAACACTAAAAAATCAAATCTGAAGCATTTTGGGTTCAAAAGCACTAAAAGTCAGACTGGTCTCTCAAAACATAAAATACATTACATTAATTAAGATGATTCTCTTAATCTGTAGTTTGATGTAGTACTTTATAAGTTAAGTATGTTTACATTTATTGTTTGTAGATGAATGGACTGTTTGATGTTTGGACTGACAAAGATTAAACATCAGACAAACACTGAAATGTCTCTTTCGACATTAAACTGATTTGATCTACAGTTACTATGCTTGAAATATTTTCTTGGATAATTTTGTAATTACTATACATCAACTATACATCAAACATTCAAATATATTCAAATATGTATAAAAGTTTTTGTGTATAAAAATGTATGAAGAGTTTATTTGCAAAAATCATGTTTTTTATGTTATCATGTCTGTATTTTTTTTTTACTTATTAAAAATAAACTACTACAGTTTGAGATTAATTGAAATGCACAATGAAAAAACATGGTTTTTGAAAATTGTCTTCAACGCACAACAACAGTGCTGTGCCAGAGTTAGCTATAAAGCTAATTTGCATCTGCAGTCCCTGCAGACATGACAATATAATAAATATATTGTCATAATTTAACTTTTTAAATACAGTATTGTATATAAAGTATTATTAATATAAGTTTAGTTAAATATTTAATGCTTATGAGTTCAAATGTATGTCTGAAAATAAATGTTTGTGCCGCTTTTTAACAGTAGAGGGCGATTTTTAGCTTCTGTACTTCTTAGTAAATAACAGGTCTAGTAAAATGCCTAGTCTTATGATGAATTTGTGTAGTTATTGACACTGCCAACCAATAATGTCCTGACATTACCAACAAGAAGTGTGCAAAAAACACTATATATACACCAGTATATTCCAAAACAAAGATGTTTCGATTTCTTGCTCTTAAATGGTACCAAACCACATTTCACTGCCATTGATTTTTATTTACAAAAGAGTCCATGCTGATATCAAGTTCAATCAAATGTGGTCTGGATGACTTTACTACGGATAAAAAGCTAAATTCACTCCGTAACTGTGACATTACTGAAACTTTTAATATCCTAAAAGACTGACAACAAAGTGAAAGCAATGGCATTTTGTCTTTTGGTCAAAGTCTTTCCTTTTACAGTGTGGTTGGATGTTTGTTCTTCATCGTAAAACTGACTCAGCGGTACACACCTGGTGAAATGCTGATAGACTAAGAACCAACACACACACACACAGGTTTATAAGATAAAGCAGTCACACCTCAAACACTGATCTTGAGCAAACAGTCGACATACTGTTAAACACATCTTCAGGGAGTCTAAAGGCATGTCATATTATCAGTAGCTTGGTGAAATTTCTTTGGCAAAACCTAGTCAATCCAATCCACCTTTTTCTTCAACGTGTAGTAAGCCTGTTTGTGAGTCTTCCGTTTCATTAGCCGCTATGGGTAAATGACAAGGAGAATAACAACGTGCAGTAAACAGTAAAAATGTTTGCAGTTCAAACCAGTGTGTTCTTAATTAAGATAACAGATAAAAATAATATGATAGGACACATCAATTGTCAATATCAAGCAGCAAAATGAACTGTTTTGTACAGCTAAAAATAGCTGGACGCTATTGAGACCGGAAGCTTTACCCATAGAATTTACAAATAGCGGCGCCCTTTTTTACATCAGGAAATAGGTGGATAGGAATCCGTACGATGGGGACTTTCTGCCGTCGAATAAAAAATGGAATTGCACTATTTAAATTCTTACTCTTTTTTTATTTCCACAGTTCTGAGTTTATACCTTACAAATGTAGGCTTTTTCTCATAATTTTGACATAACAAGTGAATTCTTTGCACTTCAGTGTGATAAAGTACTAAAGTTTTCTAGAATATTTATTTTGTAATAAATAAAAAAAACACGACGTGAAAAAAGTGGGTTGAAATGGCAGCCAATGAGTGATCCTCTGCTGCCATCTCCTGGTTATAACAGTCATTTTCATCTTTAAAAGTCTTTGTTTTTCACCAGGAGACACATTTTTGGCACATTCCTTGATGAAAAGCGATCCTTTAATAACGTGAATTTTGCTGCACAGGTGTAGAGTTGAGTAATAACAAAGGCTTCAAAATTGTATAAAATTTTAAAAATGTGTTTATGGCTGTGAAGCTAAGATATTAATGATCGAGAAGACCATTACGATGTCGTTTAAGAGACTGGCCTGACTGTCTAAACATTGTCTGGGTACTTTCCTGGGATTACCAGACTCGGCATATAAAATTATATGTTCTTTAATAACATGAATTTCATTATCCGCTATCATTATTTACGAAGCTGCAATTGTTTTGTGTCTCAGTTTCTGATAAGAATGAGGCAGGAGAGGTCTCTGTGAGGTTCTCTATATAGCACATATAAAATGAGCTTCAGCTGTTTTATCTTTATCCAGAAGTTCCGTGCATATGGTCAGTCTACCGGTATTTTGAAACTGAGGTGTAGCTAAATTGTGCTTAACCGGTGAAAAGTTGGAGAGTTGCCTGCATGTCAAAAGCGCATTTTTGTCGTTCCACTAATTTTACTCATCACCTTTATTTCTGTGTGAAAAGGGTTATTATCATGCAAATTTGCCGCAGAGAAGACCAACAGAAATCTGCTTGGTTTTGACTTCTGTTTAGACCATGTGACCACACTTTAAAATGCTGCAAGTATTTTCCTCTATATATGTGTTTATCATATTCAGTGGCGTCAAACACCCTCGGGAGCTGCGACTTGACGCCCTGATCATGAGTGCTGTGGGTTCGTTCATTCAGGGTGTCACAGTGGGGTCAGGTCACGTGCTGAATGCGTCTTCTTCACACAAGGTGACAGCAGCTGTGTTGTGGTTGTGCTCGCCTCCATCGGCCTGCTGTAATTGCTGAGAGCTGAATCTCACTACACTGGCTCCTCGATGGGTTGCAAAATTGGAGTGCCAAAAATAACATGACTGTGTGCTAAAACTGGAGCTGAACTGTGAACTTATTTCACACTAGACTGAAGGATCACATGGGGTTTCTACTGAGAGAAAGAGAGAGAGAGGATGCGGTGTTGACTGGGAAGTAATGATCTTGTTTAGCCTAAATAAACCATTGTTTATGTGTAGTCTCGAACTTTTCTCATTTGAAACTTTATATATATATATATATATATATATATATATATATAAAGACATCTAATATAGAAGAGAATCACAGCTTTAATAGTTTTCAATAAACCTAAAACTTCTGTATTTCATTTTCAATTGATTTTATTCGAGCAAGAACAGACATAAAAAATTAAATAAATAAATTATGAATCAACCAAATAAACTATTTTGATTTATGACACCAAGGTTTTACATTATGAGAGTTTTATTAGTTTTGAATAAGCTTATACAATTTATGTAGCCTTTAGTCATTTGTATAAAAAGTCAAGCAAGGACAGAGACTGTAACACATGTCAATTAAATTAAACAAATGCTAATAATTAAGTGTAAAAAGTTATTTTTTATTTTATTTACATCAAAAGGTAAATATAATGAGCAAATGTGACATTTTATATCCTGTAACAATGCTTCCAACACCCTCCCACCCCACCCCACCAAAAAAAACAACAAAAAAAACAACAATATACCTATTATATTATTTTTTTTTTACAGGTTTAATTTTTTCATCACTTTCTCACTGACGCAATCGTCACCTTTAGCGCAACTGTCGTCACTGTCATGTGACGTCCAGCAGAGGGCGTCGCGTCTCGTGGGCGGGGTCTGAACGTCCCTCCTCTCTTCCTCTGATTGGCCAGCAGGGAGCCTGACGGAGCAGGGCGGGTCCTTCGCGGTATATCTCGCCCTCTGATTGGCCAGAAGCGTCTAGAGTGACTGGAGCGCAGCGGCGGAGGCGCAGTGGAGAATCACAGCAGCACAAATCCACTGCGCTCATGGCATCAAGGAGAATGGAGACCAAACCAGTCATAACCTGCCTCAAAACTCTCCTCATCGTCTATTCCTTCGTGTTCTGGGTGAGTTACCCCCATTCATTAGCGTTTTTGAGCTTTTAATGTTTCCGCTGCATGTTATCAAACATATAAATTGATTTGTTATCATAATATATCGTTTGTTGCAATATTGCGCCACTGGAAAACAAGTGCATCTCCATCACGGCAGGGCTGGACCCCTCCGAGGCTATTAGAAACACGAATATGATGATATATATAATAATGATTCTGATCAAGAATATGATAAACAATTTGCATTCCAAGGCAAATGACGAAAAATATTCCAAAAACGCGAAACGAGATGTTCATGATGATGTTGGTCATTATTCATCATTAATTAATGTTTCAATTAAGAACATTATTCCTGATTAATAACATTAATGTCTAAAAATAGACATACACAACATTTTGAATTGCTAATTGAGGATTAATGTTCAAATATGAGTATATCTCGGACACTATTCATTATAATTTTAAGATTAATGCCAAAATATAGACATATGCTGAATACGATGGACCATAAATTGAAAGTTAATGTCCAAACATGCACATTTGCTGAATATGATTGACAGAATCTGAACACACAAGCATTTAAGTTCTAAATGGAATATTTATGTCCAAATATGGACAGGCTCTAGAAATGTAACAGGTTTATTAGGGTTGCAGTGACCTTCATCTCTGTCATATGAAGAAACCTCTGCGTCTCATCTTTAGTAAAGAATGTGATGGTTTCTGTCTGTTGAAATTCATTTAGAGAGTGACGGTTAACTGTGACATGATGGCACCGCCCCGCTACAAATGTATTATCTGTGTATAATGACTGATTAGTATTATAAGCATTAATAGTAACACTTTATAATATAACTTTCAGAAATGTGTATAAGAACATTAGGTTACTACTATTAACATTTCTTGAATAGACATAGACAGGAAGAGATGGTCTGACTGACAAGTGAAGCGTCCAAGCACAGTTTTTTTAAGTTATTCTCGTCAATTAAAGGAGCATTTCTTAATTATGTGATGCAACAATTAAACACCAGCTTTCAAAGTCTTGACACTACTAACCTTGCAAACGTTGGTAAATCTGATTAACAGACTTAGGCTGGGACTGATGTATAGCCTTTGCATACGTACATTTCTGTATGCATGTTAAATCTGTTCATTGTTGTGTAATGTTTGTTGATGACTAGCTAATGCAAGATATTCTCAAGTGTTTTTGCACTAGTTTTGTAGGCCAAGAAAGGCAGTGGCCTGAAGAAGTTATCTGTTAAGAATTAGATAAATATTCCATTTTATCATTAACAATTCAGAAGAAATGGAGAAAATAATGTGCCAAGTAATTGAGCACATGTTCTATTTGATGTGATTGCCAAGTGATGAATTACTGTACAATCGACACGATTCATTAAGCCAGTTTGACCTCAGATATCAATTTAAAATCTCATGTGATTTTGACTAGAATACAACCAAGTATTCAAGAAATGTCAAGTGTTTAGGAATTAGCAAAAAATAAAAACCCATAGCGATGTGAATATTTGATGAATAGCCTATTTGAAGGAATTTTGCAGTGAGTGGTTTTTCTTGATTGAGTCCTTTGCAACATTTTCAGGTTCATAGAAGTGTGCATAGATTGCATTATTTTTTTTTATCTTTGAATGGACTCTCACAGACTCTCATATAGTCAGTCAATAATGATGCATAATGGGAAATTCCAGAAATAAACATTTAAGCGGCTGGCAAAAAGCGACATATTGTACTCTGTGTTTTGAGCTGAAGTTTCTTCCAAGGAATCTGGGAACAAAATACTGGGTTTGTGTTAGTAGGTAACCGTCTCCATCACATTTCCTTTTGTGCTCACTGGAGATTCAGTAATGCAGTGTGGCACATTTGCCATCAACCAGTGGCTGTTTAGCTCTCTGTCCATCTGTAATCCCACTCGGCACAGTGATCCAGTGCCTGACCCAAATCTGGGCTATTTGGACCGTAAAGCAGTGTATTTCTACTGTAGACCTCAGAGTAGATGCCGTATTTATTTGACAAAAACAGTACGTTGAGTTCTGCCTCTCATAGCCTCATTTTCATTCAGGTTAAATATGATCTAGAACGTCTAAAATGGTTTAATCAAGATGCAGACTCATGATGTGTGAATTTGCAAAGCAGTATCGCAAGTAGTATTTTAGCGCAAACCCATACGTCTTATTTACGAACGACTCACAACTCAGTTAATCTCTGTGGAAAAATGTGCTCAAATAGTGTATTATTATAAAGTCCGTGTCATTTTACGTTGAAAACATTGTGCCATTTACATGGTTTATGTTGAATTCTGCCTCTCGTAGCTTTGTTTTCATAAAAGGAAATTAAATATGATCTAAAATGTGTATTTTAATGCCTGAAAGTTCATTTTCACAAGTAGTAGCTACAGTATATCTGCGCAAACCTGCAAACGACTCACAAATCAGTTTACCTCCGAATTTTTCAGCATGAAAATGCCTCTTTATTTTCACAATCTACTGTATAATTGCATGATTTAGGCAATTATTTGTTTGCCACTTTTTATTTTTAAAGAGGCGAATCAGGTGAAATCAAATTTTTAAAACAATTTCGCAAGTAGACTTTCACAACAAATCTTTGCGTCTTATTTACAAATGACTAACAATTGAGTTTATCTCTTCTGTAAATGTGCTGAAATACTATATTTCTAGTACCAATACGCTTCCTTATTTTCACACTATATAATTGCGCAATTTGGGTAAAAAAAAAAATTCCTAATAATTATTGCAGCAGTAATTCGTCAAATTAGTTATTTGGAGTATATATGCAACATATCCAGATACATGTGCATTTAAGTGCACTTTGAGTATTGTTCAGTATTGCTTGGATAGATGTTTGGCTGGTTGATTGATTCACTTTAGTTTTATTTGTGTGTGTTTGTTGTACTTTTATCCAAAGCAATTTGTAACCGAGGTAGATTTCATAATCATTTTGTGTTAATTCTTTTGAATAGTGTTAAAATGGAATAATTATGCAGTTTAAAAGAAGATTTGAAGGTTTCAAGTGTGCAGTTAGCATCACTAAACTGAATTGTGCACTTGCAGAACAGCTAAACACAAATGAGCTTTGAAACTCACATTGTGTTGAAACAGCGAGCGAGGGCGTAATCAAAGCGAGATGTGAAGAGATAGAGGCAGAAATTAGAGAGAGAGCCTGTGAGTGACAAATGGAAAATGGAGTTGGTGTCGTTTCTCCATCCTCCCATCAGCTGTTCTTGACCTGTGGGGTTCGTTCTGTTCATCTGAACGCAGACAGACGGAGCGCCGTGTGTCCTGCTGTCGACCCTCACAACCACATTCACACTCTCTGTTCTCCCAGAAGCAGATGGGAACAGACCAACAGGGCTGAGAAAAGACAGGCCGAACATGAGGCAGATGAGACTGGTGTCTGTTGTGACTCTTTTCGCACTTCATTTTATTTATGTAGATTTATAGCAAATTAAAACTATTTACAGCTCATTTTATTGCTACTTTGGGGTGCACACTTAAAAATAAAGGTTTAAAAAGGGTTTTCACAGTGATGCCATAAAATAATCATTTTTTGGTTCTCAGAAGAACCTTTCAGTGAACAGTTCTTAAACGAACCATTTATTTTCTGAACGGGAAGAACCTTTCAATAATCGAAATCATATTTTTTTTGCTATAAAGAACTTTTTGTCCACTTGAAAGGTTCCATGGATGTTGAAATCATCAATACCATTACATAACCTTTATTTTTATGAGTACATGAAGAAACTTACATCCATAGCTTTCCGTTGCGCAAAAATTCTTTATAGTGGAAAAAAGTTTTTTTTTAGATTATGTTCTTCGCACCATTCTTTTAAAACCCTGTTTATAGTTAATATAGACTAGGGCTGCAAAACGATTAGTCTCGATTAATCGATTCAAAATAAGTTTATGTGTAGGCCTAGATACTATATGTGTGTGTAATGTGTATATCATGTATATATAAATACACACACATATATTATTAAGGGAAAATATGTTAGATTTATGTGCAAAATATTTATATATAATATAAATCAAATACAAGTGTTTATAGACAAATGCATACAATACATATACATATATATTTTTTTAAATATATACATATGTGTATTTATGTACATAATAAATATGCACAGTACTCAGACACACATAAAAATAAATATGTAATGTAAACATTCACTTTTATTTTGAATCGATTAATCGCGACTAATCTTTTTGCAGCCCTAATATAGACATATAAAAATTATGTTGGTATACAAAACAGCATATAAACCAACACCCATTGAGAAAAGTTGATCTTTAATTGTATCAAGATTCAAGATTTTTATTCGTCACATACACAATTATAAAGAGCGTATATAACCAGCAGTGAAATGTGAGTAAAATAGTTAAAAAAGTAAATAAAAACACAATCTAAGCGGAGTAACAATCGGCGTAAATGTATCTAGATTTACATTTCCTGAGTAGACACTGTATTTTTTAAGTTATGTGGCCTCCATTTCTAATGATATCCATTTAGAATACAATAAAAAATGTTGTTGTTGTTGTTTTACATATAATTGGAAAAAAAAATTCACCGTTAAATTTGAAAGTTAGCTTTCCTTATCAGTTAGAACCTTTTGTGATCCCTGGTTCAAACACTGATATTATCTAGAGATGCAGAAGAAAACCTCAGGTGTCCACGTGTTCCCCATGAAAGAAATCTGGATCTAGACTACATTCATTCATCTCATATTTTAATGCAGTAGACATTATTAAAGCTTATGATGCAAGGTAACACCTCATGCCACATTTCCCCTTGTACACGTTTGATTGAGAAAAGACCCCATGATGGTAAGAACGCCTTGTTTTTAACGCAAAAATGAGTTCTTCAAGGTTACGTCATTGGCAAGTTTCTGCAATAAATGTTCTTTATTAAATCACGCCATGTTGAATCTCGGGACGCTTTTTATTGACTAGTCAATTTGATTGATTGCGTGCGTAGCATTCCCGTAGGTTGTGTCAGCTCGGGATGTGACAGTATGACTTTTCAGTGTGTGTGTAACTGATACACACCTAGAATGGCATGTGCCTATGTGTGACCCCAGAGTTCCCCGCGTCTTAAAATAGCTAGCCTAGGACACATCACAGCGAGCGATGGGAATCCTGTTCTCGCTTAACAGGGTAAATGAGGGAACTTTTTGCTGAGAAAAGTATCTGAAATATTGAAGAAAAATCTATATTGTATGATAAATGCATACCAACAAATATACCAAAATGAAAATTCACTGTGTATAATATGATGTTTAAGCAGGCTGTTTAATCAGGCTGCCACATGCAATAACACCACTGACCTTCAGGAGTACTCAGAGACTGTCACTGCTTACATCAACAAGTCTATTGATGATGTAACGGTCACAAAAACCATCACTGTCTGGGCCAACCAGAAGCCATGGATGACAGGGGAGGTCTACGGACTCCTGAAGACACGGAACGCTGCCTTCAGAGCTGGAGATGAGGTGGGCATGAGGACAGCTAGGGCCAACCTGTCCCGTGGCATCAGAGAGGCTAAGAGACAGAACTCCAGGAGGATAGCTCATCAATTTAGCGACAGCAGAGACACTCGGAGCATGTGGCAGGGGATACAGACCATTACGGACTACAAGCCCCCACCACGGACCTGTGACAGCAACATATCTCTACTGAACGAGCTGAACACCTTCTTCGCTCGCTTTGAGCAACAAAACAGCACCACTGCACAGAAGTGCACCCCCTGCACAGAAGTGCACCCCCCCACACACACTAATTATATGATAGCATGCACTAGTCACTTTGTGCAGCATTGGTCTGCTCACTACCTCATTCAGCATGGAACTGACGTCATTCCACTACCTCATCAGTCAGTTAAATAAAATAACTGCTCTTGAGCCCTTTGTCACTTTAATCAGACTTAATATGGTTTTTTTAATAAGGGATTTTTTTGCACTAAAAATCTTTTATCTGCACTGTTGTTCACTTCATTGATTTGCACTATATCTGTCATCTGCCTTGCGCTGCTTTATTTAACTTTATTTTTAATTTTATTATATGCCCTTTATTTATTCATTTATTTTTTTATTATAATTTTTTTTTTACATTCCCTTATTGTATAGTTGTATCTACATTTTATATTTGATCTAGATTTTTAGGCTTTGATGTTAATTTTATCTGTATGCACCGGGGTCTGAGAGTAACGCAATTTCGATTCTCTGTATGTATGTACTGTACATGTGGAAATTGACAATAAAGCAGACTTGAACTTGAATGATAGCATTGTCATTATGAACTTACAAAACAGTTCAAATGTGTTTGGCAGTATGTAAATCACAGTAAGTTAGTTACCCTACACCCGCAAAACATTGGCATTGCCATTGTGTTTTCTACCGAGGTGGAAAACGAAAACTGATGAAACCTGTTTACCAAGGATTTCATAAAAAACCCAAAGAAACTTGCTTGAGTTGCTTGAAACCTTACATCTCAAATGCTTTTAAAGTTATTTTGTGTCTTAATTTAACGGACAGGGCTAGCCAAATCAAAGATGCATTGTAATAGGGTAAAATTTGGTTCAACTATCTTGTTACCCTTTAGTTAGATGTGTTTATATCGTCAGAAAGGAAATTATACTGTTGATATGGAATACAAGTAATTAAAGGGTGCAGCTGGACCTATTTGGCCAACAAGTAATAAATGGTGCCATTTGGAGATTCTTGGGTCACTCTTCTCTTGAGTTATTTCGCTCTTAGCCAGTGTTATTATTAATACTGGCAGTCCTGTTCATTACAATCAGACAATTAAGGACTTGTCTGGTCCGGTTTTCCCAGTAACCTTTGGTGTTTTTATGGAAATGAGAGTGTGGAGCACCACAGTGCCGCTGATATATTCAGTACTTTCGTGTGTGGAGGCGTTGATGCTTAGCGCCGGTGCTCTGTTTGTTTCTCCTTAAGCTTGTTATTATTTTGTCTAGTGTATTATTTTCAGTGTTGTTGTTCCCTTTGGAGGGCAAAGGTGGAGTGATTAAACAGAGATTTATTCAGATGGAGCTGCAGCCGTCAAATCTGAAGGAACTGAGAAACATTTCATGTTTAAGTCAACCGTGTTTTCTCACCCTCAAGCCATCCAAGATGTAGATGAGTTTGTTTCTTCTTCAGAACAGATTTGGAAAAAAGTAGCATTACATCACTTGCTCACCAATGGATACATTGAAGTGAATGGGTGCCGTCAGAATGAGAGTCCAAACAGCAGATAAAAACATCACACAAGTAATTCACATAACTCCAGTCCATCAATTAACAAATTGTGAAGTAAAACGCTTTGTGTGTTTGTAAACAAATCTGTCATTAAGGCGTTTTAACTTTGAAGCGTCACTTCTAGTCAAAATATGACTTGATATATCCATAATAGCGCTTCCTTCAGTGAAAAAAATGTCCTGTTGTCCTCTCCACTGACTGTTTTCACTTGTAATCTGTGCATATTTCTCTCCTTAGTCAGAAGATACTTTTTCACTGGAGAAAGCTATATTTTAGCTAGAAGCAAGGGTTTGAAGTTAAAAACATGTCTTACAAACACGTTAACTGATGGATTGGAGTGGTTTGGATTATAGTCATGTTTTTATCAGCTGTTTGGACTCTTTTTCTGACGGCAGCCAATCACTGCAGAGGATCCACTGGTGAGCAAGTGATGTAATGCTAATGTTCTCCAATGGTCTCTGTTCTGATGAAAAATGAAACTCATTCACATATTGAATAGCCTGAGGGTGAGTAAATTTTCAGCAAATCTTAATTTTCAAGTGACCTATTCCTTTAAGAATCCTTTCGTGATAGAAATCATCCAATTAAATCTTCAGAGCTCTGTAGCCCTTCTTTAAATGACTGTGTTGGTATTATCCAGCCTTGAATCCTATTAAAGCAAGCTTATGAAGACTCTCATGACTCTCAGCTGACGAGGTGCTTAATCATGATACCTGCTTGACGTGAGGAACATCAGAGACCTTTTTGTGTCAATGCAAAACCTGAATACACTGTATTTCTCTAATATTAACATCGAAAAAAGTCTATATTCCCAGTGTCTCTCCAGTGACTCTAGTTCAGTTAACATCAAGAAACACTTTTTTTCCCCACTGGGATTGCCCTTCCCAGGAAACATGATCTTTACCTTTATTATCTGCATCGAACACTCATTGTGGTTTTGTAAACAGGAAGGGAACAAAAGCTAAAGGAGTGTCTGATTAATGTAGGAATAAACGGCAGGACCCATCAGAAAAAAAAAGAAGCTTCAGCCTCTAATGGAAATGAAATTGAGGTGAGATCTGATTGGTTCTGAGTGACTTTTTTTGGCAGGCAGAGCAGATTAAAGATCGAATAAAGGCCAAATAACCCTTTGTTGATTTGGAGTCAGTGTGAGCAATGCATTCATATGTTGATTTTAAACAGTGATTCATCTCCAATTCTGAAACGTGTGTGTGTCCTACTGTAACATCTTGTTTGTGTGTGTGTGTCAGGGCTTTGGAATTGTGTTCGGTATGAGGGCTTTTTTTTAGGTTAATCCTTGTCTGGATGTCTGAATGATATAGTCTGATTACGTGTGTGAATAAATGGGAAATCATAACTGTTAAATGTTGTGTAGTTAGTTAGTTAGTTACACCTGATAAAATGCCAATTGACAACACATAAATAATAATGTACAGTAGGTAATAAAACGTTTTTTTTTTTTTTTAATGATTTGAGTTATTATTAATTGTCTTTGACTAGTTAAACGGTAAAGTTCTCATTAAACACTTTGAGAAATCTCTCACGTTTGCATTCCTGGAATATTCCCAATTAGTTCCTGGTTGTGGAATTTAAAGGTGACTGGAATCCCCATTTTTAGGTCCTGGAATGACACTATGAACAGTTTTGCACAGGCCTGCTAATGAAAGAGATGCTATCATTAGCCACTAGCTTGAGACGTGGTGCGCGATTCTTGTGTTTGCTTTGTTCTGACGGCGATTAGCAGCTTTACGCTCACGGGGAAAGATATGCTGCATGATAGTGCTATAGCAGCGCGTAGCACAGGTTTGGTTTTTTTTCTACAGAAATAAGTTTTAACTTTCAAATTATTCACTTTATATTAGCTGCTGTGTTGTATAACTAGGCATGCAAGGAACACCTGAGTTGCAGATTAACGGTTAGCAAGCATGTTTTCACACTAAGCCAATGAGAAACAAATGTGAGTCTATTATTTCCTCATCCTGGATTTAAAATTGTGAGCAGTGATAGCTGGTAAAAATCACAATGCTAGTGTGTTATGGCCTCTTTATGCCTCTCATTATGCTACTGCTAAGTTCTTAATGGTTTTCAGTACATTGCTAAGCAGATGCTCGAGTGTTTTTGATGGTTACTGAGTGGTTGCTTACCGATCAAAGCCATAAACAGACAAGCATAAACAAAAGATTTCTCTTGGAAATTAAGCTCACTTTAGGTAACTTTTTAAGCACTTATGTAAATAGGCTAATAGGCCTATACACTTTAAAAGAATGTGTCTTAAGTGCAGACTCAATTGTTGTTATTTGCAATCATTTGAATTTTAGCATGCTTTTTTGGACATACTTAAGTTAATCTTTATTCATAATTTCATAACTCTATTGTTTTTGAAATAAGGTTGAAGTGTACTTGTATAAGTGTATAAATGCACAGTCACTAAAGTATACTTAGTTACACTTTATTTTAAGGTGTTCTTGTTACAGTGTAATTATACATTAACTACATGTAATGACTATATGGTTAGGATTAGGGCTTGGCAAAGGGTTACATGCATGTAATTATGCATAATTTATTGTTATTATAATAGTAAGTACATGTAACATGTAACAAGGACATCTTAAAATATATTGTTACCATATAAGTAATAGTAAGTAAACTTAAGAACACTTAAGTGGCCTTTTTTCTATAATACTATATTATCCAGTTTTTTTTTAAAAATAAAATAATATTAAGTTCTTCACAAAGGCAGTCTTGTTTTAAAAACATATTAAGAAACTACATTTTACAGTGTGTTCATAGCTAAACAAATTAATGTAGTGAAGTGTGTTACTTAGGGTGGTTGGTGTTAATGAGATGCCAGAATAGACGGCTTCCCCATTAGCATTAGCGTTCTCATGTCCCACTCTGTTAAACACAGATGAAGGCCTAGTTGAAGGCCAGAATCCACTGTCTTATTTAGAAAAAGAGCTATTCGTCTCGGTCTGTTTTTGCTTTAATTTGATCCGTTTTATCTATCATCCGTCCGCCGTTTCCCGCTAGCCACCAAACACACAGTCAATTTAGTCTTGGACAGATCCCTCTGATTTAAGCTGCCGCCGGCCTCCATTTCCCTGTCAGTTGACTCTGAATAATGAGACGGACCTTTCGGTGTCATAGAGACGCTGACTCTCGCCGGCTGTTTCTCAACCACTCTGATCTAGCATTTCTGGGAAACGGTGCGGGAGAGAATGAGGCTGAAAGGCCAGCGCCTCTTGACAACTGTAGACGGCCATTAAACGTGCGGCGGCCCGTCTAACCCACCCTCTCAGAGCACACAACACTTATCGACGAGCTGCACTGGATCATGATGATGTACGCCGCTCTAATGGCTGAGAGAGAGAGAGAGAGAGAGAGAGAGAGAGAGCAACGGAGTGGAAGACAAGGGAAAATTACCGGCTCAGTCTGAGCTAACACAATTCAGGACTGTGTATGACAACACCCTTTGGAAGAAAACAAGCAGGATAATATGGCAGGATTTAGTTTGACTATCTTTTTGGGTTTAAAATTGAGCACTGCACTCTTTCTTATGCACTGGAAGGATGTGAAACTGTACTATATAGGGAAGTTTGGCAAAAATGAGTGACTTTTATCTAGGCTTATTGTGCGTTGTGAATGAAAGGAGATTTTAAATCGGGGGCTGCAAGGGGTTCACAAAATGTACTTTTTTTATTGTTATTTAATATTAAGAGATTTCAGACATGTGGCCACAAGGGCTTTACAGAAATAGATTTTTTTTATGGTTTTGTTGTTATTTAATATGAGGTTTTCAAACATGGTGGCACAAGTGGTTCACAATTATTTCTTATTTTCTTTATTTATTTTATGAAAGGTTTTTGTTTTGTTTTTTTCTTAAAGGAGGTGGCAACATTAAAAAAATTTGTCATTTAATAAAATATGTTTTCAAATAAGGAATAAGGGTTTAAAAGGAATTCACACACAAAAAAAAATAATAAAAATAAGAATATAAGAAAAATAAGAAAAAATAATAAGAATACGAATAAAATGAGTTTTTGAACCGCTATGAGGACCACAAATGTATTTATTTATTACAAATATTTTTTGAAACGGGTTCAAAAAATATTGTCATTTAATAAAAGGGCTTTTTCAAGCAGGGTATCACAAGTGGTTAACTTTTTTATTGTTATTTAATAAAAAATAATTTTCAATTGCGTTTGGAGGGGTTTCACAAACAAAAATGTGTAGTTTTTTTATTTTAATTTAATAAAAGAGAAATAATAATTTCTATAAGTTTTGTTAATACTGTAAGTTAAACATTTAGGTAGGCTATATATTTGTATATAAAAAACAAACAAACAGTTAATATGAATGATTTCATAAGGCAAAGATGACAGTCGGTGGATCTTTGCTCATAGATGGATGTCAAACAGGAAGTGAACTCTGTTGTTCTGGGGTCTCTCTGTGACCAGACGCTTTCCCAGCTTGACCGTATGAGAGAAAGTGCCACAGCAGCAAACTGTGACGCGACACTCAGCTGTGTCCTGTGAGAACAGAAAGAGTGTGTGTGTGTGTGTGTGTGACACAAAGGACTAGCGTGATTGTGGTGTCACCTGTTGTTTGGTGTGCGTGTCAGACTCTCACAGGCTGTTGATAGTGGAAAGAAAAGCCTTGTGTATCAGACAGACATCTAGGAGTCAGAGAGGAAGATGTCAGCAGTGCATCTCGCACTATTTACTGTAACCTGCATTGTGTGATAAATACGGCATAGCGAAAACATTAACGGTCTGCTTTTGACATTGTTTATTTTTGGACAGTTCTGATATGAATGTTGTTATTTGCATTTCGTTTATTTAGTTAGTTATGGTCCTGTTTTATTTATTTATTAATTCATGTATGTATGTATATAGGGGTGTACGATATGCCAATAGACACGACGATTAATCAGGACAAATTTGTCATTTGTAGAGATTTCGGACTATGGTCTCTATCGCTGTTACATGCTCATGTGACACTGCAGTGAAATAACTCTTTACACCATATGTGAGACATGCACAACTGAAGATGGGCTTACAGAGCGTGGGAGTACTGAATGTAGTTACAGTATCACACACATGTATATGTCAGAATACCAATCTTTACTTGTATCCTCGTAAACACATGATCCGGGCAGCTCTTAAAGTGACAGCAGTCTAATATTTCTGCCGTCTGTCGTTCACGTTAATCAAACAACTAAAGAGAAAATTGTATTGACACTGGTGACAAGAATTATGAAATTTCTATGGTATATTCAGTGTTATAAAGTTTGTGATACAAGATTTTGGTCATATCCAAAATCTTTATGTTCCTTTGGTCTTTATGTTAATTTTTTACACTTTTTTTGTACCCCTGAAATAAATTACTTATCAAAATTGTCAAATACTATATTAAATCACTTGTGCTTTACATAATTAATAAGCTCTACCTCCGTCTTCCCAGCCACATTTTAAAAGTGAAGACATTAAACAATGAAAAACATGAGACCAATAAAAGAAAAGACACACGTTTCTGTGTGCTGAGATATACTGTACGAGTCGAAACATAGTGAAAAGTACAGCACTGTTGGCTTTAGCTGACTGTGACTGTTTGTGGGAACTTCCTGCAGTGACCAACCTAATAGAGAGACAGAAATCAAAGAAAAAAATTAAGTTTAAAAATTTTATTTACTTTAATCAGTATTTAAGTGCAAGTTAGTTAATATTTTTTTATATTATAATATTATTAACTGTATATATATATATATATATATATATATATATATATCAATTTATATATTTATATATAAATATAAAAGCCTTAAACTACTTATCAAAACTGTAAAAGATTATATTAAATTATTTCTGAATAAATTAATATTTATATGCTTAGTCTTTGCCATTTTGTGACATGTACTCATTTTGTGTTAATTGTAATTCGTTTTCACCTTTTTAATATTTCATTTAATTTTAGAAACAGTATGCCATTTTAATACAACACTAAACAGTTGTAAAAGTTTGTGGTTATGGTTTTAATGTTTTATTTTATTTCAATTTATTTCGTTTTTTTTCCCACTAATTTTTATTTCAGTTTATTTCATTTTTTTTTACTAATTTGATCCCAGTAAAAAATGAAAAATAAAAAAAAAACTCTGACATTTGACTATGATGATTTATATTATTATTAAAAACCCCTGATATTTCCTCATATACATGAGCACTAGGTTAACTTCATATCATACCACAGATGTGATATTAATCAGGAGGTTTTTGATGCAGAGCCTGTAATTGTTCTGGTGCTGTGGTAACACACACACACACACACACACACACACACACACACTTGTTCCTTTGAGCAGATTCAAAGCCACAGAACAACAACGGCTTTGATCAGGAATTTGAAATGCAAAGAGCAGGATGTCTTTTCTCCTGCGCTCTCATTTCCTCTCGCGTCCCCTTTTCATCCAAGTGTCTCTCTGTGTCCCGTTCCCTCTTCCTCTCGCACTCGCTCTAGACACAGAGAAATGGAGAACAGTCACTTCCTGTCTGCAGCAGCATCAGGGTACAACTTTTTTTGTTAGCACTACTAATATAAAAAAGAATATATATTTTTTTGTTCATAAGAAAACACTGTAAAATGAATATAATACTTTATTTTTTACTTTTTTGTGTATTGTTTGTTTTTTGTTTTGTTCATATAAAATAAATACAAATGATATTCAAGAAAGAAAGAATATAAATAATAAAAATACAAAATAAATAAAAATAGAATAGAATACTTTTTTATAATACTTTTTTTAGTTTTGTAGTTCATATAAAATTTTAATCATATAATCAATACAACATAACCTTCATTTTTTTGTGTGTTTGGTATTTGTTTATATACAAAATAATAATAAAAAATGAATATAGTCCTTCATAAAAAAAATAATTATTCAAGAAAGAAATAATATAACACTTTAGAACACTATAGAATACAATATTTTTTTTTTTTTTTTTTTTGGCCATTTGAATTAAAAAATATAAATCAATACAACATACAATTGTTTTATTATTATTGTTGGGTTTTTGTTTGAACAAAAAATATTAAAAATAATTTATTTAAATGGAGTCCTTCATTTTGTTGAATGTTTTTTGTTGTTCGTAAAATAAAATAAAAATAATATTAAAGAAAGAAAGAATATAACACTTTATAAATATAAAAAGAATGTAATACTCTTTTTGTTGTATATTGTTTGTTTTTTAAGGTTCATCTAAAATAAACAACAATAATATTCAAGAAAAATATTATAACAGGTAAACATGCAAAAGAATAAAAATTGTTGGATCTTTATTCTTTATAGCTTTATAGAGCATATGTTAAAATGCCATTTTCTGTTCATTTTCTTACGTACTTATAAATAAATAAATTTGAGTAAATTATTTTGGATGTAGAATTACTGTACATTTTTGCCATGGTAGAAAGAATGGTTAAAATCGACTAAAAACTATACACCTCATTACTGTAAAGAAAAGTGACATTCAGCCAAGTATGGTGACCCATACTCAGAATTTGTGCTCTGCATTTAACCCATCCGAAATGCACACACACACACACACTGTGAGCACACACCCGGAGCAGTGGGCAGCCATTTATGCTGCGGGGCCCGGGGAGCAGTTGGGGGTTCAATGCCTTGCTCAAGGGCACCTAAGTCATGGTATTGAAGGTGGAGAGAGAACTGTACATGCACTCCCCCCACCCACAATTCCTGCCGGCCCGGGACTCGAACTCACAACCTTTCGATTGGGAGTCTGACTCTCTAACCATTAGGCCACGACTTCCCAACACTGTATATAGTCTAAACTGTCTAAACACTGTATATAGTCGCTGTCCATGTAAAAAAAAAAAGAAAAGAGTCTTCTAAAAGTGGAAGGTGTAGCCAATGCATAAACATAAAAAGACTCCATTTGCTGATTTACGCCAGCCATTGCTCCTTGATTCTTAATATTTACTGAAAAACCCATGTATGCACATTTGAGAACTCCACAGGAAAGCACAGAATTTACATCTCACTCTGGAAACGTTTCTTCTGCTGCCAAGTAGCATTTTCCTCAACAACGAGAGCTCTAATAGATTGTCTCTTTTTATTTAAGCTCTAAATCGTCTGTAACTCAAGAGGCGCTGCTGACATATCAAAGACGAATGCCGCCTAAGCCGCAGCAATTTAAGATTCATTTGAAGAAATGAACGCTTCACGTTGCGTCAGCAGACAGATGCGAGTGTCGGGGGATAGAAGGAGTCTCGTTTAGAGATCCTGTTTAATATCAGCTTTCTGTGGGTAAGAAGATAAAGCAATGACTAGATCTCAGAGCCAATCCAAGTCCAATCTCGATAGCCCTGAGCTAATATAAACAAGGCGCTCGCAACACCAAGGTCAGGGGTTTGATTCCCAGGGACTACATGAACTGATAAAACCTCTGAAAGAAAGTGCAATAGTAGTTTTGAAAGTTTAGTTATCTCTCAGGTTTTCTTGGGTTAGAGAGTTTTATGTATCTTTATTTAACAGACTGAGAGAGAGAGGATGACAGACGTATCGATGAATAATTGATATTCTTTTGCTCAATAAATCATTTAACATTTTCTTCTGCCAGCCTTCACACAGAAAGCACAAGTTCAACTCTTCGGTGTAGTTTTGCGTTATGATGTATGTGTAGTGGATGTTTTTTTATTAATTGTTGCATCGTCTCCGTTGTTCCTTGAACATCCAGGTGAATCTCACAAAATGACTCATATTTCATCCTAAACACAGAAAAGAAAGCTGTGAAAAGTTATGTGTGAATTA
Organism: Carassius carassius; assembly: GCF_963082965.1. Taxonomy (NCBI): domain Eukaryota; kingdom Metazoa; phylum Chordata; class Actinopteri; order Cypriniformes; family Cyprinidae; genus Carassius; species Carassius carassius. The sequence continues at coordinate 15,550,427 of NC_081770.1, read as the reverse complement.
TATTTTATGTAAATAAAATGAACCCTATTTTCGGGCAGTATTTTTTTTTTTTTTGCATTCAGGTAATTAGAATGATATTTTTATTTTAACTTATGGTAATGATGGTATTTATTCATTTGTTGTGTATTTGTTTATTTGCGTTATGTAATTACAATTGTTTTATTTTTGCATTATGGTAATGTTAATGTTTATTGATTTATTTATTTGCATTATTTACCTAGCATGATATTTTTGTTGCATTATGGTAATGACGGTATTTATTTGCGTTATGGCGATTAAAATGGTTTTACATTATAGTTATTTGTTTATATATTTGCTTTATGATAGATATTTTTCCTAGGGCTGCACGATTAATTGAATGCAATTATCATGTGTATCTTGTCAGTAATGCTGGTTCTGTGATTAGTAGTAGAGGCCGACCGATATGGGTTTTTCACTGGCCAATGCCAATGCCGATATTTAGAAATCAGGGCATATATAATTGGCTGGTTTTCTTCTTTTTTTTCCATTCATCTCATAAAAGTGAGTTTGAGCTGCTCCGTCTCTCACGCAGCTTCCACAACAACGCTAAGCTGCCCACCGATGCACCTGCCTATAAATCAGCCTTATCTGCAGCAGAATCGTCCAATGCCGATTAATTAAAAAATGCCACAAATCGGCCGATTAATCGGTCTGACCTCTAATTATAAGTAAATCGCCATCACATGCTTTCAGGTGTAACAGCATTTACAACACCGTAGTTCATTGACAAGCTACGCAAAATTGCATTCATAATATCAGTCGATATAATCGCACAATTATAAAACCGAAGAAATCATTCTGCAATTATGAAAGCTGTTTGTATAGCTTGTCAAGTCACCTTTATTTATGTAGCATGTTTATAGTGTCAATAATGCACATAGCTTGTCAGTGGACTACGGTTCTGTTGTAAATGCTGTTCAATCTTAAAGCATGTGAAAATACCACATTTAATAACACGTTTTTACTCCATAAAGGCAATGTGGATTAGCATTGCATTATTATATACTTTATTATAATCACAATTATAGTAAGACGAACTCAGATAAACCATATATTGTCGTAGTAACGTGTTTATTAGTCACGATGAAATAATGAAAGCAGTTCAATCTTCTGTTTATTCAGCAGCCACTATAATGATTTCCTGATTTCTTCTTTCGGGGCGTATTTAGAGTTTCAGCGTGAGAGCGCCCTCTGGTTTTCGGATGAAGATTTACTGCTGATCACAGATAAGGGCTTCACTGAAACATACGCATGACAATTGCAGCTCTGCCTAATTACGATTTATTGCCTTTGCGATTTAATTTTGATTAATCGTGCAGCCATATTGTTTCCTATTGTGGTAATGATGACATTTATTTATTTGCCATATGGTGTTAATTAGAAAGATAGAGCGGTTTTGTTTTTTGCTTTATGGTAATTATATTAAATAATTATGTATTTATTCACATTATGATTAATAGAATTCCATTTTATTTTTACATTGTGACAGTGATTCCATTTTTTGCATTATGATAATATATATTTATTTACTTATATGTGTTATAAAAATTTCAATTAAATTTTATTACATTGTTGTAATGATGGTATTTTGGTTAATGATTATTTGTGTTCTGGTAATTAGAATGATATATTTAAATGTCCAATTGAGAATAATAAGAATGAAATGAGAAAAAAATTATCCTGGACACATGTACAGCTTTAAAAGAAAAGACAGAAGAGCTCTCTGTCAAAGAGAAACGTTAATGGCCCTCTCTGTCTCCTCGTATCATCTTTCTCAAGGGTTTTTAAGGTTCTTCGAGCTGTATGCTTTAGTTTCTGAAAGTTATGAGTGGTTTCCTCCTCTCTCTCTGATCCCTGATGAGTCACACCATCTGTGCACTTTCTCCTTCTCTCTCTGTCTCAGTGTGAGATGGAGATGGGACGTTGTGTCCTCTATGCAGTGGTAGACATGGTCTGAATGACAACATGATGCTCCCATTGAGCATAGGATGGATACAACTTTTTCTCAAATACAAGAGCACTGTCTTCCTGGATAACATTTAAAATGCTAATGACAAAAAGATGATACAACTGCAGTGTCAAATTTGATAGCTGGAACTATATTTTGTACTATATATTGATGTATTAGCATAGTACATATTCAGGAAAAAAACATTGTACAATGTCAAAATGTAAGGCCTATTTCAAATTATTTCAGTCAACATTAGTACGTGTTGTATTTTGGTTCCTAATTAAAAGATTGCGTCATTCACTTACAGAAAATACCAAATATTACCGTGGTACATGTCCAGCATTTCCATGGTGCTTTTGGGTACTTTCGAAAACATGTTAACATGAAAATTATGATGTGATACCGTAGCTATCAGATTTTTATATCATAGTGCTTTGTTATATATTTGTGATAAAAACATGGTTATACCATGGTACCATGTCCAAAAAATGTTCTGTGAAATTAAAATTGAAGATTTTAGCTAAAATTCTGTTGAAGTATCATATTGTTAGAACGTGCCACTCACAAAAAGTACCATGGCAATATTTAAATAATATGGGTACTTTATTAACTATATTTTTGTTAAAGTATTGTTGCTGCAGTGTTAGCTTAGCAACATGCTAATGACAAAAAAGTGGTAGAATTTAACATTTGCATTTATGTATATTTTGTGCTCATTCTAGTATTGTGGTTTCACTGTTAGCTTAGTAACATGCTAATGACAAAAAAAATGTAACATTTTTAAAATTTTTGTGTTACATATATTTTGCCATATATTTTGCTAATTCGCATTGTTGTGCTGTTAGCATAGTAAAATGTTTGGCTAATGACAAAAAGTATAATTGTGGGTGCTGTGTAAAGTTTGCATTAATTTGAATTATTGGTTTGTACACGATTTTTAACTGTTAGCTTAGCAACATGCTAACATCAAACACTAACCGCATCCCAAATGATACACTATGCTACTTGTGCACTATGTTCTCAACCATGTAATGTATGAATTTTATAAGGTTATTTTTTCATTAATATTTGGATTCTGATAGCCCCTCCCCGTTCGCGACTTAAAGCTGACAGGTGAGTGCATAAAATATCCAACATTCCACACTTTGGTTTTTTCAGTTAAGTGCATCATCCGGGTATTTAAAGTGCACTTTTTCCTCTCGGAATGTTTGGCGTAAACACACTACTCGCACTATCTGTGACCCTGGAGCACAAAACCAGTCTTAAGTCGCTGGGGTATATTTTTAGCAATAGGCAAAAATACATTTTCTGGGTCAAAATTATTGATTTTTCTTTATTGCCAAAAATCATTAGGATATTAAGTACAGATCATGTTCCATTAATAAATTTTGTAAGTTTCCTACCATAAATATATCAAAACGTAATTTTTGATTAGTAAAATGCATCGCTAAGAACTTAATTTGAACAACAGCGATTTTCTCAGTATTTTTTTTTTTTTTTTGCACCCTCAGATTCCAGATATTTAAATAGTTGTATCTCGGCCACATATTGTCCTATCCTAACAAACTTATTTATTCAGCTTTCAGATGATGTATAAATTTCAATTTTGAAAAATTTACCCTTATGACCTGTTTTGTGGTCCAAGGTCACATTATACTACACGCCATACGTCATAGAATAGTGCATAAGTATGCGATTTGGAAGCTCCTAACTCTAATTTGTAACTTTATTTAGTCTATATGATGTTGCATAAGGCTTCTTTCAGTTAGCATGCTGTCTAAGCACCAAGGCAGCTCACTATTGAGTTTAGCTTGTGCCACAATAGCTCTTCACACCATCATTAGCATATCCATAAAACCGATGACTGTTTCAGAGGTGGCAAAATGACGGCATCATACTGCTCTGAGTGGGATGTGGGTTCACTGATTCATGGCTGTTTATGTGGGTTCTGAGTCGCTAACTCCACACTATTGCTCATCTCGAACGCGTGAATGTTAGTCATGACATTTCAGATGATTACATGCAGTGATGATTACATGCAGAAATGTCCTGTACAGTATGTGTTGATCTGGGTTCAGTTCGTCGTGTTGAATCTGTGGTCCATCTGCTAGCAGGCTAAACTGGTTCAGCACAAGCAGCCGAAGGCGACTTTCTCCCATCGGCCTTCATGTGTCCTCCAGGCTGCTGATAAAAACTTAATAAACACTGAGAACCATCCAAACAGCCGGAACCCAATCTGTTTTAGTTACTACTAAACTAAAAATGCTACATGTTCAAATCATGATAATGCCATGGTACTTTTTGTAAGTGAAGTCTAGATGAAACGGGACAGATGAGATATGTTTAGATGCACATTTTAACCAGGCTTATGTATTTTCATAAGAATAGTTGTGTTTCTGTTAAGAGCGATCAAACATATTACGTGACATCCTTCTACCCCTCAATGAGTCTTGTTTCATAGAAGCTTCTAGTGATGGAGAAATACACCGGCGCCCTCTTCAGGTGGTTGTTTGTGGGACAGATTTGTGTGACTAAACTATAAAAACTTCCTATTATAAAATAAGAAGAAACATATTAAATAAATTATGCTTTCAGCATGTAAAAAAATCTAGAATTTTCTTTTTTTTTTGTATGCTGGAGTTTATACTCACTCACTCATATGCATTTATATTATTACATTTATATTATATATAAATGATTCTGGTTCTGTTTATTTGTAATTTGTATTTTATCTTCATGCATTAATTAAAAGTCAACTGGCATATATATATATATATATATATATATATATATATATATATAAACTTTCATAATAGTAATAGGTACATACTAAAGCAAATCAGAATAGTTTTGACATAAAATATGTCCACACATATGTGAACAACACATAAAATACTAAAAAATAATCTAAACATAAAATTTAACATATTATAGCTTTTAGGACATAGCAATATTACTATCAAATTTTGGTTTGAATTTAAATTATTTCATTATTTGACTAGAAACAACACAAGAGGCGTGAAATTTGAACAGCTAATAGGCAGTGCTATTTTAATATGATTTATATACTATTACAGTATTAAAGTTTTGAAATAGCTTTTATTTTTTTATATGATATTTTTTGTACATTTTTAATTCACGTTTTGGTGATCTTATGTGGTTTTGTCATTTGTATTAAATTTCTTTTTACTATTTTTATATGTTTTACAATTGTATTTATTTATTTTAGTTATTTTAGTATTTCAATTTCATCTTGTTTTAGTAAAGTGTTTTGTATCTAATATTTATACTCTATTTAATTTTATTTCAATTACAGTAAACAGTTTTTAATAGTTTTATGTTTAGTTTACAACAACACTGATAATAAGAAATCAGTAAATGATGTACATTGGTGTCATTATTAAAAAATGTTGGACCACAGAACCTCATCACTGGCTGATCATCATTTCTATGTTGTGTTTTGCTGTCTTCATGTACTGTCCACTAGATGGTAGCAAAGGAGTAAAAATACTTACTCGATTGGTTTAATGTTTAAAGTTCGAATGTTTGTCTTTTTCCTGTAGATCACGGGGGCGATCCTGCTTGCAGTGGGATTATGGGGGAAATTCATTTTGGGTCCGTACATCGCTCTGATCGCTGAGAACTCCACCAATGCTCCCTACGTGCTCATCGGGACCGGGACCACCATCATCGTGTTTGGACTGTTCGGGTGCTTCGCCACGTGCCGCGGGAGCCCATGGATGCTCAAACTGGTGAGTTTAGCCTCAGGGAGCACAGTTTACATCAAATGATGCCCCTAACAGCTAACACGTCTCTCTCATCTCTAGTACGCCATGTTCCTGTCTCTGGTGTTCCTGGCCGAGCTGGTCGCTGGCATCTCGGGCTTTGTTTTCCGTCATGAGGTGAGACGTGCTTCAGCATATTCTCCGGCGGTGACCCATAATGTGTCTCGGAGATCTCCATCTGTCTCACAATAGGAGGACTTGTTCTGGTGACATCTGACAGAGTGTGTGTGTGTGTGTGTGTGTGTATGTGTTTACTCAGATCAAAGGCACCTTTATGAGGACATACAACGAGGCCGTTCACAACTACAACGCCAAGGACGAGAGGAGCGTCGCGGTGGACAACATCCAGAGGAGTGTACGTTCAAACACTGGTTAACAACCGTTCATCTGTTTAATGCTGTTTATCTAGTGTAAGGATAAATGTATCATCTGCATTATAGATAGATAGATAGATAGATAGATAGATAGATAGATAGATAGATAGATAGACAGACAGACAGACAGACAGACAGATAGACAGACAGACAGACAAATAGACAGACAGACAAATAGACAGACAGACAGACAGATAGATAGATAGCATTACCTGTCATGAGCTCTGATCTGTATGATATTCTCTGGCTGTGTTCAGTTGCGTTGTTGTGGAGTTCTGAACTACACCAGCTGGTTCTCCAGCGTTTATTTCTCTGTGAATGGAATTCCTCCGAGCTGCTGCGCTAACGTCTCCGACTGCAAGTCCTCAGACCTGCGAAACGCCACCATAGCACCCACCAAAGTCTATCAGCAGGTAACACCCACATACACACTTAATAACCACACACACTGATTTTCATGTACTTGTAATGCTTCTGTTGTGTTCAGGGCTGCTATGAGCTGGTGACGACTTTCATTGAGACTAACGTGGGCATTATTGCTGGAGTAACGTTTGGAATTGCATTCTCGCAGGTAGGATGAAGACTTAAAGGGTTAGTTCACACAAAAATGAAAATTATGTGATTAATAACTTACCCTCATGTTGTTTCAAACCCGTAAGACCTCCGTTTATCTTCTGAACACAGTTTAAGATATTTTAGATTTAGTCCGAGAGCTCTCAGTCCCTCCATTGAAGCTGTGTGTACGGTCTACTGTCCATGTCCAGAAAGGTAAGAAAAACATCATCAAAGTAGTCCATGTGACATCAGAGGGTCAGTTAGAATTTTTTGAAGCATCGATAATACATTTTGGTCCAAAAATAACAAAAACTACGAATTAATTCAGCATTGTCTTCTCTTTCGTGTCTGTTGTGAGAGAGTTCAAAACAAAGCAGTCTGGATATCCGGTTCGCGAACGAATCATTCAGTTCACCAAATCAAACTGAATCGTTTTAAACGGTTAATACTTAAGATTGATTCGTTCTTGAGTCAAGAACGGGTTGCATCAGTTTTCGGATCACCAGTAGTTCTTTCGGACAGTTCAATTCAATAAACCGGTTGAAGAAAACTGTTCACTGGTTCTTTTGCGCTCGATGTAATGGCGTCATTTGCGATGCTTGCCCTTGATTCAAGCCTTCGGTTTACCCGCGCTCATAACATTAGCACAGAATCAGTTCAGAATCAATCACCAAAAGAATCAGTTCAGTTCAGACGCCCTGTGTGTCGGTCTGCTTCACGCTGAATCACCACACATGCGCAGTATCATCAGCTCCTCGATTCTCGAATCGGACGCATCTGACAGAAACAGTTCTTGACTCGTGAATGAGTCATTATCTGGCTCGGCTCGGTGTTCATCTTCAGTTCTCTCTTCACAGCAGTTCAGTCAGTGTACTGTTTGAGTAAATGAATTACTCCGGGATATTGGTTTGTTTGAACTCAGAGGAAGTGTCAGCCACATTAAACAAGTTAACAGCTTTAGTCATTTGTGGATTAATGCGTATTGGAGACGCAAACCGTTTAAAACGATTCAGTTCGATTTGGTGAACTGGTTTAAGAAGATCCGGTTACATCGAATGATTCGTTCGCGAACCGGATATCACTAAACTGTAGTGTTTTGAAATCTTACAACAGACCTGGAAGAGAAGACAATGCTGAATAAAGTCGTAGTTTTTGTTATTTTTGGACCATGTATTTTCAATGCTTCAAAATATTCTAACTGACCCTCTGATGTCACATGGACTACTTTGATGATGTTTTTCTTAAGTTATTAATGACATAATTTTGATTATTGGGTGAACAAACCCTTTAAGGCCTGTTCACACCAAGGATGATAACTATAAAGATAAAGATAACGATAAAGATTTTGTTCTAAAAATCATTCTCAATGTTAAAGCGGATTCCACAACACAACTATAATGATGAAGACACAGAGAAACGATATCATTTGAATCACTTCCAGTTATTCCAGATATATTTTTTCCAGCTGATGAACGCTACAAACATTGATGCCCATCAGAATCTATCTTGCTGTCACGAGTCTGAGAATTTAAAGCCACCAGATGTGTCTATGCTTAGAATAAGCAGACAATATCGCCTACTATTGTGGATGCTAATGTCGTTATCTTTATAATTACCGTTCTTGGTGTGAATGGGGCTTTAAAGTTTAACTTTATTTTTTCTGTGTGGTTACAGGAAATCTTAATTTTTTTTTTAAGTGAGTTTTTTTTTTAGATTCTTTTTTTTCTTTTTCTTTTTAATTTAGAAATATTCAATACTTTTTCTTTTAAACATTTTTATTTTATTTTAAAGATATCCCATAAAATTTAAATTTGCATTTTTTATTTTAAATATTTAATATATTTTTATGTTAAATTAAATGTTAAAAAAACATTTTATACTATACATTATTTTTTTTAAAGATGTTCTACACTTGAATTTTAAACTTTTTATTTTACTTTTTTATATCTTACACTTATTAAACATTTTATTTGAGTGTTTTCATATATTTTAATATTCTATACTTTTATGTTAAACATTTGATTTTAAATATTCACACTGATTTTTTAAAACATTTCATTAGATTTTTTTTTAACCTTTTTTATATTAATAGTTTTAAGCCTTATATGTAAAAGATTGTTGATATATATATATATATATGGCCTCTCGATTGTTCAAACAAAAAGATAGTCCCGTCACAAACTCACACAACTGGTAGAACAACTTGCACGCCGTTAATTTTATCTAAAGATAGGCATATCTCCTTGAGACGTCATAATCGCGTCTGAGGCGATCGTTTTGGAGCTAATATGGACTGTTTACTGTAATATCTGTTTTCCGTTTAGCGCTGACGCGAGCTGAACAGCTGGCTGCGGTTGTCTCGTGCAGATGGAGCGGCTCGCTCCGTCGAAACGAGTCACCGGGTAACGGTGCGTCTAAAAGCTCGAGCGAGAGACAGCTCCGCCGTGAACACCGACCCCGGGCTGTCTGTGTTTTCCCAGCCCTCATTTAGTAAACACACATAGACACAGGCGCCGGAGCCGAGCGTGTGGCGCAGCTGGGGTCTTCTAGCGAGCGTGCCTCTTCAAACGCAGTCAGGCGCTCCGTCACTCACGCTTCCGCTTCGGGACCATATGGTGCAGATAGCGCTCCATCCGCACTAATGGGTCCAAAGGGCCGCGCAGGAACACCTCGACCCCTCTAGCGATGCTAATTGAACTGTAAACGTTATCTGTGAGCACACGGGCGGCCCGGATCAATGACGTCTAATCTTCCGCCGCGCACGTGGAACTCTTTTGGCTCGGTTTAACGGGGATCAGTAAACATTCATTATGATTATAACTAGAATTTGGTGCGCGCGGAGAGAGCGGACCGTACACCCGGGAGAGCAGCCGGCGGTAACGACTATCGCAATTTAATTTAATTAGCAATTACGCTGGGAGAGGGAGGAAAAAAGCCTTGGAAAAAGCTATACCATGGTAACGGCCACGTACGTGTGTGTTTCAGCTGATCGGGATGCTGCTTGCCTGCTGTCTGTCACGATTCATCACTGCCAATCAGTACGAGATGGTGTAGAGGCCTGTGCACAGGTGAGACACACACACACACACACACACACACACACACACACACGGAGCTACTAACTAGCTTTAGAAGAACTGACTCATATGAAATGGACTGCAACTCATGATGCACAAATAGCTCACATGAGAATCGAGATGATAAGAGTATTAAATAAAATAGAAATATTGAATAAAATAGCTTCAGTATGTGTTTTCTTAGAAGGCAGCATAATTAAGTTTGCTTTTGTATTTCTGAAATGAACAGGCAAGTGTGTGTATATATATATATATATATATATATACATATATATTTCTTACAATTATATACTGAATTAAAATTTATATATATATATATATATATATATATGCATTTTGTTTTTTTTGCTTCACTAATGAATTCTGGGTAAATTCTCTGTGAATGCAACAACATGTTTTCTTAGCATAATTAAGTAGTTTACTTATGTGCATTCTTGATATTTGAAAATCTAATAAAATTTATTTTAAAATAATACATCTGAAAATCTTATTCAATTCATTTTAAAATAATTAAAATATATATAAATATTTTTTTGTATGTTTCTTTTCTCTTTTTTTGAAGTATCAATGCAGTGTTGCCTTAGGCCCCGTCTACACGGAGATGGAGTTTACCCTAATCCAATCTTTTTTTTTTTCCTCGTCTCAAGAAATAACCGTGTCCACACGAAACCACAAAACGATGTAGTATACATGCCAGACCAGTATGTGGCGCTGTAATCAGAGATGCACTTAAAATGGAGAAGACATGGACTATGCGTGGTACACAAACGAAGATGGAACAATACATTTATTAATCTGGTGTAATGTTAGTTAATAAAAAGACAATCGTTCAGTGTTTGTTCATGTTTTAGTTGCTGTTACGTGACGTGGTGCTTGACTAGGGGCGAGACGTGGGCTGATGACGTCATCGTTTCAGAAAATATACGGATTCGCCGTCCAGACAAAAACGCAATGGCGGCGTTTTCAAATTTATCCAGTTTGGGACCCGGTTTAAAAAAATAACGGTTTTACTCATCCAAAACGCCGGATCCGTGTGGACAAAATGCCTATCCGATAAAAAAAAAATAGCATATTCACAGAAATGCACTCCGTGTGGTCGGGGCCTTAGAATATCATCAAATTCTCTTTGTAAACAAACTTGATCTTGCCTCTTTGAATATGAAGACATTTTAGAACTGTAGTGAGTGGAGGAATTTTCAGTGAATAGTTACTTTTTGTGTGTGAGAATGTATTTAAAACTCTTTCCCGTTTCTACAGGCACAGAAGACATACGACACCTTGGAAAGGGAAAGCAACCCAAAAATGCTAGCACACTCCATTCTTTCTAATCTCTTTTTTTATTTTATCTCCTTTTATCTGTCATTCTGTCTTTCCTGGCTTCTTTTCTCTCCTTTCCGTCATTCCTAAATCATGCAGTTATGCCATGACCAAAGCCTCTTCTTTCGAAACATCAGCGTTAGTGGGGAAAAGGAAATGGTTTTAAGACGCAGTCCTGCGCACTCGTACTTTACTCTGTACAAAAACCTTGCATGTGGAAACCATCTCACACACACTACTAAAGTCAACAGCGTTTCTGTAACACCGCGTCCTAACCGATCACATACAAGCCAATCGATATCGCAATCTCTCTCTAGCTGCATATCAAATATGTTCAGGTTAGCTGTGGTTTTGCTGTTTTTTCTATTTTTAGACAGAGAAATTAAATTAAGTGTGGTTTGTTAGATATCTATCCCTTTTTGAGAAGAAAAACTATTTAAAAGCTGTGTTTTTTCTTATCTATCTGCCATTTTGCTAGCTTGGTTTCCATTTGTTGCATTGCAGTTGGTAGCTCCGCCCACAGTGAATTCTCATTGGTCTAGATTGCTGTATATTACACATCAAACATTCTGATTGGCTATTGTGGCTTTGCGCAGTATTTTCACACATCTGGTTAGGACACGGTGTTACTTATCCCCTAAAAAGTGACTTCAATGCAGATTTGTTAGTTAATTGCTTTATCAAGAGGAAAACTATTAAAAAAAAATTACAGATGACAAGATGTTGTTGTTGTTGCTGTTGTAAAATCGGGGGTTTATCTCAGAAATGGCTTTTTTTTTTGTCTTTGTTTTTTTACTCCACATCTCAGCGTTGGGTTGAAAGTGACTCGACAAAATCACGTACAGAGTCAAAAACATCAATTTTGTCTTGTTGTGAAAGCCAAAAACAAGCAATTTTCTGCCAGATTATAGCTGCGTTCAGAACTCAAATACATTTAGACTGAAGATTGGACTGACAACCTTAAAACTAGTGGCTTTTATGTCATTGTAAGACAAGCGGATATTTCAGAGCACTATCTAAACACTGTTTAATGGGCGGTTTAATGGGTAATTTTGCAGTTTATGGGTTGTAGTTACAGTTTTACATCGTATCTACTTTGCGAGACGCTGTATTTTCTATTATTTTGTGGCTTTTTACTGTAAGAATGTAATCAGCTCTGGGAATTTTCAATCTGCATGAGATATATGAAGGATAACAAGAATGATATTTCTAAGAATGCTTAGAAGAATATATTTAAAAAAATATAGCACCTTACAAATATATATATACTGCTATATTATGTTTCACTCAAAGTAAAAATAATAATAATCAGCAAGCATCATGTCGAGTGATAATGTTGGCAGGAGAACAGCTCTTAAACAGATAGCTAAATGCTATAATAATAATCACAGGTTTTCTGGAGGCTTTGTTGGTTCATTGTTGCAAGAATGAAACAAACTTTAGACACCTCAGAGGTTTATTTATTTATTTGCACGTGTGGTAGAAGTCGCTGCAGTCTTTGGCTTTCTTTACTTTTCTTTTGAATCGTGAAGTACTGTCAACTGAATTCCACATTTACGTGTGTCAATGTGCATTTCTCTTTTTTTCAAATTTAATTTTGTGTTATTGTTTTCTATGGTTTTCTCATTGATCATTAATTCTCATTTAGGACGTATAGTTATTGTTATGTTAAAATGTAAAACCATCATTTCTGTGGCTGCCCCTTGTGTTGATGGGTCATTAAGTATTAGAGTCCAGAATTCATAGTCTGAACACATGTGATGAACTACACATCTCCAGATAGACGAGCGGAGTAATAATATACTTTGTATAATAAAAAAGAAACCTTTTTAAAATGCATCACCAGCTAGCATGCCAACAAAATGTACGTTGATATTGTAAACAAGCGTGATCTCTATGAATAAAATGGTTCTTCGTCGTTATCAGTTTCTGGTTTGTCTTCATTTGAGGTTTGTGTGTTGTGGTTGAACTGGATGGATGGGGATCATGTGTAGGTCCCCAAGCCCTCTTAGACACGTTCTGGTCGTGATTTCTTAATTGGCTTTGTTCTCCTGTGGACGTGCTCTCCACTGTCCTCGTATGTACATTAATTATGAACGCATATATGCATTGCGTTTGACCATTTGCTGTAGATCCCACCATCTCGAATGCCACGATTAATCGATTATACACTGCCTGCATGGTATTGGTCAAACTACTTTTCAGTCATTACCTTCAGCAAGGTACGTAAACAATGGGAAAACAAAGCGAAAACCCGAACTTTTTTATGCATTCCAGACATTTCTGGGAAAAATAGGACGTATGGTCACCCTCATGATGTGAAACCTACCTCACTAGTTTCATCACCGCTAGGTGGCACCAGGATGTTAGTAAAAAACGTAACGGGACGGCAGCAGCCACAATGCAAGGAGCTCTCATTCATGGGGAAAGCCCATGCAAATAATCATGCAAACATGGATTTTCATGCAGATATTGTGTCTTCTGAGAATGAGAAGATCATATATATAAAGAACAGATCTAATGCCCCCCAAATAAGCAAGTCCTACTATCTTCCTGACACTTTTAACAATGATCTGAAACATCAAAACAAGTGGCGTTTACATGGACATGCATGTTCCACTTACTTTTGATAGCGAATTGTCCAGTACATTTTGAACAGTTTGTCTACTCTCTTATCATTTAGAACCCAAACAAACCTCATTTTGTGCTATCTTTACAATAAAAGTCACTTTCCTTTATATTATTCAAAGCAACGACTGAAAATGCGACTTGAGCGAACAAATCCATCCTGGTGAGGCCAGATCTGTGTTTGATTTGTTACATTCACCCTTTCCCTCGTGCATAGCCTACTCATATTTGCAAGTTAGTATTTGCATACTTCCACTGATCTGTGCAGGCTTGGTGTAGGCTAAGTCTCTTTAGGAATAAACTCAACATTAAAAAAAAAAAGTAGACTGTCTTATGTATTTTATTTGTTTCAGCTGTCATAAAATATCGTTCTGATGATGTTATGATGAAGAACATTTTCGGTAGGCTACTTTTTCTTGTTGGCATATAGCCATTAACCCTGAAAAGTGGCTTAAGATCAGAAAGCTCCATTTATAGACACAAAAATAAAAATGTTTTAAAATCTTAAATTGGTATTCGACATTTAAGAACGGGAAGTGGAAATGAAGCGAATGAGGAAACCGTCCTGGCACTGTAAGTATGAGCTCTATTCGCGATGTAGTAGAGGGTGCTTTCATCAGTTCGGTAGTTCCCTCATACTCTATTCTTCTCGTACACTGTCGTGTGTATTTGAGCGTGAGCTGCAGCCTTGGCACGCTGCTGGATCCCCTTTCTGCTCTCTTATTGGCTGTCGAGGGGCGCCGTCCTCGTGACGACTGGCTTCTGATTGGACTAGAGCGGCTGAGCGGTTGTGGGCTGATGCCTCGTCTCATGAATATTCATAAGCGGCATAGAGCTGCATGTGGCCTCACCCTCGGTTGGTTGCTAAACGAGTCTGTTATCTTTCAGCGACTTTAGCATCGGTTTCCTTGGACTTTGCCGGACGTTTTCGGATCTGAGGGAAGCCAAATATCAGCAAAGGTGGGTGTTTAGAAGCTTTCCGTTATTTGTTAGACTCGATAGATTGATGCTTAGTTTGCCGGCCGGCTTCTTCTTTAGGAAATCAAGGAGTGGCAGGAAGCATACAATGCGCGTTCAGAATACAGCTTTTAATACATATTTAAAATTAATTTCGAATTATTTTCACTAAATACCTTATAATCAATATATTTTATTCCAAAGCATGTTCGTATATATTCTGAAAAAGATTAGTAAACTTATTCCTTATTTTCCTTGTCTTCTCTGCTTCATATTCTACATCTCACACAGATTTTTCTATTGATTATATAATATTGTGAGCATCCCCACTAATCTTCCACGCCTCTGTGTTATTTCAGGTCACATTATCCGGTTACGACCTGGTTATACGTTTGATTGACGTCTGCAAGCCACGCCCTTGCTTTAAATTGATCTGCGCTTTCAGAAACTCTTTATTGAAGCGCACAAGTAACCTGAGCACTCTCTGAACACGATTTATAGAGGATAAACCCTCCATTAGATTTATCTGGACAGTCCAGCCCTATCTGCTCTTCGTTTTACCTCTGATCAAACCCCTCCGGGTCAATAAGACAGCAAAGATGATGCAAATCTGCGATTCCTACAACCAAAAAAACTCCCTCTTCAATTCCATGAACCGGTTTATTGGTGCTGTGAACAACATGGACCAGACTATTATGGTGCCAAGTTTGCTGAGGGACGTCCCATTGGACCAAGAAGGGGAGAAAGAGGTGAGCTCCTTCCAGGATGGAGACATGTACGGCTCTTATGTGCTCCTCAAATCAATTAGGAACGATATCGAATGGGGTGTACTTCAAGGCGAGGAGAGGCGCAAGGAAAAGCAGGGTATGACGACGGCCCTGGAGACGTCTCGCATTGAACCCAACGATGAGGACTTGGAGAAGATGTTTCAATTTCATCTAATCGGACTGCACACGGTCCTGTCCAAGCTCACCCGAAAAGCCAACATTTTGACAAACCGGTACAAGCAAGAGATTGGTATCGGCGGCTGCGGGAATTGAAATGAACTGGAGTTTACTCCATCCATCGCCGGTGGACCGCAAAAAAAGTTCACAAGGGGGTGCAGCAGGGGCTGAAGCCAAATGGGCCCCTGGTGGCTTCTGTGCATCTTTAATTCCCCGGATTGGAAAAAAAGACTTGTACTCGATGCCGGTTTACAAGTACCCTCGATTCCCCTGCTAATATCCCTTGATATTGTTTGCACAACCTGGATGCTGGCTTGGAAACAGGCTTTTGAAATTAAATGCGATTTAAGCAAGCAGGGCAACAATTAAAAAAAAAGACATTTCATTGGTCGTTATGGTAGTTTTGGCGGTGTATTAATGTAGATTATAACAGGCTGGGCTGAGAATTATTAACACTAATTATGTATAAAATGCACATTTCTACACTGAAAAGACACTGGTACTTTATGACGTCAATCGTTGATGGAATCATATGATGGGTCTTTATGGATTTTGACAGATTCCTGGAGATTACGTCACAGTTACTGTTGGTAAATGTCTTGGAGGAAAGTTGTGTAATGCAGTTGTTTTTCTATCACAAAGATGGTTCTGAAAATAAACCTTTTGTAACCGCAACCCCACTGATGTGACTCTTTACTCAGTGCAAGTGTTTGACTCATGATTAACAGTGAATCATTTCCTTCTGGGATGTCCTTGCAAAATAGCACTTTACAGGAGTGTACTTGCCTTATCGTGCTTGGCAAACATTGGTCTGTGTTGGCGCGCACATCTGCTGCTGAGGTCCACAAAGGGATCAGGCACGTTGTATTAAGACCTGGCAATATCTGAAAGAGCCGGGCACCTGCAGTGCATTTTTCCGTTTCTTACTGCTGAGTCACTGCTTGAGCTGCACTTAATGACGGACGTCTCTAATCTAAGCTGCCCACACCAGTTTAATGGGCCTAAAGGCACTACTGTAAGAAAAAAGCCTTCTTAAATAAAGGAATGGTTTGCTGATGCCTGTGTGGCCAGGTGATGGTTTTCTGAGGCATCCTGTAAAAAACTGAAATTATCTGCTCTTTGGAGATGTAGTAAAGATAAGCGTTACCCCTACAATATCTCGTTTAAAAAGAATCTAGCTTGATTTGTCTTCAAGTTTCGAGTCATTCAAACTGAATGCATAGTATTTCATGCTAAAATCTTGTATTCTGATAAAATCTACAGTTTGAAGTTTTTGTCTGGTGTTATCATCAAACGGTAAGCACTTGGTAAACTTAATTAAAAATTTTAAATGACGTGAAGATGAGCACAAAACAAATTTACATTTAAGATTTGGTCTGGTTTTGATGTAAAAAAAACAAACAAAAAAAACATTGATTTTGCTTACATTGTAAATCTTTAAGATTAAAAAAATGTGAGACACTCACTTGAACTAATCAGGTTCTACTTACTGATTTACTTAATGATCTTTACACTGATACAATATCAAACGTGGTGTAAACAAAATGTAAAGCGTATGCACACAAGACTAAATTGCATATAAAGTTCAACATTTAACACCAGAAAATAAATGGACTATAATCAGGTTTTGCTTAAACTGTTAAAGAATTGTATAGTTTAACGTAAAGTGAATTGTAAGACATAAAGGTCAAATGAAAAAGTAAGCAGCCATTGCAGAAGTTGATATTACATGACCATTTTGGACCGTTTTGATTAAAATGATCTAACTGGTAAAATAATAAATATGAAGTGTAAACAAAAGCATATGATGAAATTACATTTACATTTTGGTCTAGTATTGACACCAAAACATAAATAGTTTGTAAAGAGGATTTGCTTAAACTGTTAAAGGTCTCGACACTGATAAAATGGTAAAGTGTAAACAGACATGCACACACGATTGATTTTTACATTTGACATATGTTTTTGTCTGGTTTTGACATCAAAACATATACTGTAAATGGACTGTAATCTTGTTTCTATGACCTTTTACATCACGTTATCCGGTTATGAAGTATCATGAAAGTAAATCTGTAAACACTCTTTTTTTCAGCAGGTGTCACTACTAAAAAGGTCACTTGCCTAGTCAGTATGTCCTTAATAAATCAATGCATAAATATTGCTGACATACTAGTTCTTTGCAGTCTCCAGTTGTTCTAAATATAGACATTACTGGGTCCAAAACAAATTTATCGTTGAACTTTTTGGCTGAAGCATTACAGGTAGAGGTATATTGACTTTGCATTACACAGTTCATTATAGACCCAAAGTTCTGCTAAGTTCTTTCAATCTGCACACTGCATGGTTAAAAAAATAAAAATAATTTTATACATTTCAGCTGTGTCTATTATCTA
Source organism: Carassius carassius (assembly GCF_963082965.1). Classification (NCBI taxonomy): domain Eukaryota; kingdom Metazoa; phylum Chordata; class Actinopteri; order Cypriniformes; family Cyprinidae; genus Carassius; species Carassius carassius. The sequence continues at coordinate 15,532,425 of NC_081770.1, read as the reverse complement.
AGAGCCAAACAATCTACAATTTGCTCTTTGAACTCCATGTATCTTGGAGCTGGTCAGACTAGTAGACAAACTGACCTTTGGTACTGATGGATCCATAATAGTTCCATCCTTGATAAAACATGACACAGCAGATAAAGCTGGTTTGAGGTGGGTATCACATGACTGTCAACTTTCCATTGTATTTCCTGCAATATTCCTAGTCTAAACCCTCCTGGTTGACATGTTTCTCTCGTCTTCCTGATCGCGCCCTAATTAGGGATGCTGGGAGAACTATACAGGAAAGAAGGCCATCAGTTGGATTTGCTGATCTAGCGTTTCTCAACTCCGACTGTTTGTCTGCCATCTAGCTGATGTAAGACCAGCCCGTGGCATGACATACTTAAACTTCCAGGCAGTACAATGAAGTTTTGGAGGATCGTAAGACCACTGGTGTAGGATATGAGGTATGATGCAACGTGTCTTCTGGGTGCACAAAGGGGTTCTGGGATCAGGTGCAAATCAAATGCACACACTATTGCTTTTCTTGGCAGAGAATCAAGGCCAAAACGCATGTGGTGCAAAATAATGGGAAATTAGGAGAGTTGATATTCTTCAGAATATGTCAAGCTTCATTTAAGTTATTTTAAAACATTACTTACTAGGTGCAGACGGGAAAAGTGAGTTACAAACCAGCAGGACAGGCTAATGGAGAGGACAGATGCTGCCATCTTGTTAAGGGGATTGTGCAAGAAAATAGCTGTCTTATTACAATCTCTCACTCTTCTGAGTATTTGACTGACGTCTCTCTCTGAGCTATTTCAGTGGCAGCTTGTCAGGTTCCTCAGCGGCCTTGCTTTTGGTCATCTGTTACAATCTGGGACTTCCCAGAATGCAACCCTTCAGAAACATCGGGAAGGACCTCCTTTTACTCTGGTGACAATAACAAGAAAAGCTGTGTCCGATGCTGCCTCCGATGTGGCCGAAACAAACCACAAGGCAGTGGTCAAAAATCAGTGTCACGAAGTTGTTACTATGGAGACGAGACGACAAGATTCCTGTGTAACAAAATAAGATGGCGTGTAATTCGGTTAGGGAATTGATTTACAGGAAGCTGAATTTAATAACGTAGACTCAGTGGAAGGAGCCAAATGTTTAAACACCCTCAAGAGGCTTTTGCTGAAAAGTTTGAAAACTTTCCAGTACGTTTAAATTATTATTATTATTTTTGTTGTTGTTGAAAAAATTGTTTTAAAACATCTGAGTTATTGATTTATGCCACCATCTATGTGTTGAAGTATTAAGGGTTACAATAGATTACCGTAAATCAGGCTTGACAAACAGAATGGTAATTCAACCGTAATTAAAACATATAAATGGCTCAGTTATACTGTAAATCTTGCCACAGTAATTAACCACAGATTTAAGGCTATAAGTGCATCATGGAAAGCTACATTCACTTATGTAAGCCTTAATTTGCACAAGGGATTGTATTATGTTAGGAGGCGTACATTTATATCATAAACAGTCTGTAAGCTTTATTGGTAGCAGATTCAGTTCACAAACTCTTAGTTAAGATGACTTTTGCAATCCCAGAATGCACCACCTCAGAAAATAATTTCAAGTCTGTCAGATTGTAAAAACAAACAAAATTTGTTTACACTAATGTACAAGTCAACAGGGCAAGACATTCTGGAGAGTTCAAATATGTTCTTTGTAATAATTCCACCTTATTATGATCAAAATTTACATCTCAATTTTTTTTCTTACTGGTTTTAAAATTGCGACATATAAACTCATCCATAGACTTCAATAGTGTATTACTTTAAAAGATTTTTGCTTGTTTTTATGAACTGAGGGGCATGTCACAGATACTGCTGACAGAGCTTGACTTGTACTGAAACCTGAGCATTCATTTCAAAATTTCAATATTTTTAAAAAGATTCAAAAATGTATTTGATGGTTCATTGGTGGCTTTCTAGTTAGTTTCCTACAGCAATGATGAAGGATCAGAGTTGATTCAAAAACAGTTCCTCAAACCATAGTTTCTCAAAAAAGAGAAACTATGGTTTACAAGTGAAAACCGAGATGTTATAATTTCTTCTGATTGGTTAGTTTCTGGACTCTTCAAAGCACTAGTACATAGATTGTTTTCTAAAGATCTAGAAAGTTCTTTGTGCCTGTAAAATCCATTTTGCTTCTAACTGCACCTTTTATTTTTAAAACCTTGCCTCAGATAGCATCTCGCATCTCCAGGGAAAAGCAGAATATGATCTGGTCAGTCCTGTGCACTGCGAGAGATCAGGTTTCCAGTCATTGTGGATTTGGTTATTGAAATAAGCGGCTGCCAGGTGCCCTCTGGAGCTGATCTGAGATCGGGGTTTTGTTAGATCTGCGTGCAATAGTTAAATACAGGAAAGCCGACCTCGGATCGGCACTCAAGGGCATCCTCTGCGCAGCACGTCGTCATTTATTTGCCAAAGGATTTTGCTGCATTTCATCTCGAATGGCCCGCTATGATTACTTCCTTTCCATTAAAATGGCCCCTCTCTGCCTTCCTGCCATTTTTCCCCAAGCATCCTCTCCACCTTTATAAAATTTGCCCTAAAATTATTAACGATTCTGATATATTTTCCATGTGAGCGTTGCTGATTTGCATGACTCACAGTGGAGAGAGAGAGAAAAAGCAGAGAATGGGAAGTGGGTAATGAGGGAAGGAAAGAGGAAAAAAAAGAGGAATGCAAAGACGAGACGGCAGGGAGGTGGGCGGTCGCGGAGACCAGGGACTCGTAATTGCCTTCTGCAGCGAGACTGCAAGATGAGGAGAGAGAGTGCTAGAGAGACAACGCTTTGAAATTTCATCTCAGGGCTCAGGGCCATCAAAGTCTGAAGGGTGTTGAGGCCGCCGCGTTCGACAATTCCCTCTTCTTGTTTCTCTCTCTCTTCTCTCTGTTCTGTCGGTGACAACGTGAGGCAGTTATTCTCTGGTGTCTTCGTCGTCTGTCAGTGAAGCCGTTGATAAGAGCAGAGAGCCAAGCGCTAAGTGAGTTAGACGGCCACGCAGACGGCAGCCGATAAACGAGGGTTGAAGGTCAGGAGAAGCCATGTCATGCTCTTAAGCTCTGCGGACAACCTGAGCCAACAGGATGCTGTGACAAGACGTTGAGGCAATGCAGAATGAGTGTTAAATGCTATGGTTTAGTTTGATTTCAACAGAAAAATGCATACGTTTTGTGAGCAAGGAACAGTTCACTCAAAAGTGAACACCCTACAAACCCTTTGAAAAAAAAGAACTTTATTTTATGAAACATTAAAGTTACATTAAAGTACTATTTGATCATTCTGAAACTAGTTTACAAATCTCCAAATTATTTAAATCTTGCCAACTGGAATGATTTGATCACTAAAGTTCTCAGAAATAAAAAGGTAAATGTAAAAACTCACTGATTTGGTTGGACACAATAAAAGTTTGAAGTAGTGATACCCCGTTAAGGCCTTTCTACACGGGGCGCGTAAAATAGCTAAAAAAATATCGGACCGATGACGTGCTGGAATAAAACAATAGATTTCTATGGATGCTTCCGCATAGACTAAAAATGGTCATTTATATATATATTTTTCGAACCAGTTCGATTAATCTTTTCAGTTTCGCAAAGCGAAAACACAGGCCGTCCAATAAGGTTTGAGCTAGGATCACATGACAGGAGCAGCTGCTGTTGCACAAAAAGGCAAGAATGGTGGCGCTGTTTTGAAAACCAGTGTGTTCAATACTGGGACATTATCTCATAGTCTTCTGAAACCATATGCTTTTTGTACGATGAACAAAACATTTTATTTTTCTTTGGTAACATGGGGCATATGTTTTGAGTTACGGGGTTGACACAGGGATAGTCGTCTGTCAAAGATCCTGTGGTACGTCATCTTGGGACAGGAACAAAGTATGGTGATTGCTATCTTCTTTGAATTTAATTTCCCTCTTTCTCTCTTTCTCTCTCTCTCTCTCTCTCTCTCTCTCTCTCTCTCTCACTCAAATGCGTATCTGTCATCCACCAATCAGCGGTCGTTCATGTGGTCCTGGATCGTGGGGTTTTGCCCTTCATTTTCTGCATAATTAAATTTTGATTACCCCTTTAGCTCGGCGAGCGGGGGAATACGCCACAGCACACTCTGATTGCCGCCACACGCAGACTCATTACTGCCACACAACTGAGTGTGTGTGAGCGTCGGATCCCCGAGCTTTAGCTCCCCTGAATTTTTTCTTTACCTTGTTTATGAGGTTGGGTTTCTCTCATCAGCAGCATTAGCAGCTTGGAGAAGAGATGAATGGGATCGTCCTTGCTTGCGGACACACACAAACACACACCCCGCCGCACTCTAATGCTGCATAACTGACCTTTCTAGACGTCCTTGTTGCGAGGGCGCGCACGCTGAGAGCTCCTAGACTGCTATATAAACGGATATATGAGTAGTCGAGAAACTTCCTGCATTAGCCTATTGTGTGTGCATATTCTTGCGAGTCTCCCTTAGTGCATATGTGGGCGTTTTAATCAATATTTTTCTGACATTTATTCTTTGAAATTCCATGCTATCCTGTGAGATGCCTTACCATAAATGGCATGGCAAGGCGACCATGGTATTTTGGACATGTATCATGGTATTCAGTGTCACCATATTTACACCACAAAGTACCATGGTATTACTATGTTTTATCAGGCATTTAAGGTATTACTATGCTATCGATTGAAATATCAAGTTAATACTATGATAATACCATGATGGTATTTTGCAAATGCCATACCAACAAAATACCAGTTTGGATTTGTATCTTGGTACTTTGTATCTTGCTACTTGGTATTTGATATCACCATCTTCTCACATCATACAAAAAGTACCATGGTATCACAAGCTTATTCAGACATTTTACCAAGGTATTGATTTGAATACTGAAATACCAAGTTCGGCCATGGTATGTTGTATTTGTAGCATGGTACTACCATGGTATTCAATATCACCATTTTCTCACTACATACAAAAAGAACAATGGTATTACCATGTGTTTTCAGACATGGCATAACTATGATATTGACTTTAATCATTTACTAAGTAAATACTATGATAACACCACAGCATTCTGTGACATGCCATACCAAAAAGTATCACAACACTTGCATGGTATTTAGTTTTTCAGTGCTATGGTAATTATAATTGGCTTAATGTAATAACAATAGAAGTCAATGGGCAGTCCTTATGTAGACAGTTAGATAAATGTGCGTGTGTTTGTGTTAGATTGGGTTCCGGTGCCTCTGGCTGTGCTGAACCGCTGTGAAAATGAAGAACTGCTGTGATAAAATAACTTCTCTCTCCCCCTCGTTACTTCTCTTTCGCTCCCTCTTTAATGCCTACGATAGCATTCTGCACTCGCCCGCTGCACAAACTCTTAAACTGCTTTCTTTCTCCTCTCCGTCTCCTTTATAGCAGACGGGCTGATGCAAATGATTGGGCGAGCTTAGCTGCCCCCATCCCTGGTGTCTGGTTATTGATTGGTAAATGCAGGATGTCCGTTTGAAAGCGACGCCCTCTCTCTCCCTGACCATTTATCAGCACGCTATCAGCTCTCCATGGAAGACCTACACATAAGGATGAATGCTAATCGATTCAGAGAAGAAAAAGAGAAGATTGTGTGTGTGTGTGTGTGTGGGGGGGGGGGGGGGTTAGACGAGAGAGGAAGAGATGATATGAGACGAGAGGAGATAAGAGGGTATATATCCTAAGGTTCTTAACCCTTCACTCTGTCCTAACTCAACCTGCGTTTCTCACAGACGTCTGTGCATAGGCTAAATATTGGCGTTTTATGCACAAATGTTGATGTTTCTGATATCTGATGGTTTGAACGTTGAACATTTACTCCTCAGTCTCACTGTGAAAACAAAAGCTATGAAGAAAGCAAAAGCCATTTAGTCCGAAACTCCAATTAAAGGGTTGTTTATCATTTTACTGCAAGTCTCGCTTTTATGTTAAAGCTATTAGCAATCAGATATGAATGCACATTAACTATGGTAGATGCTAAAAGCTAATTTCTTCCTTCTCTAAATGGACTTAATAATTCATCTTATCGTGAACCAGTAACAGTTAAAATAAATGGAAACTGTCTGTATGCGTGTGGATAATGGTTGACTTGGCTTTAGGAGGCTGCTAGCGTGCTAATCTGAGGGTATAGTGCATATAACACCATGTCCGCTAATCTGGACTGTGTGTGGATCTAGGTCAGATTCCTTCTACATTATCCCTGGAACAACATCAATCAGAGAGCCAGAGAGACAGGCTGAGAGAGTAAGACAGAAAGCAAGTAAGAGAGGGAGAGAGAGATAGAAGAGAGAAAGAAAGCTGAGAGAGATAGACGGACAGAAAAATAGAAAGGAGGAGAGAGAGACAGGGATAAACTGACATTATGGAGAAGCTGAGAGACAGACAGGATGAGAAACAAAAAGGGGGAAGACAGACAGTGAGACAGACAGGCAAAGGACCACAAAAAAGTTAAAGAAAGACAGGGAGAGAGGGATAACAAATAGAGCAGAGTGAGACAGACATGAAATGTAATTAATGGAAGAAAGAGACGGGCATAGATTCACAGCCAGGATAAGCGAAGAGACAGTCTGGACAAGAAACAAAAATAGGCAAAGAGACAGTGAGAGACAAAGTGAGAGAAAGTCAGGCGGAGAGGGAGACAGACATAAGAAAAGAAAAGAGACAGACACAGGCACATGGACAAGTGGAGAGACAGACAGAAAGAAAGAGAGACAGAGAGACAGACAGGACAAGAACCAGAAACTGAGAGAGAGACAGGCTGAGAAGGAGAGAGATGAAATGTAAAGCCGAGAGAGATACAGAGAAATTAGAGGAAGAGAAAGACAGGCAGAGAGGGAGAGAGATGGAAGAAATAAAAAGCTGAGAGAAAGACAGAAATAAAAGGAAGAGAGAGACAAACATATACTTACAGATGGACAAGTGGAGAGACAGACAGGCTGAAGAACAGAAAGAAAGCAGACAGAAAGACTAGGTCCTCAATTTGACATGTTTAGAGAGAGAAAAAAAGATAAAAACAGAAAGAAAGAGGCCGACGGAGACAGACAGACAGAAAGTGAGAAAGACAGGCCATAAAACCACAAAGTGAGAGACAGACAGGCAGAGAGAGAGAGACAGTAAAATATACTGAAACTGACAGGCATACACTGTACAGTGTAGAAAGGACAAGCTGAGAGAGAGACACCCTAAGACACAGGAAGACAGGCGGAGAGAGTCTGATAGAACAAGAAACTGAAAGTGACAGACAGAGGCTGAGAAACAGACAGTGACAGAAAGAGACAGACAGACAGACATTTCAAAGCTGCAAAAGAGTTCTGTAAACACAAAGACGAAGAGTGCGACAGACGCTTTTCCCCCTCTGCGTCTCCTGGCAGTAGTTAATAGATCGTGTTACGTTGAGCTCTCTGGTCGCCGTGGTTACAGCACAATAGTTAATAGCCCATTTGAGTGCACACACATGCTGTTATGAGAGCTCTGTGTGTATGTGTGTCTGAGGGACAGTGAGCATATTGTCCTATGTAATGTTTGCGTAGTCAATGTGCGCTTGTCTGCGCGAAAGACAACGCATGCACGTGTGCAAGTCGCGTGAACTTATGTTCCTGTCACGTAATTCTTTTTTGCATATAGTGCACAGGTGTGTGTGTGTGCTGCTTTTTCCGTTTTGTTTTCTCTCTCATTTGTTTTCATGAGCAGCACAAACATACGCGCACGGCCTTCGCCATGACAGCGCACGCAAATACACGCACGGCTCAACAATAGCAAGGGAACAAACAGAGCAATGGGAGAGAATACAAACAATAAATGATGACAAACACTGTTGGGCTCCAGAGCAATAACAGTCAAAACTGTTGTATTTATATAATATCACTACTGACTGATGGTATAGACAAATAATACTTAAATTTTTTTTAAATGTTTATATATATGCCACACACACACACACACACACCTTTGTGTCAGGACCTGGCACTGTTATCAACTTCATGGCAACTTTCCTGGTAGCACATTAATATGACTCACATTGACCTGGATTGTGCTGACATGGCATCACTTATCAGATTACACAACATGGTTTCTTCTAGTGCAGTACCAAAGCTTCAGGTACATCTCCAATGTTGTACAGAAAAAACACACACTTTCTCTACATTGCTGGTAAAGGCAGCATACAAAAACAAGCTGTTAACTGGCTGTGCAAAACACACAGACACACACACACACACTCAAGTTTCGAATAACAGCATTGCTGCATACAGCTGATGTCATCGCATGCTGTTGTTGCGGGTCCATGCTCGGCTCCAGCAGATCCCTTGTTTACATCACATTACGCTGCATGTGTGTGTTTTTAAGACATTGCAGGAGTCCCAGAGTGTTTACGTATGCCTGTTTGTGCAGCTGAGACTTCTAGAAAACAACAGCAGTGCTAAAATCGAGCAGTACTGAAGTAGTGAGCAGTTTAGAAGGCTATTCTACAAAACTGTTATTATTAATTACGTCTAGTAATAATAATAAATATAACATAATAATAATTGTGAAAATAACTGGCTGAATGTACATTGTTTCACAAATATATGTATATATATGTACAGACAAATAATTAATAATATTAAAGGATAATATAATAATATTATCTTATAATAATAATAAAAATATATAAATAATAATTAATAATATTAATTAATTAATATAGTATTGTTTAATAATAATGTAAATATTATTTTTATTATCATAATTACTACTACCACTGCTACAGTGAAAGCTGACTGTATACAGTGTATATATATATATATATATATATATATATATATACATATACATATATATATATATATATATATATATATATATATATATATATATATATTATGCTTAATTTATAAATCTTTTCTATAATAATAAAATAATATTACCTTATAATGAATATGTATATATTATTTAAAATAAATTGTTCTGTTAAATTATATACAAATTTTTATAATATAATTTATCATAAATAATAATGAAAAATATTAATGAATAAATATTATTTAAATAATATTATAATATTGTCTAATAATAATGTATATTATTAAGATGTAATATTTTTATTATTATGATTGCTGACTGTACATTAGGCCTTTTTTACAATTTATATACAATATAATATACAATAATATTATTTATATAAATTAATATATGAAAATGAATTAAATAATTGTATAATAAATAATTAATATTAATATTTGAATAATTAATATTAATATCCTTTTAAATGTTTTCTATCTTTAAAAATAGTCTCTATATTATCTATCTATCTATCTATCTATCTATCTATCTGTCTGTCTGTCTGTCTGTCTGTCTGTCTGTCTGTCTGTTTTTAATGGGCCTGTTGATTTTTGTTAATTGCAAAAATTCCTCAGTATTGAATTATTTTTAATTACTTTTTGCAGTTTTAGCAGAATTAATTACATGAGCGTCTTGCTGCACTGATTACCAAGAACAAGGTATTTACTGAAAGTACTACCACCAGGTCAGGGGCCTAATTACTGAAAAGTGGGAGAGATTACTTCACTCTTGCTTATTATCTTTGCAAAAACAGGATCTCTTGCTCTTATTTTATGACCGTGCATCAGTGAATGTGTGACTTGAATAGCGTGCAAAGGTTAATTTCATATGCACACACATTTATCGGACACGTGTGGCCACTGACGGTTTCCTTATCGAGCATGGAAAGGTCAGTGTGACTGAGCCATTGCTCTTCAACTGTTCGTGGGGTGTTTCAGACCAAAGGCTGTGATGCAACTTCAGAAATCATATAAAAATCAGAATTTTGAGTTTATATCTTGCAATTCTGACTTTATAAGATGCAATTATGAGTTAAGTCAGAATTGTGAGATATAAACTCGCAATTATGAAAATATATCAAGTCTTTTTTCCCCTCAAAATTGGACTATAACTCACAATTGCGAGTTTATATCCCACGATTCTGAGGGGGAAAAAATCTGCATTGTGAGACATAAACTCGCAATTGCAAAAAAAAGTCAGAATTTAGACATCTCACAATTCTGATTTTATTTCTCTCAAACTCCAGTTTATATTATGCACTTCTGACTCCATTTCTCAGTAAAAGAAGTGCAGTAAATATCCCACAGTCCTGTGCGTTCCATTCTGTGACAGATAAGCTAAAAAAGATGGCGTCTGAAAGTTGCAGTCAGTGGTCAGTTTGTGTGTAAATAAATTTTTGATTAACGTTTTCAACTAATATCATTTCTAGCAAGTAATCAATATGGCACTAATTAAATATTTACTTAGTTATCCCCAAAGCTCTCTGTATTTTGCTGTAGATCATTGTCCGAAATCAGTGAATGGTATCGTTAAATTACTTTGGACAACTTAACTGGTTATTTATAAAAGAAATGCCGATGACGCAACCAATTGTTAAATGACAGGTCCGGTTCAGTTAACCATTTGTATTTGTATAATTTACAATATCAATATGGTAGTAATTTTTTGTACTAGCATTTAAACGTTAAACTTTACTTATATTTACTACAGTTATAACAAATGTTTGGTAAGGTAAATAAAAACCGTTAACGCTCCAACTCCGCTAACGTTCGACATTTTTGAATTTTTGAACAAGATAGCAAAGCTGCGCGCATAGGATTGTGGGTGAATTGAGAGTGCGAAGAGCGCGAAGGATACACATATGCATCCTTTGCTGTGTATGGGATATTCTTCGAACGAAGGACTCAGTCCTTGGTTGAAATTCCGAGGATCCTTGACATTGGAACAGTCCTTCGACGGATGTCGATGACGTAGCATCCTCGGAATAGGTGAGATATAAGCTGGCTTCCGAGGATACTTCCTTGACATTGAGAAACACCTACTGTTTCCATAGCAAGCGGGATTTCTTACGGCAGCTGCAGTGACGCGATGACTTTACCGATTAGCGATTGGCTCTTTTACCCAGAAGGCGGGGTTTCCTGTAATAGAGCGGCCATATGAATCGTTGCATTTTTTCCTCATTCAAAACAATCTGAGTATCATAATATCATTGATATTCGTCTCCCTCGCTCTTCTATAATCGGCTGTGGTGGGTAAAACTCATATTTTATAACTCAATTAGAGCGAGTGAGAGAGCCCTGAGCCCTGGTGCTTTTCTCCCTCCAGGTTTGCGGTCTGGCTCATTCTCTCCACACTTCCTTTCTTCCCTTGATCCATCACTCATCCCTCCGTCTCCAATCGCGCTGATGTCACACTGTGTTGAGAAGCTCAGCGGCTTTTCTGCAGCCGCGCTGACGGAAAGATTTGTGCGAGAAGGCTGAGACAGAGACGGGGATTTTTCTCTGACTCGCTCTTGGTGTATAAATAGATCCGACAGCGGTCCTGCACATGCCGTAGGGAGCACGGCTTGTGTTCACGGGAACCACCTAAAAAAAGGCTTGACTTCGGGTTGTCGGTCGTAAAAAACTGTATTCAAGATAGTGTTTTTATTTAAAGGACAATTGAAGAGTTATTAAATGCAACTTAGTGGCTTTGTTTGGTATGAAGGCTGTTTTCAGACATTGGGTGTGAACATACCGCACCCGATTTATTTGAAAACATGGAATTGAGTAACTTGCATTTCAAGTCTGACGAGCGCTTGATTTATTGTCATTGTACCGGTGCAAGAAGATTCTTGTCATTGCATCACATTAAAATATACACAGTTAAATAGAAAAATATTGGAAAGTTACAAATGAATGCATAAATATACAACAGTTTACTATAGCTAATATTTTATATTTTGTAAACTATGGAAGAGGATTAGGGCCAAGCATTAAACAAAAAACCCCCCCCGAAACCTTCTCAAGATTAAAGTAATTGAATTTATAGAAAAAAGCCGAAATGAAATTTGGAGAATGATCTCGTTAAATTAGGCCTTTAAAAAAGGGGGGTTACATTTAGAAAAAAAAATTGAATTGAAAAAAATTCTTATAAATGCTGAGAATAAAGGGTCATATGATGTTGCTAAAAATAACATTATTATGTGTATTTGGTGTAATGCAATGTGTTTATGTGGTTTAGGGTTTAAAAAAAACATTATTTTCCACAAACTGTACATCATTGTAGCTCCTTTCTGAAATGTGTTGTTTTTTTACAAAGCTCATCGGTCTGAAAAGCGAGGTGTGCTCTGATTGGCCAGCTTATCCAGTGTGTCGTGATTGGCCGAATACCTCAAGCATGTGACGGAAATGTTAAGCCCCTTAACATACTGTAATGCCGTCTCCCAGCACAATGAGACAAAAACAATAAAACCCATTATAAACGAGGCATTTGTTGCATCCAGTGGGGACATAATTACTGATTATACTGACTTTATGCGTTTTGCGTATCACTCTGTGTGAAAATAAAATCATGTCTGCATTTGTGATCAGAGAAACAACAAACAACAAGCGCTATTCTACACTGCACAAGGCTCATGTTTCAATCATCAGTGGAAAATTCTTTAAATATAAAAAACATACATAGGCCTACAGGCTGTGGGTCGGAAGCGCAAGACTGTCCTTGCAAAGTTGGAACTGCCTTACTTTATAGAAAGAGCCTTTGAGCACAGACCCATTATTGGCTAGTCTGCAGGTTCTGGAAACAGTCCTTCATAAAATGCGTCATACAGAGTCACACACTGCCGGCTTGAGTGAGGAACAGCCAGCGGACCTGAGAACGGCGTGCCCATTGGGCTTTCGGCAGCCACATGTGATGACCCCAGGCTGGACTCCGCTTTGTCTACGATGAGAAAAAAAAAAGACCTATAGCCACGTTTAGCTTATCTTTTACTTCTGGACTCCCACTTCCCTAAAAGAGGCACCTCACTGTAAATATAAGACATAGTACCTTATATGGATCCTGCATGTGTGCCTGCACCCAAACACCGGGTCAAGGACCAGCATCAAGTTCTAGGCTAGTTGAAAACATCTATAAACAGAAGTGCTGTTACACGAACTTTCCAGCAGCCGAAAGCATGAACAGGGCGTGTGGACCGTGTGCATGTGCGTGGAGGTCCTCTCTGTTTGCATGTTGTCATTCTTCCAGAGCTCGGCTATTGTTAGCTATGGGACAGCCTGTGATTTATCAGTTAGCATGCTGTGTTGAAGTGTTATGAAGTGTGTAGGTCTACGTAGTTCCCAGAAGTGAGCTAAATCTGAATGACCTCACTGTGGGGACATCCGGGAACGCTTTTGATCAAAAAAGTGACGAATAAATAAATCCAAATATATAATAACAATATATATTTATATAAAAAGATTGTTAGTTTGTGTGTGTGATTATTTGTTCAACAATGTTCATTGCTTTTACTGGTTCAGTCAAGCAGAATGTGTGTGGGTGTTTATTTGTTATTTGAAAACTTTTCTCATTCGGGTTTCGTGTGTTTGTGTGTCAGAGGTGTTGACAGCTTCAGTTCAAGAAACAATACTGCAAATTACAACAATTATTGGTTAATTGTCATTCAGCCTTGTGTACAGCACGACTGGCAATAGTGAAATTGGCATGCTACACTAAAATAAATGTGCAAAATAGTTTTATTTGTAAGATTTACTTTGAGTTCTTTAAAGGTTGTGATGTTATTTTCCCCCCATTCAGGGAAACACAAGTGTCTTTGAATTTGACTTGTAGGATGTAGATTGTTCTAGTTATTTGTTATTCGATTGTTGTAGTTTTTTCTTTACAGTTTGTTTTTAAATGTTTTACTTTGTTCTTTAATGTATTTGGTTTATTTAAATGTTTTCTTTAAATGTCCGTTTTTATTACTTTAAATGCTGTTTGTTCTTTGATCTTTAAATGTTGTAATTTGTTTTTAAAAGTTGTTTTAAATTATTTAAATGATTATAAAATGTTGTTAGATTAGTTAGATCTTTAAATGTTAGATTTTTTAAATATTGTTTTTAAAATGTCTTTTTCTTCTTTTAATGTTGTAGTTTCTTGTTACATGTTATTCTTTAAATATTGGAGTTTTATATGTAAATATTTGTTAATTATGTAGTTTAATCTACTTTTGTTTTGTGTGTATTTATTTATTTTTTTCTTCAAAAGTTGTAACATATTCTTTACCGGTTTACCGGGTTTAACTTGTTTAAATGTTTATTTTGTTTATTAGATAAAAAACAAATATTTAAATGTTGTTCCTTAAATATTGTAGTTTTTCTTTAAATACTGTTTGTTATTTTAAGTTGTTTGTTCTTAAAATATTGTTGTTTTTTCATTAAAAGTTCAAAAGTTTATTTGTTCATTGTTGTTTGTTATATTTGAGATGTTTGTGTAGTTTATTTTTCTGACTCAAGTATATCCTAACTTTTATTTTACGTTCATTTAATTGACATTTCCCAAATGAAGTGTTGTGCTTGCTAAAATAAGTTTTGTGTATTTACTGTATACTCTATGTCTGACTTGAGTGAAAGACAGCATCATTGAATATTGACGTGAAGTTTGTTGGTATCCGTTTCAAAAATGTTCTTGGAAGGTTGTTTGTACTTTAGAAACGTTATTGTTTGTTCTGTTAATGTTGTTGTTTTTAGCTCCGTACATTGAGGACAACAACGTGTGATATTTGATATATGTTAGAGCAAGACTTGAATTGGAAATGAGCTTTATTATGAACCATGTGCATGTGTCTTTTAAGACAAAAACCATGCGGAATGAGTAATGTCCCACAGACCCCGAGTATCAAAACAGGTGGTTTTGAAAAACAAGTGAAGTCTGCCAAGACTGTAAAGGGTATGTGCCGGCCAGTCCGCTGCGGTGTCTGGCTAAGCTATCGTTTATTAGCTTGCACATGTTGCCTTATTTTAGCACTGGCGTTCCCGCTCAGTCTCTGCTTCTAAATTTAGAAGTGCGATGACAGAGCGTGAGTGCACTGCATGAGCCCAGCGAGTGATCATCTGGAGGGGACATTCACATCAGCCTTATCAGCTGTACATAAACACAGCAAACATTTAGCATCTGTGTTAGTGGTGAACCTAATGCACCATTTCAAAGAACCATTGATCAAATGTTTTACTTTTGTTTTATTTTTTACATTAATGTGGTTTTCCATTTTTAGGCCTACTTTATTTATGTATTTATTTATTTTTACATTATCTACTGTAGCCTCCTCATCTTAAACTTGCACATACTGTACTTTAGCATTAACTTTAGCCAAAATTATAATTAGTATCAGGCTATTATATATATTGTTAAAGTACAAATAAACATGTGTTATGATTCCGTTGACAAAATCTGACTGGATTAGGTGTAAATTATTTGTTGCAGAAATGCTGTATAGTTTAAATTTGATCAGTATCAGTGTCAAGGGTAATATACCGCATTACCTGGTACTTTTATTGTAGGTATATACAGTAAGTCTGATTAAAGCATTATAACTCGTGGCTTATTGCTGTAGTAATGTTTATAGCTATATTGGACCATTTAGTGAGAAATAAACATATTTGTTACTGATCTTCTGATGAAATTTATGACTGACTTGATGTGTCGAGATTATGTTATCTGTTAAACACTTTTAATGTCTTACTAAGGGGTTAAATTTAGGATAATTGAAAATACAGGTTACTTCTTGAGTCACAAAACACTTCTGGTGATTGAAATTGTTGACAGCGTGACAGCGTTCCCGTGCTTCAGGAACAGTGTGAAGTTTCGACACCATTTCACATCAACAGTTCAGTGAAAACATGTTTTGATCTTCTTGTTAAAATGCAAGGGGTAAGGTGTAATGTGTGGCTATTGATAAACAAAGAAAACTGAAAAGAAGATATGGCGGATTGAAAGGCTATATATAAGAGTATGGGGCAAGCAGTCCATATTACTCAAGTGGGTTTATATAATAAAATATTGGACTTCCCCCGGCTATTGCCCAAGAAATAGTTTACTGAATGATTACTTTTGTTGCAGGGCATGTTGTCACAATATATGGGGTAAGTTGTCACAATGGAACTCACCATTAAAAGCATTTGATCAGGCAGCGTCCCCAATAAAAACAAGTATCCTGTGAACACCTGCTCTTATATCAGGTCTATTAAAGTTTCAAAACAAAGCACTAGATAAGAGTGTGTGTTTACAGTCAGCTTCTGTCTGGCTTAGGTTACATCTGGCTTAGGAAACGTCTTGTTTCTCTCTGGTGACCTCGAAGACTCGCCGAGTTGTGCCTGATTTATGGACGCTCTCGAGTTGTGAGTGGATTTAAATCTTTTTTGTTCATTTTAAAAATAAATAAGTAATAGTAGACTAATAACTAATAGGGCATTATTAATACTACTGATAAAATGTAAAGCAAATTTAAGCAAAACGGACGTTTGTGGTCTGTAAGATGTCTGTTAAAGATCTCTAGAATCATCTGCTATGTACAAACATCTGACAGACGTCTCTAAGATTTCAGGTACACAGACATTCTAAATCAAAAACATCTTAAAGGAACAACACTGTATGCAATTTTCACCACTAGAGGTCGCATAAACAATAAAAAAGGTGAAGCTTCATGGGGCTATGAAGGAGGATGTTCATGAATGAGGTAATTAATCATTTGTTTTATTACCTGTGCCTTCCACAGTTATTCAAACAGTCATTAAATTATGCGGAGAATACAAGCAAAGACCATTTACATTATCAAAGAACATTATGACTGACTTAAGTGTGGCGCGAGTTTAAGCACTCCCAAAAAACTCCCCTTATAATTAATAAAGCTGTCTATACACGGTTTGATGAATGCATTTCTTACTTACATCATATTTACATCTGCACTATGTTGTTTATCATGAGAGAAATCACGAGAGAGCAGAATCCAGTCAGCGAGGGCCTGCAGTGAACAAAAAATAATCTAAATGCCTCTGATTGGCCACTGCATTCATAAGCTCAACAGACTCGTGTGTGATTGGTTAGAATGCGCAACACTGTAGAAACGTGTTACAAAAATCATGGCGCAAAATTGAGCAGATCTAAATTTAATGCTGCGGTCAACACTTTTAATTTTCTTTTTATTCGCGACAGCCGTAATGGATTTAGTTTAGAGCGGATATTACGTCATTGATCGGCAAAAAATAGCCAGGGACAAGCCACAAACTTTGGAATTTATGTGGATTTACAAATCCTTGGGAACTTTTACGATAACAAATGCAATGAAACATGCCACAGTGTGCAAAAGGTTTTTGGATATTTTAATACAAAAATCTTACATACAGTGCCTTTAAAGGCATCTAATGAACGTCTGACATCTGATAGGAAACGTGCTATGGATGTATTGCAGATGAGCAAACACTAAAAAACATGTCTATATTTTTAATATGCAGATATCAAATAGATGTCTCTGTGATACACATGTACTATCAGGGGTGAGACATTATATTGTAGAGATTATATATAAGAGATTAAAATACAGCAGTCTGCAACGACAAGAACATGAGCACAAACACACACACACACACACACACACACACACACACAAATTTGCATGAAATTGTAGGCAATCAAGTGAGTGAAAAGGTCACAGCCAGGTGTTAACCCTTTAATAACCACAAGTGCACAGAGAGGTTGTGATGAGAATGATACTGTTCAACGGAAAGCACTTGTTAAACTGAAACGTTCAGTGTACCGTGTAGACAACATTTAACCCAAAATTTCCCCTTCACTCCAGTCTGAACGCTGAAACTAAACTGCAAAAATAAACATAGTGACCCTGTTTGCATAACAGATACACTGAAAAAAAAATGATTCATTGAATTTACTTTAAAAATTTTATGGTAAGCGGTTACAATCAATTTATTTTAGCAATTTATTTAAATAAACTAATTTAGCTAAATAACATTGACTAAAATGTATTTAAATGTAGCTAAAATAAATTTATTGCAACCACTTACCATAACACTTTTTTGTAAATTCAATGAATAATTTTTTTCAGTGTATACAGTATAGTTTGTGTTATGCTGGTACGACATACTGTACATTTACGTTCAACTCTTAAAGGTTCAGTAACATAAAACAGCCTGATTCATATTCAGGAACAAAGAAAGGGCTTGAAAAATAGAAAACTATATCTAAATTACACACACATGAAACCTTAACAACATTGTAAGCATCAAATATGTTCTCTTTTAAAGATTAACACCTGTTGTGAAGGAAAAACAATGACAACAATGTTTAAAGTTTTACATGTTACCTCGTTGTTTTGATGAAAAGATTAACCCTTTCTATAACTGGCTCTGAATTTAAGATGGTGTGGTGGTAAATACTTGGGTCATTTGATTGAGTGGCCGTAGTTTGAGGTACTTATTCAGTCCTACCGTACATGTGAGTGTGCAAAGCACCATTGGGTTAAAAGCAAATTTCAAACACTTCATTGGAGCTGAGCAGGGGTTATTATTCACAGGCCTGTCTGTGACCTTTAACCTTTGACCTCAGTCAGTGTCTGGACTGATCTGATATTAACGTAACACATTAATGAATACTGATGAAGCTATGAGGAACAATCCAGTAAATGTTTAACACATTCAAAATATCATAAAGCCAGGTTTGGGTTTAACACTCAGGTTTGACACAAATGTCCCAAATTAGAGTTAAATAAATATTATTATGAAAGCACATAAATGGATATATAGAGTGCAATGGGTTCTCTAGAAGTCATTTAAATAATTTTACTGACATATTACTTATATATATGATATATATGATTACTTATATATATTGATAGGTTAAAATTGATAGCCTGAATGCACTGTAAGTCGCTTTGGATAAAAGCGTCTGCTAAATGCATAAATTTAATTTAATTATATATACTACCCGAATTCCGGAAAAGTTGGGACGTTTTTTAAATTTTAATAAAATGAAAACTAAAAGACTTTCAAATCACATGAGCCAATATTTTATTCACAATAGAACATAGATAACATAGCAAATGTTTAAACTGAGAAAGTTTACAATTTTATGCACAAAATGAGCTCATTTCAATTTTGATTTCTGCTACAGGTCTCAAAATAGTTGGGACGGGGCATGTTTACCATGGTGTAGCATCTCCTTTTCTTTTCAAAACAGTTTGAAGACGTCTGGGCATTGAGGCTATGAGTTGCTGGAGTTTTGCTGTTGGAATTTGGTCCCATTCTTGCCTTATATAGATTTCCAGCTGCTGAAGAGTTCGTGGTCGTCTTTGACGTATTTTTCATTTAATGATGCACCAAATGTTCTCTATAGGTGAAAGATCTGGACTGCAGGCAGGCCAGGTTAGCACCCGGACTCTTCTACGACGAAGCCATGCTGTTGTTATAGCTGCAGTATGTGGTTTTGCATTGTCCTGCTGAAATAAACAAGGCCTTCCCTGAAATAGACGTTGTTTGGAGGGAAGCATATGTTGCTCTAAAACCTTTATATACCTTTCACCATTCACAGAGCCTTCCAAAACATGCAAGCTGCCCATACCGTATGCACTTATGCACCCCCATACCATCAGAGATGCTGGCTTTTGAACTGAACGCTGATAACATGCTGGAAGGTCTCCCTCCTCTTTAGCCCGGAGGACACGGCGTCCGTGATTTCCAACAAGAATGTCAAATTTGGACTCGTCTGACCATAAAACACTATTCCACTTTGAAATAGTCCATTTTAAATGAGCCTTGGCCCACAGGACACGACGGCGCTTCTGGACCATGTTCACATATGGCTTCCTTTCCGCATGATAGAGCTTTAGTTGGCATCTGCTGATGGCACGGTGGATTGTGTTTACCGACAGTGGTTTCTGAAAGTATTCCTGGGTCCATTTAGTAATGTCATTGACACAATCATGCTGATGAGTGATGCAGTGTCGTCTGAGAGCCCGAGGACCACGGGCATCCAATAAAGGTCTCCGGCCTTGTCCCTTACGCACAGAGATTTCTCCAGATTCTCTGAATCTTTTGATGATGTTATGCACTGTAGATGATGAGATTTGCAAAGCCTTTGCAATTTGACGTTGAGGAACATTGTTTTTAAAGTTTTCCACAATTTTTTCACGCAGTCTTTCACAGATTGGAGAGCCTCTGCCCATCTTTACTTCTGAGAGACTCTGCTTCTCTAAGACAAAGCTTTTATAGCTAATCATGTTACAGACCTGATATCAATTAACTTAATTAATCACTAGATGTTCTCCCAGCTGAATCTTTTCAAAACTGCTTGCTTTTTTAGCCATTTGTTGCCCCCGTGCCAACTTTTTTGAGACCTGTAGCAGGCATTAAATTTTAAATGAGCTAATTAAGTGTATAAAAGTGTAAAATTTCTCAGTTTAAACATTTGCTACGTTATCTATGTTCTATTGTGAATAAAATATTGGCTCATGTGATTTGAAATTCCTTTAGTTTTCATTTTATTAAAATTTAAAAAACGTCCCAACTTTTCCGGAATTCGGGTTGTATATAAATATATATATATCCCTATGGCAATAATGAATGGGAAAATTATTTTCAGATTCAGGATTGTAACATAATAATAAAAAAGGTTTCTTGAAGAGTTTGATTTGGAGGGTTAGGGTATACCAATTATAATTCGCTAAAAACAAAAGCAATTAAAGTCAGTGAAAAATCAGCACCATGAAACAAACACAAGACAAAAAACATGACACTGGTTTAGATTCATTCAGCGTGTGTCAGGGTCTCTGGAGAACAATCAGAGCTGCATCTGTGTAACATCAGACGTGAGACAGTGTGTGTGTGTGTGTGTGTGTGTGTGTAAGGTGAGACTTCGAGTGTGTGTGATATCTGTATAGATGAGAGAGAAGGATGTGAGACAGATGCAGTGTGTTTGTGTGGAAGGTGAGCTTGAGGTTTCTTTGAGATGCCTGATCGTGTGTTTTCAGTAAAAAAAAAAAAAAAAAGGAGAGACAGAGGACATGTGTGTTGGGGCACAAACAGTGTGACTGACAGGATGTGACATCACAGCTGAAAGAATGTGCGTCAATTGCCTCTGCAATGGTCCTTGTTCACTTACTATAAAAACAACAACAACAAAACTGATTAAGTGATAGATATTTTTTATACTCTAGGGCTAGGCATTATATTTGCATTTTTATGTTTATTACATATAATATAATTTAAAATAATGTACAATTTACTGACCATATTTTACTATAATAATTTACTATATTAACTTTTAATATATACATTATGAGTATAATATTATTAAAAATTTACAATTTTATAATTGTAAGATTTTAAATAATATGTTAAATGTTATGCTTATAATAATGTAATTATGTTTAATATTATAATATGTTAAAATAATTTTCTTTAATATATATATATATATATATATAGAAAGAGAGAGAGTAAATATAATACATATATACTCTAGGTATAAAATGTTCATATTAATAATTATATTGTGTATTGGATTGTAGGATATTGTGTATATAGGCTACTATGTTATATTTTAGATTCATAATCATAATATAATTTCAAATATTTAAAAATTTTATATGAAAAAATTTAGTATTAATATATAAATTGTAATATTAATATATAAAATATATTTAATATAATACGATATTTATTAATATTATAATTGTAAATGTTTATTATAACAATTATATAGCCTATATATAATAAGTTACATTTCTATATGTATAGTTATATATGAATTTTAGACAATAATATAAAGAAACTCTAGCTGTGGTTTACGTCTAGAGTAGTTTAGCGCGGTTTTGACAGCAGACGCGTGTAATGACACGGTGTCGTCGAATCGGATCAGAGGGTCACGTTGACGGAGAGCTCGTGCTCACTCTCGCAAGAGTGTATAATAACAAAATTATACAGCTGTCAGTGCTGTCTATAATACATTGTGGTGTGTTTCTCTGCATCACTCATTTCTCCATAAACACACATCAGTCAAGCTCCCGCTCTCTTCCTGATCACACGCTCCGGCTCGGCCTGCTTCCCGAGATAAATAACGCTCCCGGAAAACCGTCAGTGAACACGGGCGGAGAGCGGCGCTCTTATTCCCCAATATTCATAATTTATGCCTCTAACGACGTCTGTGTTTTATGTGCTGCAAACTAGAACTCGTCTAGTGCTTTTATCTGCTTTTGTGCATTTGGTTAGTAGACTTGTTTTATTTTGTCTTTGGGTTCTTTTAGTACGAAATTAAAACAGTGTCGAATCTTTCAGATTTGCCTGTGAGTAATAGATCGCACAACTGTATCTATTATGTATGAAGACCTTTTTCACTACTCTTATAACTCATATGTAGACTGAGAGATTTGACTTTGGCCTAGCGAACAAAACTGCCAAGACATATCCCATAGATTATACCGATTTGAGTCAATTAGCAATCTTGGACATTTGAGAATAAAAAACAGAATTTTCTTAACTATATAGCAATGTGCAAAAAAAAAAAAAAAAAGGAAACAACCCAGAACCATGTAGGCCTGCACTAAAATAAAGTGTAAATGATAAAATTATGCTAATATATAATTACACCCCTTCTCTTAATGCATTGTGTGGCATTCTTCAGCATCAGTAGCTTTTGTAATAGTTATACATGAGTCCCTCAGTTGTCCTCATTGTTAAAAGATGATTTCAGAATCATACAGTCAATGTTGGAAAGGGTTCAAATATGCAGAAGATGCTGGAAAACCCTGGAAATGATACATAGTATTAAGATTCAAGGGTATGTAAACTTCTGAATTTGGTGATTTTTATAAATTCAGCTCTTATTTTTAGTCTTGTGGAGTATAGGTAAACATCTGTTATGTGAAATAGTTTATTCAGGACAGAACTAAATAAAAAAAATAACATGCAATTTTCATGATCCCTCTTATTTTTTTTTTCAATTATTAACAAGGGGTGTGTAAACTTAAGAGCACAACTGTGTATATCAGGGAGGCAGTGTGTCAAAAGTATTACAAAATGTAATATTAAATAGTGGATAAATCACTTGTTTTTCTGCATCTACCTCGCCTCCCCTGAGCCCATTGAGTTTTAACAGACCCCTCAGGCCTGAGTTTACTGGAGGGAATGAATGGGGGAAATTCACGTAAGAGGAGGTCTCCATCACGATATGATTGGACATGACTGGTTATGGTCTATTGTGATTGGTTAATGCAAACTCGAGTTTGTGCGCATTCACAAACCAGATTGAATGAACAATATAATGCCGTCAATGGGAAGACGGATTAAAAAAATTACGTAATCAGCTCACACTTCAAAATAACCCCTTTTTTACATCAAAATACTTTTAAGTGAGTAATCAGCTTTATTAAATTTAAACACATTGATTTTCTGCTCAACAAAAATATTAAATATTATTATTATGCTGAAAAGTAGAAACCTTTTGTAACATTATAAATATCTTTATCATCACTTTTGATCAACTTTAAGCATCCTTGTTAAATAAAAGTATCAATTTATATAATCCCACACACACACACACACACACACACACACACACACACACACACACACACATACATGTATATATATATATATATATATATATATATATATATAGACTCCAAGCTTTTGAATGATATAGTGTATAATGTTACAAAAGCTTTTTATTTCAGATAAATGCTTATCTTTGGATCTTTCTATTCTTCAAAGAACCCTAAAAAAATGCACTCAACGGTTTTAAATATCGATAAAACTAACAATAAAAATTGTCTTGAACAGCAAATCAGCATATTAGAATGATTTCGGAAGGATCATGCGACACTGAAGACTGGAGTAATGATGCTGAAAATTCAGCTTTGATCCCAGGAATAAATTACATTTTAAAATATATTCAAATACAAAGCAGTTTTTTTTTAAATACTAAAAATATTTCACAATATTACTGCTTTTGATGTATTTTGGATCAAAGATAATTCTTTAAAACATTAAAAATTTTACTGTCCAAAAACTTTTGACTGGTTGTCAATATATTGACTGGTATATATATATTTATATATGCACACGTCACACTTGTTTATGGGGTTCTTAAAAGAGGAAGTAATTCCAGTGAATTCTATGAACGTCATCAATCAGAGTAGCTTGATTCATAAAAGATGTGTTTCTGCCGGACTGATTGCGACTGACGTTCATGATTGCTCATGTGCTTGATGTTGTTGTGGTTTATCACAGCGGATGTTAATTCTGTCTATTTTAGTGGTCAACACATCGCTAATAATAAACTGAAGAAGGAACTGAGAGTCAATCAGAGCCAGCGAGAGACAGCATGTAATTTTCAGCTGTGGTTGTTTCACACTTTTTTTGGGTCTTTCATCAGATCTGTCAGCAAGAGTTGGGCTGATGTAAAGCTCTTAGGATTGTTTTTTTTTTTTTGTGCTCCGAGTGGACGAGATCAGTGATGAGGTAAGAAAAAAAAACACACACACATGCTAACTCACTGCTAACGCACTCAAAACACGCCAAACATCACTTGTGAATGCTGACAGAGATTTTTGCTGCTGCTTTGTGGTGCCCTCTATGAAAAAGACATGTGTGGTTTTTAGCAAGTTGCTACTGTAACCTACAGTAAGGGGTTTTGAGCATGTCACCATCCATCTGCCATATATTTTATAACATTTTATTTTATGGGATTAAAAAAACATAACAGTGTAAAGCCTAATGGAGCATTCATATATTTTTCGGAACAGAACCTGTTAGAGTTCCGTGGAGATGGATGATGTAACCTGTTGTCACGGTAATGGATTCTCCCTCTGCAGACACTGATGGATCTGTTGCCGTGGCAGCCATTGCTGCCCGTTGACATTCCATCCTGCCCCCGTCTGACAGCAGGCAGTGCCAAACACTCTGCCTGCTGCCACAGAGCTGTGTGTGTGTGTGTGTGTGTGGTCTGGGCTTCCAGCCATAGCACTAGCTGACAGGGCCCCTTCACGCAGCTCCGCTGAGAGGACCACGCAGCTCCGCTGAGAGGACCACGCAGCGCTTGAGGATGCAGAGAGGCCCTGTAAGCGAGCTGCGCACCAGGGCAGTGGGTTCATCATTTCCCAGACTCCACATGCCGTTTCTTAACCAGGCTTGGGCCTGGACAATAACTTTACAATTTACGTTACAATTGCAAGATATAAACAAAGAATTAAGAAATATGAAATTGCAATTCCTTGAAAAAAAAGTCAGAATTGCAAGAAATATACACAAGTTTTCTGAGTTTATCGAACAATTCTAACCTTTATTCTGAGAATATTGAGTATACATTCTGAGTTTACATATCGCAATTCTGTTATGTTTATTTCAACCACAGAACTAAAAACAAAAGGTAATTGCAACTTTTTATCCTATAACTGGAAGTTTGCATCTCACAATTCTGACTTTTTTCTTATTGCAAGAAAAGGTCAGAATTGTGAGATATAAACTCAGAATTGCGAGAAAATGTTAAGAGTTTTTAGATAAACAGCTGCAATTACCTTTTCTTTTTATCTTGAGGCAGAAATAAACTTCCATAATATATTTTAGTGTGCTAATATGCTTTTTAGTTTTTAGCTAACTACTAGCATACTACATGCTATAAAAAGGTTTCATTTAAATCAAATTGAAACCAAACATTTTGCTAAATTCTGAATACTTGACAATTACGGCCCATTAACACCAAGAACAATTAATATAAACATAACTATGACTATTTTAGTACCCACACCAATAGATGATAACTTTCCAATTGCGAACTGCAGATTTGTTATGTGCTGCTTTAAAAGCTAAAACTTTTAGAGTCAGGTGGATTCTGGTAAACGGAAAAAAAAATAATAATAAAATCTCTCTGAAAGCTATTCCAATAATATTGTTCCTCTTTGTCGTTAACGTTATAGTTGTAGTGTGAACACTCTTATAGAATTACATTTTTCTTTTCTTCTTTTTAAAACTTCATCATTAAAGTTATCGTCTAGTGTGAACGGGCCTTTAGAGTTGCTGTATCACATCTACTCTCAGTAAATGATAACACTCTCAAAGACGAATGTTGCTTTGTCACTGCAAATCGATGCAAATTTGTCCATATTTTTTTATATTTTCAAGTATCGGTAATGCATACTACAAATCTAATGGATATAAAGACAAAAAGTGATTGTAAACACACGCACCAGCCGCTAGCATTCAGCGCTGTAATCAGCAGCACATGTGGCTCCTTCCTCAGGAAACCAAGTCATGAAGCCTGAAACATAAAATAGGCAAAAAGAAAACCACTGAAAAAAGCCACATGGTGCATTTTATTCCAATCAACCACCAAACAACTCTGTCTTTCAGACTTTCTGTCTGTGCAGTGTGTGTTTGGATGCAATAATGCTCTATTTAATTCCCACACACTGTGTGTGTGTGTTTACATGTAGTCAGATGGGACTCTGTGCTGGAATGCACACAACTGTCCTTCTCGTTCTGTCTGGTGCTGCTCTCTAGTTGACATTTAATGGCTAACAGCAGGCACTGAGACTCTAAATCTCTATTGAACAGTTGGTCTTGTCAGTCAAATTTGGCCAGCTAATGGAACTGATCTCCTTATGTCATACACAAATACAGGCTGCACTTCTACTACTTCCTGTTCAGTGTATACTGTATGCTACACTCGTTAAAATAAAGGTTCTTTATTGGCATTGATAGTTCCAAGAAGAACTTTTACTAGCATATACTAACTTACTACTATGCACAGCATGCAAATTTCCTGTATGCATGAAATCAAAATGCAAAAATGCAGTCTTAGTACTGTAGCCAAGGGCACCATGGGGGGTGAAGGTTAGAACCTTCGCAGAGAATACGCAGAGAACCTGGAACACGAGTTTTAATGAGGGGGGTCTGAGTAATGAGTATGATGTTCAGGGGGCCCACAAACCATAATGGCGCCCCTGACTGTATCCCACAATGCAATGTGCTCAACTTCCTATGTGATCAAAATTAAAGCCAACCATGATCATTAAGATCTCTTTCTTAACTAGCTAATTTACTGCTCTGGTCGGATTAAGACTTTTCCTATATATATATATATATATATATATATATATATATATATATATATATATATGGATTAAACATTTTATTTTCATTTTCAAAAGATAACTGTGCACCACTTGGTGGAATAATTGAGTAATGTTGTACTACAGTTTCAAATCACAGAACAATGTACATTTTTCACATACTATTTAAAACTACGTTTCAATAGAAATTTCAATATCGCACACTTAATAGTAAGCTAGCAATCCATTTAAAAAAAAATGTGGAATAGCATACTACTTTATTTGGCAGAAATAGTAATGTAGTATGTTTCTTAAAAATTCAGTATTGCATTGTGGGATAGTGTGCCATGCGGCATGCTACAAACAAGCTGCAAATGTAGTATACCAACTGTGTCAATAAATCCCTACACTGTACAAATTATAAATACTGCAAAAATAGTACAAGTAGAATGCTATTCCAAGTAGAGAAAAGTTTACCATGAGTTATCTCTCTTCTGCCTGAAGAATGCAGTATTGCGTGTTTGAGATTAGCCTTGTAATTCTAGCAGGAGATGGAACATTAAAGATGAAAAAAGCACCTGACGGGTCCAGTTAAACTCTCTCTCTCTCTCTTTGTGTGTGTGTGAATCAGCTGAACTCTAGAACAGCACTGCATGAAATTTGGTATAGCACTTGCCAGTGTGGTTTACCGCAGCATGTGTGTGAGGGTGTGTGTGTGTGTGCGCATGTGTGTTCGCATGTGTGTACGTGTGCCTGTCGACAGCAGCAGCCACACGCAAGCCTGGTATTTCCCTTGGGGAAGTTTTTCGCTGCTTGTAAGTCTCATGTCTTTGATTTTGTGCGCTGGAGGCAGAGAAAAGGAAGCAGCCGAACACCGTCTTCTTGCCTCTGTCAACTCGAGGTCTCTTGAAAAGAAAGAAAAAAATAAAGAAAGGTTCACATATAAGGTAAGTTCAGGCATCACATATGAAGAGATGAAAAAAAAACAGACAGACAGACAGACAGTTAGACAGAGACAGATAGATAGAAAGACAGGCAGATAGACTAAATAGAGAGAGAGAGAGAGAGAGGGACAGACAGAAAGAAAGATAGAGAGAGATATACAGACATATAAATGACAGACAGACAGACAAACAGACAAAAGATGGATAGACAGACAGACAGATGACAGACAGGCAGACAGACAGACAGATATGGCGCTTTTCCACTACACAGTACCAGCTCGCCTCGACTCGGCTCTGTTTGGTTTTCCACTGTGTAAAAGTTGTACCTGTACCGGCTTCCAGGTACTTTTTTTCGTACCACCTCCGGCGAGGTTCCAAGCGAGCTGAGGCGATACTATAATGTGACGTGAAAACACAGCAGACTGCTGATTGGTCAGAGAGAATCGTAGAAGATTACGTCACGGCAGTTTCCTGCACCGTCGCTATGACAACCAGGTACTTTTGTGGAGGTACTATCTGCAATGGAAAACGGAGCGAAAAGCGAGCCGAGCCGAGTCGAGTCGAGCTGGTACTGGTAATGGAAAAGCGCCAATAGACTAAATAGAGTGAGAGAGAGAGAGAGAGAGAGAGAGAGAGACAGACAGACAGAAAGATAGAGAGATATATACAGACATATAGATGACAGACAGACAGATAGATACATGACAGACAGACAGACAGACAGACAGACAGACAGACAGACAGACAGACAGACAGACAGATAGATAGATAGATAGATAGATAGATAGATAGATAGATAGATAGATAGATGACAGACAGATAGAAGACAGACAGACAGACAGGCAGATAGACTAAATAGAGTGAGAGAGAGAGAGAGAGAGAGAGAGAGAGAGAGACAGACAGACAGACAGACAGAAAGATAGAGAGATATATACAGACATATAGATGACAGACAGACAGATAGATACATGACAGACAGACAGATAGATAGATAGATAGATAGATAGATAGATAGATAGATAGATAGATAGATAGATAGATAGATAGATAGATAGAAGACAGACAGACAGACAGGCAGATAGACTAAATAGAGTGAGAGAGAGAGAGAGAGACAGACAGATAGATAGATAGATAGATAGATAGATAGATAGATAGATAGATAGATAGATAGATGGATAGATAGATAGATAGATAGATAGATGACAGACAGATAGAAGACAGACAGACAGGCAGATAGACTAAATAGAGTGAGAGAGAGAGAGAGAGAGACAGACAGAAAGAAAGATAGAGAGAGATATACAGACATATAGATCACAGACAGACAGACAGACAGACAGACAGACAGATGGATAGATAGAGACACACAGACAGACAGATAGATAGATAGATAGATAGATAGATAGATATATAGATAGATGACAGACAGACAGACGGCAGACAGACAGGCAGATAGACTAAATAGAGTGATTGAGAGAGACAGACAGACAGAAAGAAAGATATAGAGATATACAGACATATAGATGACAGACAGATAGATAGATAGATTGATGACAGACAGACAGACGACAGACAGGCAGATAGACTAAATAGAGATAGAGAGAGAGAGAGAGAGAGAGAGAGAGAGAGAGAGAGAAAGACACAGACAGAAAGAAAAATAGAGAGAGAGATATACAGACATATAGAAGACAGATAGATAGATAGATAGATAGATAGATAGATAGATGACAGACAGACAGACAGATGACACATGACAGACAGACCGACAGATGATAGACAGATAGATAGACAGATGACAGACAGATAGATGACAGACAGAAAGACAGACAGACAGACAGACAGACAGACAGATAGATAGATAGATAGATAGATAGATAGATAGATAGATAGATAGATAGATAGATAGATAGATAGATAGATAGATAGATAGATAGATGACAGACAGACAGACAGATGACACATGACAGACAGACCGACAGATGATAGACAGATAGATAGACAGATGACAGACAGATAGATGACAGACAGAAAGACAGACAGACAGATAGATAGATAGATAGATAGATAGATAGATAGATAGATAGATAGATAGATAGATAGATAGATGACAGACAGACAGACAGACAGACAGATAGACAGATGACACAGACAGATAGATGACAGACAGACCGACAGATGATAGACAGATAGATAGATAGACAGATGACAGACAGATAGATGACAGACAGACAGACAGACAGATAGATAGATAGATAGATGACAGACAGACAGATTCAATGACACAGATCTGGTATAAATGGAGAGGGTACTGCAGGTGTGTTTTTCCGTGTTGAGCTACATGGGTGGAAGGAAATGAGAGGATTTAATGGCACGGACGAGTAGTGTGTCCTGCCAGGCACGCACACACTTACACACCAGATCCTGCCAACTGTTTATTTGTCTGCCTGTTCGCAGGAGCCGCAGCACGACACTCTGATCCTCTGCGCCAAGAGCTGACACGCAGACAGCAAAGGAATATAACGCAATCCAGGACTCTGGAGGAAACTTCGGCCCACAGAACATGTTCTCTCTCTACCCTGCTCTCTGTCTCTCTCTCAACATTATTTTATTTATGATTATATTGTATTGATATGAAACACATTTTCTGTTCAAACAAAAGTATTATCACTGTGTTTTTGAAACATTTAATGTCGAATGGGAAGATTATATTATTGGCATTTGAAAGCTATACTCAAAAAAAAAAAAAGTAAACATTTTACCAACATTTTGGTAACAGTTCATTAAGAATTATTGTCTATTTTGTGAATAAAATTGATCAGGACATAAACTCAAACCTGCATCAAACTTATGTCAGGTAATATGTCACTTACCAGCGTAAATTGCTGATTAAACATTGTGATCTAATATAAATACACACAAATCTGTGGTTTCGCCCTGTGAAAATATATATATGTGTATGTGTGTATGTGTGTGTGTAGAGATGTGTCATCTGTGTGTGTGCAGAGCTGGTGTGAATGACGCCGTGAGGCTGCACTAGCGGCCACAAGAGAGAAATGAGACTGACAGAATGCGAGACAGAGATTATTAACACCAGAGTTCTGCCTGAACTAAAGTGCCCCTACGATTCTCCGGTGCAGCCAAGACTATTTGGTGCGGATGCAAGGAGGTTACCAGGTGTTCTACGCGTTTTCTTGCAGGTGTAAATTAAAGAAGCCCTTTATTTTATTTTTTTTAAATTATGATTTAATTTATTTCTGCTTATATTTCACACTTTTATTTTATTTCTGTTTTAAGTGATTAGAATGCACAGTTTCATATTCTAACATTTGTCATAAATATACAGTGGTGACCAAAATTGTTAGAACACTTGGCATATTTAAGAGGTTTTAGTTGTTTTTGTTGAATTGGCCATTACAAAACCCTTAAAACAAACTATTGCAAGAACCACCTGCGACGGATGGAATATGCTGGAACACTGGAAATGATGGACTGGCCCCCTCAAAGTCCGCACATCAGCCTCATCGAGCAAATTGGGGGCGATTTGGAAAATAAACTGGACAGATCTATTGTCCATTCAAGCCTTTGGCTTGAGTTGCAGACGGCTTGGGATAACAGTGTTCTCAGGAAATATACTGACACTGTGCCAGAGAGATGTGCTGCTGTAATTGCGGCAAAAGGTGGAAAGTTGACAGTGGATAAAACAGTACAACTCACTTCATCTGATATTTGTTGTGCTCAAAACAACCATCTGCATGTTTCATGAACATAATCAATATTTTCAGATCTGTCAGGTGTTGTAACATTTTTAGCCACAACTATAAATCATATAAATATTTTATTTTGGTCAAAATAAATGTTAAAATTACATAATATTTAATTCTAATATTCACAAAATTCTAATATTTTACTTTACTCAAAACATTTGTTGAATAACATTTTCATAGTTGTAAAAATTAATATAATCAATAATTTAATATTTCTTTTTTTAACTTTATTTATGGGTTTGGGGAAAACTTGGTGGAGTAAAGAGAATTCTCAAAATAATAAAGTCTTACTCTTATATTCTATATAGGTTAAGTAAAATGATATTACTTTTATAACAAACAAAATGCCCCGACAATCCAACTTTAATATTGCCGTTAATAATAATAATAATAATAATAAAAGTTCCTATGTATAATATATTCTAATACTTTTCAACATGCAGGTTTATTAGCCATGGCAAAAACGTTTGTGAATGTCAAAAAGCCGAGCTCCGATCGTGCCGACAGCACTGCAGTTGCACTATACGCCGCTAGGGGGGGCTGCTGTACCGCCGTGCTCCGTATCGCCGCCGTGCTCCGCTAGACGCTGCTGCCGCTCGTGTCCCTCTCTCTCTCTCTTTAATCACGCTCTGCATCTCTCCCCCTCTCTTTATCATTCTGAGCCACCCCTCCTCCCCTCGTCACTTACCCTGCCCTTCTGAGAGAAGAATCCACGGCGTGTGCGATTTAGAGGCTGCGCGTTTATGTGTGTGCGTGTTAGTTTATGAGGCCTGGCTTCTGTTTGTGTGTGCGTAGAGGTGCTATGAAGGCCGGCTCTATTGTGTGCAGCGCAGTGTTCTGTTACCTGCGCGCGAGTGATTAGAACGCCGTAATAAACGGAGGGAGAGATAGAGCGAGAGAGAGAAGGAGGGGGTGAACGAGGGATAGGTTGAGTGGAAGAGTAATAAAGACCGAGGGAGGAGATGAAATTCCAGCTGCCTGTGAAAGGCTGTTTCCTGCAGCGCTGCCACGAGATTAATGACGAGAGAAAAAGAGAGGGAGAGAGACGGAGGCAGGAAGAGTGCCGTGCAAACGACTCCGTGAAAGTATCCGGTCCGTGGCGACGGCGTCCTGTTTAGCGGCGCGCAGCTCGCTTTAATCTGGTTTAAAGTTCTCTCTTATCATTTTAATAGCGTTCTTTCACACGCGCACGGATCACTGTCGAGGCAGATCGGCAGATATTGCGCGCTCACGGGGCATACAGAGACATTCACAGTGCCAGGCGTCGTTTCGCTCCACTGCCAGGCCTCGTGCTCTGCTCTCCTTGTGCTTGAGATGAAAGCATTTCATTTTACGTCACGGCTGGACGCTAAAGTGAGACGAAAAGAGAGTTTGCTAGATTGTCCTCATTTTTTTTGTTTTGCGACTCACGGCCTCTCTCTTTAGCTAATTTCATTGACCTATCACTTCAGTATTACAATTAGGCTACTTTTCCCTTTTATACCAGTAATGACATTACTACTTAATGATACTTTTAGAGTTAATCACCTCTTAGTTAAATTAATCCCAACTATGCTTACCATACGTTTTGCAGTCCTTAGTGTCTTGGGTATGTCATGTGCTAGCTAAAATACCTGTGCTACCTGGACTAACTGTTAATTGTCTGAGTTGCCTGTGTGGTTCATAAAATTTTTTGTAAAAATTCTGTAATTTCAGTAGAAATTCACGCAATAGGGAATTTCGCCCAAATGTGAAAGATTTCCCCATGCAAATTTGTAATTGTATTGACAATAGACTATTGTGCCGGAGACATTTCACAGTAAATTTGCTTTTACTGTAGTTTCGCGTATAGCCAGACCTTCAAGCTGAAGGTCAGGAATTCATGGCAGCTTTCATTGGCCAAGTCCCGCCCATGGACTGACATGTCCTACAACTAATGTTCGTTCATCGTCATGTTTTGCGGCGTAGAAATGTCGCAACAATAACAGACCGGTGTGTAAAACTCTCGGACGTATTTTAAAGATTCTATGCCGCAAGCTTTAAATTTTTCACATACTTTTGGAAATCCAGCGTTTAGTTGATCCTGTAAAGTGCTGTTCATCACAGTTGTAAACACGACGGCTTTCTACTTTCGTGATGGGGTTTAGTGCCACGGTATCTTTGTTTCCAGGCGGAACGTTAAAGAACACGACATGCACGTTTCATGGAAATCCTGTAGAATTTGACCAATCCGATAACGACTTTGACACTCCTGAAGTGTTTCCACTTTTGTGTCCCATATGCATCAGACGTTTAGCCAACGGTCAGTGGACTACTTTTACTGTAACCTTTAGCCATGTTGTGTTGTCTGATATGGCTGGGATTAACGGTCACATTTTATGCTAATGTGCTAACTGTCATCTACGATTTGCCAATTTTACTTTTCTTCGCTAACTTTAACTTGTGCTAATTTAGCTATTTCACCGTTATTTCACTTTGCTAACTTTGCTAATTCTGTGCTATTTGTTTACTTTTTCAGGTTTTACCTTTGTTCTCTGAGGTACTTCTCAACAGTCAAATTACCTGTGCTAACTTTCTAAGCTTTACCAAGTTTCCTGAGATATCGGTGTTAACTAGCCTATGTCTAAAGTATTGTTCTCTGAGTTTTAGATTGCTGTGTTGTGCCACCTAAAACCTATTTAGCCTGTGCTAATGAGTGAAATGCTTTACAAACTGTTTAGCCCACTACCAAACCAATTCCTTAACAGTATATTGCCCAATATATAAGGTTTGTCCTTCTCAACTTTGTTTTTGAACTGTGTCAAGTGTCACTCGTGCGCTACGTTCTGCTTTCTATATTTACCGAAACGATCGCAGGAATGAAGCGGCAGAGGTCTATGGCTGCGGGATTTCTCCAGGGAACATCTTGCTGTCACGCTTCACTGGTGTCTGAAGAGCGCCAGGGAAACCCTGACTGCAGGAGCGGGACGAGAGCTCAGACGAGAAAAGAGACAGAGCGTGAGGGAATGAACGCAACGGCGCGTGTGTGCGCAAGGCTCTGTGGGAGAGAAACAGGTGCTTCCTGTGCTTTTGAAATGAGAGTATGTGTGTGCGCACGAAGCGCTGCCTGAAAAGCGTGTGCTGTTTGCATGCGATTACTGGCCCCGCTCTGAGTGTGTGTGTGTGTGTACCTGACTCACGCTGAGACAGGACCATTAATCCTGCTTACTGGCCGTTGAGCAGCGCAGAGCAGCAGAGAGATAAAGAGCCAAATCCGTCTCTCTCTCTCGCCTGCTCGCTCTAGGCTTGATGACTGACTCTGCCTGTCTGTCGTCACCTGTAACGAGTCGACGTGATTTAATTCAATTGCGTTCGATTCAACGACTCAACTGTAATGTCATAAACTGTGATATGATAATAGTATTGATGATGCGCTTCCTGCGGGTGTAATAGCTCATCCCAGACCAGATGCGTGTTTTGCGGTTGCGTGTGAAATCGTTACTAGTGAGGTCAGATCAGCACTGACCTGGAGTCACGGGGGGAGAGAGAGAAAGGGCTGTTTGTCAGGTCAGAGCGCTGGTCACACTTTCTGTAACACATCAATTGTTCATCAATAACTGCCTGATCGATATTCTTAACTGTGCATTGATGACCGATACACAAGCCTGCCGGAAACACACGGCCTCTCAGATCCTCACCAGTCTCTCTTTCAGCCTGCCTATCCATCTATCTATCTACAAGTCTTATCTACCTGTCTGTCTCTCCATTTCTATCTGTCGTTCTCTTCCCTGCTGTCTTTGTCAGTTTCTCTCTCTCTCCATCACTGGGTCAATCTATGTCTCTCTTTGCGCCTGTCTGTCTGTCTGTCTTCCTTGCCGTCTCTGGCTCGGGGCCGCAGCAATATATTAATAGCTCTAGCCGCTGAGACCCAATTCCCAGAGCCGTGTAAGAATTCATTCTGTCTCTCTCGCTCTCTCTCCAGCGGGAGGGCTGACTCTTACGCATTTGGAAATTTGGCCTGTAAGTACCCTTCAGCTGGGGATCAAAGCTGTGCGCTGCACACACACCGCCTGAGAACGGACGTATAGGCCCACAGAGGGAGGAGTGTGTGTGTGTGAGAAGGTCAGCAAGAGGCGACTCGGTCTTGGACGCTGTACAATCTCCAGACGGCGATCCCCACTGCGCAGGATTAAACTGTATGTGTGTGTGGATCCATGCACTGAAAAACACAGCTTGACATGCAAATTTTCCATACTATGCTTAAGGGAATAAAATCACCCAGGACAACTGTGGGACTTGGAGTGGTTCAAGTTTATTCCCCCGAACCCTTGTATATTTCGCCACTGACCTGCAGTCAGTCCTTCCCACAGCCATTTGCATCTGATCTGGAATCAGTTCATGACATCCCTGTGCTTAACCGTAGGGGTCAGGGATTAGCTGGTTAGCACGGCCCACTCAACCCCTGCTAGTAGAGGCCATAGATGCACCACTTTGCAGATAAAAAGCATGTTTTAGCATGACAAACAGAAGCATTTTTAAAGTACATTTAAAAAATAAAGATGTTTCAAGTGGTTCTCATGAGTGTGAAATGGATCTGCGCTGTCATGACAATTTTCCTGTGGCTTGTTTTGCAACACAAAAAACCATCACAGAAATGAACTTACATAGTGAGGGTTTAATTTTTCTTTTACATAAATATTTTACATAAGACTCAACACTGCATTATATATTATTATTTGTTTACATATACTGACTATAAGCTGATTTTTTCCCAAGGCACTGGCAGATTTTTAAATCCTTTTTTTATACTACTAACTTGTTTCTATTATCTGCATCCACAATCTCTTTCTTTCTCAGCCATCAGTCTCAGTTTCTATCACTCTCTCTCTGTTTGCATATATCTTTTTCTGTCTATCTACCTGTCCATCTCTCGGTCTATATCCGTATTTCCCTCCATCTGTCTCTCTCTGTGTGTCTGTCTATCTACCTGTCAGTCTCTCTTTCTATATCCATATTTCATTCTATCCGTCTCTCTCCCGGTCTATTTTTATATCTATCTCTCTGTCTCCATCTACCTGTCTGTCTCGCTGTCTATATCATCTGTCTTTCCCTCTATCTGTCTCTCTCTGCCTGTCTATCTCTCTGTCTCCATCTACCGGTCCGTCTCTCTTTCTATATCGATATTTCCCTCTGTCTCTCTCTTTTTTTCGTGCATAATGTCATGAGGGCCCTCCCAAAGGAGGTGGGTCCCCCCCCAAGTGTACTATGGGTCCTGTACACCACTGACTTCATATTCTTGTGGAGAGAAAGCTGGTTTAGGATCATCAGTAGACTGACATTATGGATTAATATACGTGCTGTCTGAGATAACGGGCAGGTAAGAACGTGATGCTTTGGGAAACAGTCACGGAACGCTTGTGAGTCACGGCGCCCTTCTGCTGACAAGACCCATTTGATTCTCTCCACTCGCTCGTCTCTGCCAGATCTGACGCTTCCTTTAATTCTCTCTCACGCTCGCTTGCCTCTCTCTCTATCAGATTCCTTCCCGTGCCTGTGTCTGCCGTCGCACCTATTAAAGACGCTCGGCAAATGGAATTCCTCAATATCGCACTCGGCTCCGCTTTGATGTGAAAGAGAGACAGAGAGAAGGGGCGAGGTGGTAGCATGAAAGAAAAGCTGCCAAATTGCGTGCTCGTTTTATCAAATGCGAGCTGATATTTGTCACCGAATGGCTAGGACTCCATAGAGTATTTCAATTAACGCAGGGATAACATCGCTGCAGACTCGTTTGCGGTTTACCACAGGATTTTTTTCCCCTATTTCAGCTCATGAAATATGCGTTCTCAAAAGTAAACTAATTTCCAAAAGCTAAAAAAAAGGGCTACCTGTTGGAGCAGGTCGTTTAAATTCACTGGACCTAGAAACAAAACTTGTTACCATTTTTCCAAAACCAAGGTTTCTGTGGGTCTTAAAAGTAAAGTGCCCTTCCACGAATTAAGGCCTTAAAAGGTCTTAAATCAAAGCAGGAAGTCTTAAGATTAATAACGTAATGGCATTAAATGTTGCATGCACTGACAAAAATGAATGTCTGTTAGTTTGTCTTGTTTTCTATCACATCTTTAAGTCAAGATACATACTTGAGTTGGAAATTTAACAAAGTCTTGTTTTTTAAAGAAATTGAACAAAATTAAGTTAATTTAAGGATAAAACGAGAGCAAATATCCAGGGTATGAAAACTTGTTTTTACTTTAAATTAAGTTGATTTTTTTTCTGAGCCCATTGGCAGATTTGTCCTTTTTTCCATCATACATTCATTTCATTTTGATATATTTCTGATAAAATTACCTTGATTTAAGAATTTTTACACATTTGCACTGGAAAAGGAGACAAAACTACTAATGAAGAACATAACTTTTCTGCAGTGTGATCAAAACATACAGTAAAAGTTATCTCCATATTCTAGTTAAAATAATGCGAGAGTATATTTAAAAAAAAAAAATAGATATGGTTGGAAGCTGCATTTTTTTTAAAACATTAATACAACTCATGTTCTCTCTGTACTCATTTTTCTTACATTTTTTTTAATTGGTCTTGAAATGGTCTTTAAAATGTCTGCTTCATAAAATTTACAGAAACAATGAAAAGTCACCCAAATAATAACTCGCAACTAACCATATAATTCTGTATAGTGAAAATGGCAAACTGAGGAAGAACACTTATATTTTATATACCTTACATTGTTCAAAAGTCGTACAATGAATCAAACTCTGCTAAATTTTGGGCCATTTTTTCTTCTGTTGCTTAAGAGAAGCTAGACAAATTAAGCACATGCCAACATCGGTAGGTTGCATGACATGCCATCATCCCTGAAAACCAGCAATAAAACTTAGTAATATAAAATATGACCCAAAGTAAATTCTCTCTGTCCTACACTAAAAACCCTGACATTTGCATTGGCTGGTCTGCAGGGCACTGATGGCTGACGTGGGCACGGTTGCATTAGCAGGCTGGCACTGATAAGCTGGCATTTACTCAAGCATACTGATCTAATGTAGTGGAAAATGCTTAGTTCAACTACTGTGACAGTTGTTTATGGCATATCAGAGTCGAAGAGCTTAGTGTGTTTGTATGCATCTCAATATTCTGGTTTCTTATCCTAAAACACTTAAGTGAAGTCATTTTCTTGTGCATGAAACCTGAGAAATAGAAAGGAGAAAGTGCAACAAACAACAAGACCTAGATTATTATCACAGGAAATTACACACTTCTCAGCATTTCTGTGAGATGTGACACTTTGATGTCACCTGTGCATCATTTTCTGTAGTCATTTTCACTTTCTTCTAAGGCAGCATACTAACTGAAATGAAACCTTGCAAGTAAACGATTTGGAAGACTCTACATAAGTTACAATTCCGTGGATTACACATAAAATTTTGCACAGGAAACGCAACTCATAGACATTAGCATGTTGCTAAGCTAATGCCGGAAAACTGTGAGAAATGAATGTCTAAAGTTATGTTTTGAGTGTACATAAACAAAACCTAGCAGCTGCTTTTACAAAGTTTCTAAAAGGTTTTATTTTGGCTACTTTTGAGATCTTTATTAATAAATCAGTCAACACTTAATTAACTATTAATTGATAATGAAATCGAATACACTGATGAGCCACCTAAAAAACTACTCTGCCAAATACTGGAACTCTAACATTATATACAAAAAGTTATCTTAGTTAAAACTATTGAAATCCTGTACGTGATGGCCATCACAAGCCTGCAAATTTTGTAGGCATCAAGCGCACCATTTGGGACCGAGCTGTTGAGTATTTTCTGTACACGTAGTTTCTTAGTGAATCTTGATGCGTTTAATTACGGCCAAGTAGAAGAAGGATTAACAGATAACTAGGGGAAAAACAACGGAACGAAAACGAGATTGATAGAGATTGAAAGGGCGGCCCATGCAGCAGGGACATCTGCCAGCCGAGTGACCTCTGCCATTTGTAATGATCAACCGTGGAAAACACACACGCGGACACAAACGAGAGGACAGACGTGACCAAAATTCAGGCTAAAAAAGACTTGGCAGAAAGTGAAAGAGAATGTGTGCGTGTGCCCGGCTTGCCAAGGTTGGCAGGGTCTTTGATTCGCTCTGACAGTCTTTGATGCCCTCCCAGTGCCCGCTTCACCTCGCTCCACACACACACACACACACACACACAAACCCTATGTGCCAGGATCAGACAGCAGAACAAGGCTGACGTAACGCAGAGGAAAAGATGAGAGTGGGCCGCGAATGAGGCATGAAATGCGGAACGTTGTTGTCATCCTCCGTTAGCGGCCGTACTGAGATTTTTCCCTGGCACGCTTCCCACTGCGAGCCGCAGAGCACGAGTCTGCTGAATGCGAAAACAGGAGCAGATAGTGGAGAACACCAGCAGAGACAGAGCAGCCTGTTAACAGCAGACATGTGCAGACATGTCCTGCCTCTCGCAGTCTCTTTTTCTCACTCATTTCATCCAGCAAAGCTCCTGTTTCGAAGGTAATCCTAATCTGAACCTTTCTACAAACGCTAACCCCCAAAATGTGTGAATATTTAGATTTAACACCAAAATAGTCCTTTTCAAGTCTTGAAACTCTCCGGAGAACAACTACCAGGCCCCTGCGGGAATATCTACTCGCACATACACCTGAGCTCTTACAAAGGTTGAGCGCTTTAACAAACAACAAATCAATGTCTACGGTGCACATGGGAATAACAACTTGAAGAAAATATGTGTAGGACATTTAACAAGGTCATCCATGACGTCGACATGCTTCAAAACACGGTTTAAAAAACTTTTTTCCTGACAATCTTCTTGTGTTTTCTACAAATGCAGTTTCTATTTAAATCAGTTATTAACAGGGAGTCATATATTCTTGTAATCACGGTTTTTGGGGCCACTGCATCGGAGTAAGATGTAAACAGATCCATACAAAATATAATAATGATGGATTTTTCAAAATCAACTGACAGTTATAAATGAAAAATTTCCTGAATAAGTTCCTGAATAGTTTTGAAAGAATTGGTTTAGACAGTGATTGAATGACTCACTCGTGAAGACATGAATGAATCTGTGTTTTGAATTAATTGGTTTAATCAATGATTTTGTGCCTCACTGATAAAGACAGTCACTTGTTTAGTTCCTGAATGAATCACTGGTTTGCACAAATCAGTTAAGTAACTGAATCCACTTATAAAGAGTCACCTGAACAAATCAATGTTTTGAACAAATCCGTTTAGTGAATCATCAGTAACTCACTCATTATGACGGTCACTTGTTCATTTCTTGAATGAATCCTTGTGTTTGAACAAATTAGTTGAATGAATGATTTTATGACTCACTCAAAAATGAATGAATCATAACTCAAATTGTGTTTGAATTAATCGGTTTAGTGAATGATACAGTAATTCACTCAATAAAAAAAACGGTCACTTTTTTCACAAAGTATTTAGTGTTTTAAACAAATCAGTTGAGTATACAAGTCTACAATTCACTTAGATGGTTATTCGTTCAGTTGCTGAATTAATAAGTGCATTTGAACAAATAGTTTGAATGAATAATTCACTCATTAAGAAGGTCATTTGTTCATTTCCTGAATCAGTGTATTTGAACAAACTGGGTGAATAAATGGTTCAATGACTTACTCACAAAGACTCATTTGCTCAATTTCTTAATTCAGGGTTTTGAATTAATCAGTTCAACGAATGATTCAATGAGTCACTTCATCAAATCAGTGTTTTGAACAAATCCATGAGTGAAACACCAGTGAATCACGATGGTTACTTGTT
Organism: Carassius carassius; assembly: GCF_963082965.1. Lineage (NCBI taxonomy): Eukaryota > Metazoa > Chordata > Actinopteri > Cypriniformes > Cyprinidae > Carassius > Carassius carassius. The sequence continues at coordinate 15,490,984 of NC_081770.1, read as the reverse complement.
CAGTTCCACTCAGTGCATTTGAACAAATCAATTTAATAAATGATTCAGTGACTTTTAAAAAACACCCACTTGTTTAATTCCTAAATTATTTTTTTTTTTTTAAACAAATAGGTTTAGTCAATAATTCAGCGACTCACTCAGAAAGGCTCATTGTTCAGTTTCTGAATTGACATTCAGTGTTTAAACAAATTGATTAAATGAACGATTCAATGACTCACTCCTGAATGAATCAGTGTATTTAAACAAATTGGTTAAATTTATGATTCAATCACTCAGTCATAAAGACCCACTTGTCACTTACTGGCATAACAATGTAACATCAAGAAAGACTCAGGCACAGACTTACCAATCAACCAATAAGAAGATGCATGTTTTATCTTGACCTCTTACAATTTTCAGTCTGTCGTCTGTTTTGTTTTCTCTCATTCCTTCTCTTCTCATCTCTCCCTCTTCTGCAGACAGTGCTTTGGGGAGTAGCAAAGATGACAGAACACTCAAGAATGACTCACAGATGGAGAACGCACATGAAGACGAGGGCTTGGAAAGGGAAAGCCAGCAAACAGCCTGAACAGTGCAGCGCTGGAGCATGTGAGGGCAAGAAGGACTTCAACACACACACACACACACACACACACACACACACACACACGTTAAGAGCATACCAGTGCTGTGTGTGCGTTAAAAGGGTTGGGTTTCTAAATGACAGATCATTATCATGCTAATTAAAGCACTTTGTAGCTGTGACTCGTGCACTATTTGTGTGTGTGTGTCTAATTAAGGCCGGTTCATCAGCGCCCAGCTCATTTACACCGTGCTAGAGCGACACCCAGATTCAAGCACACGGACTGTAATGAAGCTACTAATTATTATGGCACTTTAACATATTTAGCCTTAACTGAGCCAACCCCGAACAGCTGAACCACCTCAACTGAACCACACGAACCCAACAAAGCTTCAGCAGTTCAGCAACACAACCTAGCACAGCTGAGCCACCCAAACACAACCCAACACATGCAGGTAAACCAAGCAAAGCTAAACTACACGTCTGAACTACACCAAAACATTTCCTTGTTTGGACTACAAAAAGACTTTTGTGAACAAAATGCACCCAGCATGTCCCGAAATTCAATTCATCCACAAAATGCATGCATTTTATGGATATGCTGAATAATTCACAATGTTCTGCATTTGAAGAAGATCTATCTAGTTTTCATGCTGTTGTTTTTTAAATGTGTACATTTAATTTTCTAGAAAATTAATATACCAATATAAACAATTAAGATATTAATATAAATATAAATGCATATAATAAAATATTAACTCATTAAAAAAATATTGGTTAAAATAAAATAAAATGTTGGTATATCTGATTTAATTGTGCACTTTCCTAATGAATATAAAAACAAATTGCATATACAAACAAGATATTAACAATAATTAATAAAATAATATAAATAATGATGATATTAATCTAAACAAATCAATAAAAATGTATATAAACGTTAACATAATGAATTAATATAAATAAGAATAAATGATTAAACAACATAAAAAGTAATTTATTATTAACAAATTAATATCTAAAATATTTTAATGTTTCATCTAATTTAGCTTCTTTATATTAAAATAAAACAAAATCTATTAGTATAAACAATTAAGATATAAATTCAAATTCATATTTTGCACTTTCCTAATTAATATAAAACAAATTAATATATTAATATAATTAATTACAACATTGATCTAAACAAATAAAGTTAATTTAAACTATAAATTATACACAAAAATAATTAGTAGTAATCAGTAATAGTAGTTAGTAAATTAATACAAACAAATAAATATATAAAATGATGGAATGCACTTTCTTAATTGATGCAAAACGAATATAATATATACATGTATGTGTATATAAATTAATGTTAATTTCATCATCTAAAACTATATATTATTGTAAAGTAAAATGGATTAAAACTATAATAAATAACAGATATAGATAGATAGATAGATAGATAGATAGACACAGCATATTAAGATCAGACCCAAAACCATCTGTTCCTCTGGTGACTGGATATAAACTGAACTCAGCGCAGCACCTTTACCTTAGAGGATTTATTCTCATGACCCCCGTTGACTCAGTAATGTTGGAGATGGCATGGCCTTGGTTCGGTTCAATGAAGCGCTTCCTCGTACTAATGCTAGAGGCTGGAGAGAGAGAGGTTTAATTAGCGACTTAGTATTGATCAGCGCTGAGGTTACCTTTGCTGGCAGAGCAGTTTGAGGGGCTGCATGTTTGAGCGCGTGCGTAAGCCAGTACCAAGAATGTAATTAAGAAATTCAGAAACCGCTGGGGTGCTGCTGGAAATTGGGATCCTTTGGTGCGCTGTGTGTGTGTGTGTCTCCTGAGCCATTACGACACTCATAATGATCTGTTGTCCTTATCAACCAAGACAAACGTATTGAGGCAAAAAGAGAGAATAAAATACAGTTAATGAGCATGAGGGACCATTACAAAAACGTACTGTTTATTAACATTAAAGGTAGACCGATATCATGGCACTCTGATTTATATACCATGGTACTTGGTATGGTGTTACCATGTTATAATGGAAAATCTCCAAACAAAACTGTAGTGCCATAATAAATATAGTAATGCCAAAGTAAATGTCTTTTAAATGTGGTAATACTATGGTAAATGTTTAAAAATATATACTATGATAATTGTCTAAAACATGATAACACAATGGTAACTGTCTGAAAATCATGGTAATACTATCATAAATGTCTGAAAAAACACAGCATCTCCTTGGTAAATGTCAAAAACATGGTATGGAAAATCCCCAAACAGCAGTACCATAATTAATATTGCAATACCATGTTAAATGTCTAAAAAATGTGATGATACCATGGTAAATGTTTAAAAAAACACAACAGTGAAATAAATCTATAAAACATGGTAATATAATGGTAAATGTAAACAAACAAACAAACAAACAAACATATTAATAATAAAAAAAACCTTTGCAATGTCAATGTCAGATTTTTTTTTTTCATAGTACTATGGTAAATGTCCATGTTTTTGTCTAAAAAACACTAATAGCATGGTAAATGTCTAAAAAAAAAAAAAACATGGCAATACCATATTATGTTAATATATATTACCATGTTAATGTTCCAAAAAAGTAATGGCATTGTATAAATATCATAGTAAACATGCTAATACTATGGTTAAAGTTCTAAAAATAAAAATGAAAAAAGAAAGAAAGAAAAAACATGGTAATATGATTATAAAGTGTCCAAAAATAGAGTAGCAACATGGTAAATGTCCAAATGTACTTTTTTACTGGTACAAAAAAAAAACTGTAATACTACAGTAAATTTCAAAATAAATCAATAAATAAGCACAAAGCAGATGTTCCATGCTAATACTATGGAAAAATGTCCAAAAAAAACATAAAATCAAATGTCTCAAGATAACATACGTAGTAACATTATGATAAATGTCCAAAAACATGGTGGTACCAAAGTAAAAGTCCAAACAACAGCAATAGCATGTTTAATGTCTAAAATGTCCATGTTTTTTGTCCAAAAAAAAAACAAAACAAACAAAAAACCGTAAAAGCATGGCAAATTTCTGTAAAAATATGTTAATGCCATGATAAAAGTCAAATAACATAGTAATACCATTGTCAATGGTCCAAAAATTGTAATAGCACGGTAAATGCAAAAACCTATAGTGATAGCATGTTCAAAATCGCATGGTCGAAGAGTGTTTGTATGCATACATTTGTGCTCCAGAAAGTGAACTAAGAACATCTCTCTCTTTAAGAGCTTTGCATTCACTAGTGGAGGGGCAGAGACAGGAAACCATGGAAACCAGAGGTTTTTGATAAATAGCTGAAGTGGGTCCCTACATGTGTTTGCGTCCTGCGTTCTGTCATGTCTGCTATCTGTATGTCCTGACTGTGCATGTTTGTTTGTGTATTCACCTCAACTAATCTCCAACTTACAACTTACAGTACAGGCAGATGTGCAAATCACAATAAATGCACTACTGTCAGTCTCAACTGGTTTTTCTTTAGACATAAGATGGTGACCCAGTTAAATTATAATAAGGTGTTTAACATCTGAAAATAAACATATGTTCTTAAAATAAAACATGGAAATGTTTTACTATTACCATGATTATCATAAGACGCTTTGCGTTGTGCCTAACTACGCTCCTTAGCTGTTATAAATTTACTGTTAACCACAGCTTCTTGTGGCTTATTGCTTTAATATGATACAGACTAAAAAGGAAATAAAAACATAACTGTGACAAAGTAAAAAAAAATCATATTCTGAAATATGCAGCCATAATTGGCAGAAATAAAGTCTCAATTGCAATTGAGACAAATTTTGAGATATAAAGTCATATTGTGAAATATAGTTGCAATCATAAGAAATAACATCACAAATGTGAGACAAATTTGCAGGTTTAACATATAATGACACATTGTAAAGGCAGTTATTGAAAATAAGAACTTATTCTTAATTAACTTGCCTGGTTAATTTAAGGTTAAATAAATACAAAATAAAGTCACAATTACAAGATAAAAGGTTGCAATTGTGAGACGGCTGAAATTGTAATACATAAAGTCACATTGAAAAATAAAATCGCAATTATGAAATATAAAGACATAATTGTGAGATACAAAGTCAAATTGTTGCAATTACAAGAAATGAAGTAGCAATAATAATACAAAGTTGCAATTATGCAAAATAAAGTTGCAGTTGTGAGATAGAAGTTGCAATTATAAAAAAATTGTGATGCAATTATGAGACAAAGTCAGAAATGCAAGACAAAGAAAGTCACACTGCAAAATATAAAGTTGCAATTATGAGAAATAAAGTAACAATTGTGAGATCTAAAGTCACACTGTGAAACATTAAGCCACAATTGTGAAGAAAAATCGGAAGGAATTTGAAGAGTCGAAATTATAAATTTAATAACTGTCGCAACTGTCAAATGTTAAGTCATGTTGAGATGTCAAAATTTCAAAAAAAACAAGATTTTAACTACAATACAGCAAAAATTGCAATTTTTTTTATTTTTTTTTTTACTCTGAGGCAGAAACTGGCTTCCATATCCTCAGTTCAGGTGAACCCAAACTGATTGTAGTCTGGCTGATATTTTCTTTAACCTTATGTAGTCTTCAGTAGTCAACGCTGTGGTACACTGTGATTCGCTGTGTGTTTGTGCGTGATTGTTTGTAATGTTGCAGCAGCCACAGCGGGATGTCTGCCTCTCTGTCTGTCTGTCTCATATAATTGTTGTTCTTTAATTCGGTTAAACTCAGGACAAAGAAACCACCGATCCATTCTGCTCTCTCACTGCGTTATTATTCTCGTCCCTTTTTTTACGTTCTTTTTGCCATCTAATTGGTGGACGGCGGCAAAGCTTAATGGAGGCAGACTCTGCTGAAAGCTTTTCACCGCTCACCCAATTAATCTCCCTCTCTCTTTCCCTCAAACACATATTCAAAAGTTTTCTCTCTGTTCTTTGTAACACACAAAGTCATCCTGGGTGAATCACATGAACCCTCTGCCGAAATCTCCGCCGAATATTTTTAGTTTACATATGACCAAAATAAAAAACAAAACAAGAAATAAAGCATTTTTTTTAGAAGCATTAGGCTTTGCCATTATTTTCATGACATTCACACTTGGAGTTCTATGGCTTTTAGTCAATGATTGTTAGTTTTTAGGCTAATCAATATGCTAGTTAGCCTAAAATCCTGAATTACTAAAATGCAAAAAATAGTCCAAATATGTCCAAAACAGCAATAGCATGGAGTTTATTGTGTGTAAAAACTGTAATATATATATATATATATATATATATATATATATATATATATTAAATGGTAATACCATGGTAAATGCCAAAATATATGCTAATACCAATGGAAATGTCCCTCAAACTGGTAATAGATATGGATTAAAAATCAATATTAATGGTCCCAAAACAGGCCCAGTTATCCTTCAACAAATTTATTTATTTTTTACATTTTTTTGGGTGGGATGTGAGTCAGACCTGTTCTTGACAGGTTTGGTGATATTCTCTCTCTGTATTTCTCTGTTGTTTTTCTTCTCTGTGACACACACACACATACGCTGTATAACAGATAGCTGTGCGTTTTATAAACGGAGGCCTCCTGCAGTCTCAGCTCCACATCGACGCTGACAAATAGATGCCTTTCTTGAAAAGCTGCGCGGAAAGGATGTGTGTAAGTGTGTGTGTGTTTGCTGCAGTGAGGTGTGGAGAGGGAGGGAGAGAGGTGCTGGAGAGCTGGAGTGGGCTGTAATGGGTGTAATTTGAGTTAGAGAGAGAGAGTGAGAAAGACAGCGAGAGAGAAAATAAAGAGCATACCGATTAGGAGAGGAAGACGGGGTTCGCACGAGAATGAGAAATAGAAAAATGGGAGAACGCAAAAGCTTCTGAGAGCTTCGTTGAGAAGGAAATGAGAGCAATGCAGAGGGGGAGAAATAGTGAAAAGCTGAAGTGAAAATCGGTAATTTTCCATGCCACAAATAATAATGACTTTTCAAATAACTGAAACGGAGCAAATTTCTTGATGACATCATCCTGCACTACTCAAATTGTTGTCCAATCAAATGCTCTCCAGATGAGAATATCCCACCCTATAATAACACCTGCAACTGACTACAGTAGGTCATGATTCATGGCTGTGACACAATTAAAGAAGATGAATATTTAAGAAGAAAATACCACCCCTAACTTCGAAAAATAATTTTTATATTATATGAACAATATAACATTAATATATATGTCCAGTTTTTAGGATTTATTTTCTTCAATTTTTCAGCATTATTTCCAATCAAGCATAAATAAATAAATACTCATGATTAAAGTGCCTGTGATAAATAGTTGTTTTCTCCCCACAATTTTTCAGCATCATTTCCAATCTAGTAATATTTTGTAATATTACATTATGCAAAACTGTACATATTATTATATTATGTGTATTTAGGACACAAAATTATACTGTAGCTTTGAAAAAAGCCTTAAAAAAGACAACCGAATTAGCCTTTTTTTTTATAAAAAACTAAAAACAAAAAAACATTCAAAATATGATTTCTGTCACAAAATATTACTTAAAACAAAACATCATTTCAAATGTGATGGAAATGACAAATGTGGTGCCAATTTTTACAACTTTCAGGTAGAAATAAAAACTAAATTCTCCTGTAATGCATGTATATTCTGTAATGGACATTGTTCGTAGACAAAATTGTGTGACAAAAAGTGTGTTTGTTTTCTAGACTTCCACAGGGCCTAATGTTTAAGATATGCCTCTAAGTGACCAAGCAGCCTAAAGCCTTGAGCATTCGCTGGTAAAAATCCGCAATTAAGTTTCTTAGGAAGACACAAGGTTTTTAGAAAATCGGCACCATTGAAACTTTCCCGAACAAAGACAGACATGAACGAAGACATTCACAAGTCCAACCCATCCTTGAGGACGCAAGGCCTCGTTTGGCTTTTCTACAGGCGTGAACGTGTGTGTGCGTGATGCTGGAGAGGTCGCGTTTTCCAGTGTGTGGCATTAACCTGATAATGTGTCTGGTCTGTCCCCACAGCAACAGACGCTGCTGTCCCTTTCCATCACCGGCACACTGACCTTTACAGTGACCTGCCCCGGGACCGACAGAGAGAGACAGGCTACACACCTGCCCTCCGTCAGAACTCCGCATCTGCTGCCTTCAAAGCCTCAGTGATGCACGAGTGTGTGCGCCAGCTGCATTTGTGTGTACATGAAAAGAAACCCGATCGGAGATTCACATCAAACAGGTCTGCCTGAGAGCTGACCAAACACACACACCGAGTAAATCTCCCAGACACTTATGATTTCTCTCTTCTCTGCTACACACTCCATTTCTCTTTGTCTGCTTGGCATTAACGGTTTTATAGACCGTTGTGAGCCATTTTTCGGCTTTTGTGTGTATGCCGACGATGGAAGACCTCAGACAGCAAACCGAAAATGGCAAACGGGAAACTTCATTCCGTCATTTTTAACAAAAAAACTGATGGTAGAGGTAATCAGTCTATTGCTGAAAATGAGGCTCATAGGGATTAGAGGTGAAGAAAAGTGGAGGAGATAAAGTTTTAAAAGACACGCGAGATGCGAACAAGGATTTGGAGAGCAAGATGGGAGATTCCAAGTGTAGTCCGGTGGAATAATTCATGAGATGTTCTTCGTTAAACCAGGTGGCTTGATTGCAAGACTGCAGAAAAAAAAGAAAAAGGAAAAAGACCTTAACCAATGTTCTGTCATGACAACTCTCAGAGGGACTGGCATGGTAATGTACATGACAATGTTAATGTGTTTGGTCTTGGCGGATCAGATCTGCTACACTGCTGCTGTGGCAGAGCAAGTACCAAGATTTGCTACTGCCAATACATCCACAACATGCTGCAATGAGCATGTAAGAAATACTGCTGCTGCACATATAACATATATTAAATAACCCCCCTACCTATGTAGCATACATGATTCACTCCGTAGCAGATCTATACAGGTGGAGCTGGGGATGGTGAAGGCTTGTGCCATGTGATGATGATATCATGGACTACGCCATCTGGAGTTTCATGCCAAAACTTTGGATTTATTATAGTTCACATCACCTAAAACTGAACGTTACTTGAAATAAAATAAATATTAATTTAAATAAAATTATATATATATATATATATATATATATATATATATATATATATATATATATATATATATATATATATAGTCTAACTTGATGTAGTAAAATAACTAAAACTGAAATAAAAATTATAAAAAATAAAATAGAAATTAAAAACTAAACAACGAGAAATTAAAATGGAAAATATAAAATGCTTACAAAAACGTATTCCAAATAATTAAGATACTCTTATAGTTATTATTAATAAACTAAAATAATATTGACTATTATTACATTTATTAATATTTTGCTTTTATTTCGTAGTTTAGGTTTTCATTTTAGGGTCAATTTTAGTCAGCAAATGGAATATATATATATATATATATATATATATATATATATATATATATATAACACTATAATTGTATCTCAAAACTAACACTAACAGTTATAGTATTTAAGTCAGAAAATTGAAAATATAAAAATAACAAGTAATTCAAAATAATAATAAAATAAAAAAACTGTAGCTAAAAAATTGTAGCTCAGTGATAGTAAAATAACACTATTACAGTATTTATTAATATTTATAATTAGCTTTTATTTTAATATTGTACGTTTTTTACTTAAAGTTAAATTGTAGTCACTTTGTTATGTTTTGTCATTTAAAAAATAAGAAATAAATCATTTAAGCTTCATTTTTTATTTCAAAATATTTTTTAGTTCTCGTATTTATTACTTAGAATTTAAATTTATTTGAGTTAGTTGCCAAGGCAAGATTACCAATTTTCAGGTTTTTATGTTTTCCATTAAATATTTATTTCACAGTGTTACTTCAACTGCCAAAACCCATTTTCAATAGTTGTAATTTTAGTAAACAATTACAACACATTGTTTATTGGACAGAATGAGCTGAAATATGGATCAGATGTTATGTTGGCAGATGAAAATCTAGGTTGCTTAAACAATAGTTTACTCTGTGAGGGAATCCAGCAAACCTTTGATTTCAACAGGGATGGATGGTCCACTGCACAAACGTAAAAGAAAAAAAAATGCATTTGCCAACATGACAAAATCTCGCAATTGTGAAAATTGCGAATTTCGAATAAAAACACACCAACGGGAATTGCAAAAAGGTGCTGTTCAATCTAATCTGCCGGATTCCCACTTGATTTCAACTTGACCCAGGTCTCAAAACGCATCTCATCCGTCTGTCAGAGTCTGTCGGTGCCTAACCCGGCTAATACGCCGCTGCACAGGGAGAGAGAGAGAGCTATTTTTCCTGGCTGCCTCATTTCCAAGTCCAATTTCTAAGAACGGAGCGATTGAGTGACGCAAACCGAAAGGCCCTTCACCTCCTCGCTCCCCCTCTCTCCTTCTCTTCCTCCCTGCCGCAGGAAGTCGGGTGTGTAGAGAGCATCCTGCAGTCGATAGGGGTATCGATCCCACTTGAGTTTGGTAAAGTGATAGATAAAGAAACGAGTGGAGTGACAGAGCGAGGAGAATCATTTAACCCCAAGGGGGGAGCGAAGGAGGGACAGTAATGACAGCGTTTTCCAGAGGCTTATCTTCGCAGATAGAAAGAGAGAGGGAACGCAAACACCACCGTCGCTGCAGCACACAGAAGAGAGGGAAGAAAAGAGATAAGGAGAGAGTGAGAGAGATGCAGAGAGACGTGCCTCATTTTCTAAGAAGTGATTTGAATAATGAGGAAGTGTAATTTTCTCTCTTTCTCGTCTGTGGTCGCGGGCCTCTAATTGCTCGGGCTGAATGTAGAGTGGGCTCGTAGTCTGTGATCTGGCTCTCCTGTTCTCACATAATCGCACACGTTTTTCCCCTGTCGCGTTTTTTCTACCCGCTTCTTTATGCCTTTTTCTCTCACTCGTGGTCTCTATGTCTCTTTTCTTTCCTGACATATTCTATCTCGCCCCACAAATTTCAAAGCCGTGCGGCCCATTTCAGACTTCCCTGTCTCTCTTGATGTTTCTGTCTTGGTCTTTTCCTCGTTTATGACGTAATGTGTGTGTACCAGTGTTGGCGAAGCTACTTTCAAACCCGCTTTCGAAACTACTTATCATTTTCAGTCAAGATTTAAAAAAGCACTTGGCGACACTACAAGAACAAACAAAAAAGTAGCTATCTGATTATGTAATTGAATTCTGCAGATGAATCAGATCTTAATTAATCTGGCACAAAAACAATCAAAAGCTTTATAAGCCTGATGAAAACTAAATGCTAAATATAACTAATAAAACCAAAAAACACCATTTTGTTACAATAAAATTCACTTTAAAAAGAACTTTTCAAGATTTATTCTAAATATGACACCATTTTTCTGCAATAAACCTCTAAAAGGAAAAAAGCATTTTTCATCATTTTGCTACAGTAAGCTTTACTTTTAAAAACAAGACACCGTATGGCACACAACAAGGACAATTTCTATTAGGCTGATGAAAACTTGAACAAGTGTTTACTAAATGTGTCTTAACAAATCCAGAAAACACTTTTTACTACAATAAACTTCAAAACTGAAGACACTTCCTTGGGGGACTCGAGTGAACCATTGAATTGTTTAGAATTTAACATAAAAAAATTCACACATTTCTGTGAGATTTAAACTCCCAACAATGTCACACAGTACTAGTGTCACTATAATTTTTTTTATTTTTAAGCTTAATGTAATTTTACTTGTGTTTAAGTCAATAAATTTACTTTATGTAGCAAGTATAACTATAATTTAACTTCACATATTAAAGCATAATTATTTACAGTCAAATTCCACTAAGACTCACCTAATAATTTGAATATTTAGTTTCTTCTTTTGGATCTCCTTTGGCTTCTATGTTCTTCCTGAAGTCTGCATAAAAGTATACAGAAAACAATTAACAATTACTAGAAAAAAAGTTAATCTACTGTAACCAAAAACACCAATGATAACTGATAATAATTTTGAATGATTTCTGAAGGATCATGTGACATTGAAAACAGCAGTAATGGCAAACAAATGTACATATGCTTTTATGAAGGTGTGAAGCAAATTCAAGGTAGCAGGAGTTGTTTCTGGAAACAGAACAGTCATAATGGTATTTCTTAATGTACATATTGCACTCAGAAAGTTAAATATGTTCATGAATGCCGTTCAACGATAGAGACAAGTTATGTTTGTATTCACCTCTGCTTTGCTGCGAGTCAAAAGTCAAAAGACAAACCATGTGCTCAAATTACTTAATATGTGTGTGTGTGGACGTATGCACCTCTTTGAATGGAGATGTGTGTGTGTGTCCAGGCCGTGGAGTACTACTCCTGAGTGGCAAATACAATAATTGTACGTTACACCGGAGCAAAGCAATCAGACATGAATGAAGAAATTAATTGGCCGATCTCTGGAGTCTAAAATAGAGTCCCTCCCTCCCCGACACGCACACACACACATACACACTCTAATCAGCCGTGGCTGACAGCCCCTCCCCGTGAGCGCTAGCGGACAGAGGATCAGAGAGGGGCATTATGGGAGATGAAAGAGGTGCGGCGGCCTCTGCAGAGGTTGCCGGGGTGTGTTACGCATCATGAACTCGCCGGGCAAGAGCAGACAGAACTAGCACACACACATAAATGATCTCTCACATGCATTCTCATACACTGGATTCACTAGGTACAAATAAATGTGCATTTGGACAATACGTACAGCCAACAGCTTTGACGAATGTAGCTGTTTGTAGCACTAAACGCATAAAAAAACAGTAAAAATTATTGGATTGGATCAAAGCTAAAAGTGTTGGACAAAAACTAAAAGTAGGCTATTATATAAACGCTATAAATGAATAAATAGCAATATATGTAAATACTAGTGGTGGGCCGTTATTGGCGTTAACGTGCTGCGTTAACGTGAGACTCTTATCGGGCGATAAAAAAAATATCGCCGTTAATCTATTCTCAAAGTTGGGTTGGGAGCTGGGTCTTTACTAAGCAAGCTATGATGACTTTCACCTTGACATTTTATATAACCGACTGGCTGAGACCAGCCTAAAAAGATGCTCAGGACAGTTGACGGGCCACTGCTGCGCATCCTCATGAAAGCTTATCTTTTTGACGTGTTTTTAAGCCTTACCGCTTGTCGATTTAAACATTAAAGCATCCAAAAACAAGACGCGGAAAAGCTGAACAGAGTAGCTGGTTACTCGCGCGCTGTGTTTGGTGCGCATGAGAGAGATCGAGAGCCGCGTATCACGGACAGTGACACTGAAAAGAGCTCTCTTCTGTGAAGTTCTCCTCGAAGTCCCTCCTGCACCTGAATGAACAAATACAAATCGCAGTTTGAACAAACAAAAAGATGTGAAAGAGCCCAATTCAGTACTCGTGGTGTTCTGGTGTTCAGGGCTCACGGAGAGAGAGGCGTCTCAAAACACTTGAACATCGAATTTGCTTATTTTTGCTCTTGTGCCGACAAATACATACAAAATATGTCAAAATATCCACCTTGGAAATTATGCTCGAAAAAACTGTCAGTTATTTCTTAAGTGAAAGTAAACAGTTGAGGAAAAAAATGGGCTGTGTATTATATTGGATGCGTTCATCGTCTCTTAAAGTCACCGTGTCTAATTTAGCTACTGGCTGCTGTAATGTTAATCCAAGAAAATGAAAATGAAAATCACTCACTGCTCTTGACTGAATTACTTTGTAGTTTTAACAGTCAAACCAAAAATTCTTCAGACACCAGATATATTTTTTGATATATATAGCAAAACTGTAATAATGTGAGAAATGTTGAAAGTGTCTGAATACATGTAGGTTTGATTGTATATTTCATTTTTACATTTACGCAACGCTCCTGGAACGTAACTGGAATCCATTAACATGGGTGCGTAAAAAAATATGCAATGCATACGCACTGCGGACGGAGTATGTGTGAAACAGGAGTAAGGTTGTTTGCACCTTGTGCAATGTGGAATTAGTTTACAGCTTTTTCAAGCACTTTGTGATGCATTTTGGAAACAGGAGATGAGCCCCTTTTCTAATGCACCATCTAGCTTGATAAACCCCTTCTCAAAGACTTACTGTTTATCAATTTTATTTGGGTAACACATATTCTGAATGCCGTCTGCAGAATTCGAATGAGCCATTTTAATCTAGATTAATCTAGATTAATTTCAAGATCACAGTGAGATTAATCTAGATTAAAAAAATTAATCTATGCCCACCTCTAGTAAATACAAAAATAAAGTGCGTCACTTTGTGTTTATCATGTATAAACAGTTCAAAAGGAACTGTAACAAACAATACCATTCACGTACCTTTTCATACACAGGTTGTGGTAGCTACAAATAAGCATATGTACTTAAATTAACTTAAGTAACAATATATGTACAATGCTAGCTTTGTTGAATATAGTTGATTATAGTATAATTTGGTGAAAGACACAACAGACAAAAAAAACTGAAAAATAAGTTTGTTAATTTTCAAATGCTGCATGCACTGCATAAAAAACAATCACAAGCTACAAGTAAATTTACAGTAACAATATATGTACAACAGTGGCTTTGCTGAACATTGACGAATATATAATAATTTGCTGAAAGATTAAGAAAAAAAAGCAAAAATAAGTTATACTGTACATATATTTTCATATACCAGATGTATTAGCGTCGAAATACACATACAACTGTTAGCATTATTGAATGCGCAACGGAATATACGTTTTCGTAAATTGTAAAAATGTGTATAAGTGTACATTTTAATATTCATTGATTTTTAAGTTTGTGGTACAGAAGCCATTCAAACAAGGCTGCACACAATCACTCAAGAATAATTGACCTACTGGTTGGCCCCTCCCCTCGAACGCAGATGAGCCAATGGCAGTTGAGTATCAGGTGCACAGGGAGCGGAACTCAGACATCTTTAGGTTTCAGCGCCATAGAGAAACACTGGAAGATCCGAAGCTCGCATCAGTTTAATGTTTATGCTTCAAAAAAGGAAAAATTATGTGCCTAGGGTACTTGTAACACTAATTCCACTTGTCCTGAGAGGATAGGCAATGTAAATTATTTTATACCATTTCCTAAATACAACCAAAACAGAGCAAAATGTCCCTAAGCAGTCAACCCGAATCAAAATGAAGACGAAAACGTTCATTTTCTGGTTGTCTTACTCTCATTAAGTTAAACTTTTCATCTGCTCAAGCAGAACGTTAATATCATCTTTTGCTTCAGCAATGTATCACTTGCCAAAATTAGCTAATGTTGGCGTTAAAGGTGCGTCCATGCTAACATACAAACCTAAAACCTATTTAAGTCCCACTTGAAGGTCTGTCTGTGTCCTAAATTATCAGAAACGCCTCAGAAGGAGGTTTTCATCGACAGCAGTTTCTGTAAGACAGTGAGAAACTCAGTTTGTTTGTCTGAGTGAGCAACAGTAACTGGGTGTGCGGTTGGGGGCACACCCAGTTATAGTTGATCATAGTACTGTCGACATAAGAAAAAATATGTTGTGTTAGGAAAAAAAGTTTCAAATTTTGTATGAATTGTACATTGCTGTAGACAAGCAGTAAAATATACAAAAGACGTAAAAATGTGTGAACTTTTACAATTTACAAAGTTGTGTTGGATGCAATTGTCAAATGAATATAAAGATAAAATAATAAATAAATGGAAATATAAAATGTAAAAATCTAAGAATACAAGAAACAATCTACACATTGGGTTTTATGTAAATGGTACATAAATGAACACAACAGTCACGCCCTCTCAGCCAGGTAATTTCCTATTCGACGGTTGAAGTGTTTAAGCCCCTGTGTGCCAGTGCAGTGACTCATATTCAATTTTCCTTCTAATTGCCCCATCTACCACCCCAACCCCCTCCCTTCCCTCCATCTACGCCGCATTACCGTTGGCGTAACCAGACTGTTTAATGAACGCACCTTTTCCCCAGGGGCATGTGCGCATATGTGTGGTTCTCAGAGGTGAAGGGGTCATACAAACGGTTTGTGTTTCTTGGATGTGGGGCTTGTCTTAGACAGGTCGCTCAATCACGCATGCCAAATGCACACGCATGCTGACAGATAATCTCAGCTGTGTGATGTGGGAACGACACTTTGTGACTTTAAACGCAGATCTGAGCCCAGGTGTTCCATGCGTGGTATAAACACTTTTGAGATTCCAAGCTTTCATCCTAGACGGAGAGAGAAGAGAGACAGCAGGGGGGATAGCAGGAAGGAGGATGGACAGGAACGGCAGGGAGAAGAAAAAAAGAGGAAGACAGAACAGGATCCGTGTGTCGGGGGGAAGAAACGCCTGCGGATTGCATTGTCTGTCGTGCTGAAATTACTGGCTCTGCCTCTCTCAAAAACATCCCAGCAGGAAACCGCCTAGAAGAGAGAGAAAGACACGGGGAAGTAGAAGAAAAAAGCACTTCCTTTCCCCGAAAGAACATTTTTAAAAGAGCATTTGCGTGACTTCATTAGTTTGTAGTGCAACAAGGAGGAACGTTTTGCATTTGTTTACGGGATAAACAAGAGAGAGAGACCTTTCCAAATGTTTTGCGCGCACGAACACGGAATCTCAATTAGCAAGAGCGTTTTGTACGTCGAACAAGACGGCAGGCCCTCTGCACGTGCCGAATCGATCAATTAATTAGCCGGCAGTGCGCGGATGAGCCGGGAGGTCTTCAATCAAATGCAGGCTCACATGCACATAAAAATACAAATAAATAAATAAATAAAAGCGCGGCGGGAAACCGACGACCCGACAATCTCTATCTCACTCGCTCCCGTCCGTATGGCACAAGGGCCCCCTGGACGGCATATTATTCATCCGACAGACAAGCGAGAGAGAGCAAGCGCTCAATAAAAGCACGTCCTTGCAGGCGCACGCTGACTCAGGAGCTGCATATATCAAAATAAGAGGAAAAAGCGGAATTATCCGGTGTGCTGCGGAGAACGTGGAGGGAATACAAATATTACACGCACGCACGCACGCACACACTCACTCAATCTTCGTTCTTCGCGCATGCTGCTTTCCGTCGGAAGCCTGTCTCTCTCTCTCTGTGGTGGGTTCAGCACAGAACGCTTTCCACTTTAGAAACAGACTGTGAGCAATTTCCTGCACTGATTAGTCAGATTACATGCATTAGACAAGTGAAGTATTTAAATCGCAATAAAATAACAGGAAAAGAGGCTTGAGACTCAGGGAGATCACCACACACTGTCTTGTCTCTCGCTCGCTCTGCCGCGGTCTCGCGCTCTCTGTGATGCGACACACACACGCACACACCGTGGAAAATTAATTCAGGAACTGAAGGGAAGCACTCTGTGAATACTAATGCCAGCGTGCTGAAAGACCCCGGCAGCGCGCGCTCACACACACACATAGAACTTGTGACGCTATGGAAGTGTGTGTGCGTGCATGTTGGACAGGTGAATTGTGGGTATATGTGCTTGTTAGACAGGTAAAGCATGTGTGATAGACGTAAAAGTTTGTTTATGTTGGTTAGGTGAGTTGTGAGGTGCGTGTTTGACAGGTAAAGTGTCTATATGTGCTAGTGGGATGAATGTTTATGTGTGTAAGATCATTTTAGGGATCCATAGGAGACCGGCTGTATAAATGTGTTCGATACATGAAATACGTATGTTTGTAAGTTAGAAATGTATGTCTGTTGGCTTGATCAATTGTGTCTATTTTAGCATATTACTCAGACCCATTAAATGCGTGCGTTAGACAGGTGAAGTATGTTTGTGAGTGAGAGAAAGAGTCCTGTAGAAAGGTGCATGTGCGTGTCTGCTTTTTGCTCTTAACTGCTCTTTAATATCCTTCGTCTCGTGCTCCCTAAAGAGCCTCTAACGATCCGCGCGTCATTATGGCTGCGCTCTTCCGTTCCCGTTAATATTTACTGGCCACACACACACATAGCACGTGCGCTGCGCGGCTCATCTGCATGCTAAAGGTCACGCGGCTGCTGCAGTAATTGGCCTCTGTTGCTCGGAGCGACGGCGACGGAACAAACGATTGTCAGATATTCCTGCCGCGCGCGGGAGTCGGCCATCTTACTGCTGTTTGTTTTCGCGGTTGTCGGGTCGTTAGTTGGCGTACCAGTACAGACAGCAGAGGACGCATAGAGTGAGAATTGTGACGCAACCTGAACTTAAAATTATTCTTATCTTCACTTCATAAAAACTACTTTTGTCAACTGCGCAGTGGTGAATTGTAATGTTTGACATTATTCCATGATAATTGCGTTGCATGCAGAGTTGTAGATGTAATCATGCTCCCAAGAAATCAAATATGAGGTAATATTACTCTTAGAAAAGTTTACATGGGAAACCATAAAATAACAAGGAATGTAGGCCTTTTATCTTTATGGGGTCTTTAGAATTACTCTGTATACTTTTTTCCCCAAGTAATGGCTAATAATTGATTACACCCTAAAAGTTAAAAGTATTATTTAATGATTGAATCAACTTGATCACTCGTTTACACCAATGAAAGTAGTTTTAACAGAATTCAAGTAGAAATGGCAGATAAAAATGACAGTAGAAGGGACATGGATGTTAGCCCAAACATTAAGAAATATAAAATGGTGTGATTTAAGAACATAATGGGAAAAGGCAAGGTTTGCGAAAATGACTCTATAATGGGGCCTAACGTCAAGAAAGTTTAACTTTTTGCTGTGTGAATTTCAAACAGGCAGATACAGTTGTGCTTTTGGAAATCCAATTCGCTGTCATTAGTAAAAAAAACTGATAGCAGTTGCTGGTCAGGATACACTAAAAGTTTTAATAGTCCCACAGAGCCACTTTTCAGGGAATCAACAACCTACAATGGTTAGTGTAATATAATAGGCCCTACTAACAAAATTAAACCTTCTTTTTCTTTTTTGCTTCACTTTTTTCCATGATCAGGATTTATGATTGCACCACTGTTTTTTATTTACAATAAAATTTAATTTAAAACGTTTATAGTATTTAATTGTGGATTCCTGTAAAACATCACACAGAAGTAGGCCTAGTAATACGTGGGTAGGAAATTATACAGTTAAACAAAGATGCAGTTCTTAATCTTTTTCTATACTATGTGTGTGTATGTATGAACACACAGGTGGTTCAGCGGAGTTGTACGTAACTCACACTTTCTCATCTACAGAGAGGCCACATTTCCACCAGTTAATCTTAATTATTGAGATTCGGTTACCAGGTCTTCTACACGTCTTCCATGAAGTATTTCAAACTGTTAGTAATGCCCCCAGCAAACTCAGCAGAGAATCCTGGACACTCGTTATGAATATGAAGTTGCTACTCTGATTTTAAATGAAACTTGTACAGTCATTTTAATCTAAAGGGATTTTTACCCTTTTTGTGGTATAGGTAACCTATGAAATCACTACCACTAGCATATTATCCACAATAATTACTCAACTGAAGTTCTACACACACTGATAGAAAATCTTCAGATTTACCATGGAAAGTGCATGACATAAAAAAACAAAAACATCTACATACCAGCCACTGAGATGCCATCAAAATTCAAACCAGCACACATCCTTCAAAATCCTCCACATTTTACCCCTCAGACTCAAGGAATTGAAATGATGATCCCAAGATGATTGAGATCAGGAGACATTACTCATCCTTCCTCATGCATGAACCGCATGAGTTAAAGCTTTCCGACAAGCGGCACGGAGTGATGACCTCATGTAGAAGGTAAAATTACAAACTTTGACAGCGTTTAATCAGGTCCAGCAAGATGCTGTCATTACTTGGGACTGTGGCCGAATCCATGCAGTGAATGACCACGCTGAGTTCCTTGGAGGTCGACTTTCTGTCTTTCTTGTCAATATTGAGCAAGATCTTGATGGTTTCAAGAGTTGAGTTAATGGCAGCACATTCTCTGGTGTCTAGAACAGAATGACATTGCCAAGGCAGAATTGTTACTGATAGCTGCTAGATCCTATCATTGGACAAGCTTATGGCACAGACCAATCTTACAGTCTGTGGGATGATGGTACATGTAACTTACATACAGTATATAATTAATCATTTAGCACACACTTTTATCAACAGAGTACTATTTTGATAGAAAATTTACCAGATTTCTATGGTGTAAAATCTAAGGTCATGTGTAAACACTGAGGTAAAATTTGAGGTAAAATTAGCAATGTATGAAGTATTTCTATATCTGGCAAACATCTGGTTCTTAAAGGTTCTTTAAAGAACCATCTTTTTCTTACCTTTCAATAATCTGAAGAACCTTCTTTAGCCACAAGGAACCTTTTGTGAAATGGAAAGGAACTTCAGATATTAAAGGTTCTTTATGGAACCATTTCGACAAAAAAGGTTAATCTATTGCATTGTGAAGCACCATTATTTTTAAGAGTGTAAACACTAGGGTAAAATCTGATGTAAAGTCTGTGGTAAACTGAGGTAGACTCTTAATGTGGTACAATCAGAAGTAAAATATGATGTAACCTGAGGTAAACTATCAGTTAAAATATGAAGTAAACTGCACTAAACTTCTCTGAGGTAAACTCTTGGGTAAAATCTGAATTAAAAGTTGAGGAGAACTCTTGTAAATGTAGTAAAATTCTGTAGTAAAATCTGAAGTAAAATATAAGGCAAACTGTGTGGTAAACTTGAAGTAAACTCGTTAGGTAAACTCCTAAATTCTGTGGTAAATTATGAAGTTAAATACTAAGGTAAACACTTGTGCGTACTCTGAGGTAAACTGTGGTAAAATCTGAATTTAACATCTGCACTTAACTACTCTGAGGTGAACTCTAGAATAGCCTACGTTTTTTCCAGCTTAAAATTTTTATCATCCATTATGATCTTTTCGGAAACATGTTAATGGTTTTTCTACAACACAAAGCATCATGAAACATAAAATCACTGCAGGGTTTTATAAAATAACCCAAAACTTTTTTTTTTTATGGGGTCATCGGATGCTGAATTAACTTTTTGTTGTTTGAACATAAATATGTGTTAGCAGTGTGTGTACACCTCTAACTATAAAAATCTACCCATCAGATTTTATTTAATCCCTAAAAATAACATCCCCTTTTTCAAATCAGGCTGTTCTCAGCTTCCTTTCTGTGTAACATCACATAGACCCAGGCCCCTCCCACGATAGTTGATTGACACGGCCGACTTACCTTCGACCCGCCCTGAGTGACCACCATTGTTTTGAAGCCAGAGCAGATGTAGACAAGGATAGCTCCATACAGTGTTACAATAATTATATTATTTGTACCATAATTTTGATCTCTCTACGATCTACGATCAATAATACCATAATGTATGATAATTTCAGAATTTTGTGACACCAAATGATAGTCATTGTAATCATAGGGCTTCTATTGATCTAGCTGTGTGGATCCTACTGTATGTCTGAGACTTGAACGTGTTACACATGTCTTCAGTCTCATCTCACAGAGAATGACTCTCTCTCACGAGCACAAGTTAATGTTCCTGCCGCACTTAGATCAGTTATTTCAAAGATGAGGTCGATAATTTAGCAATAAAGTATAGAACATGAGTGCTGAAAAGGATAAATAGCTGTAACATCTAGATAAATAGCTGTATTCTGAATGTTTGAATCGTTTATGATAATTTTCTACCAAATAAGATAATTTTGAACCTCTGGTATACAATACTTTGACATTTCCAATCTGGCAACACTGGCTCCATACCAGCTGAGGTATTTTATTTTATTTTTTAAGTAGATTATTGTTTTTGAAGGCAATGTGCCCCTGATCTACCTAAATGTGTTTATATTCGCGCGAATCATTTGTGACCCAGCTTCATTTACAGCAGAAGTGAGTATAAGGGTTTTTTATGAATCTTTGAAATCACTATCTGTAATAACATGCTTATTAGCAATTTTTGCGTCTAAAGTAAACAGTCTTTCAGAGTAGGTTCATCATCCCACAGAAGAAAGGGACGGGATCAGCAGAGCTCATTAGCATTTAAAGCAACATTAAAAAAAAGGGGTTGATTTCTGTAGAGCTGATTTTGACAAGGTAAAAAGGGTGTTTTTTACACTAACTTTGAGAATTTTTAATCAAAGTATGTTTCTGTGTTTCTTATGCAAGTACTTTTCATTAAGACCCTAAAGAATCATATCAACGTGTGGAAAATGGGCATCTGATGACCCCTTTAACATTTTGGAAAACTAAAAAAAGCACAAAATTCCATAAAGCTTTGTATACGTGGTATAACTTGCATATTTTTTACACTGTGTCAGAGGATGCTGCAAATGCACTGATGTCATTAAGAATGGTATCACAAGACGACACGGTCACATTTTGCACACTAAGCTTTGACAAAGTTTTGTATTGTCAAGAATGTGTAAGCAGCATATTTACATGCATTCATTATCTTGCACAACTCAACAATGTGTTGTAAATGAAGGTCATGTAAGAAAATGTCAGAAACCAGTAACAGTTTTCTTTACAGGTTCTCAACTTATGTTATCAACTTATGGTTGTATTAAATGTATAAAAGCCTATGTGTGACTATCCAACTTTATATTGTAAGTGTATGATGGTATAGGTCCCAATCACACTAAGGACAGTAACTATGGGGGGGGGGGGGGGGGGGGCATTCATGGGCCTTGTCTCGTAAAACAAATTACTTTGCCCCCCTTCCCCTCCTCTTCCTGCGAAAGCAGAAAAATAAACGGTTGCATGGTTGCATCGTTAAAGGTACAATTTCTAAGATACTGTATTTGCAGTAAAATATCCGAAAACCACAAGGCTAGTGTTATATATTTTGTCCAGCTGATTACTAACAATATCTCTAATGTTTTCAACTACTTGTAAATCATGAGAAAATTCCCATTTTAAACAGTGACACGGGGCAGTGCAGTCGCCTGTCAATGACGTTAGTTACCCTTTGTTTCTGCCTTTACTGACTTAGAAACCACATGACAACAGTATTGTGGACAAATGCGGAAGTAGCTTCGCGACAAACTTTAACTAGAAAGAGATGCCGATCTCGCTTGTGTTTTACTCGACTGGTTAGTTGTTTTTATTTGTATCTTTACAGAAAACGTATGCTATTATAATGATCAACAAGATTAGTATTATGGGGCATACACGCCAAACGCGGGGCATTGCGTCTCTAGACCCGTGCGAGGACGCATCTGATCCATAGTCTGATCGTCTCTTTGCATTGACTTTGTATGTAATCTCTGCGCGCAAATCGTTGAACTTGCATTAAATCCATGATTTATCTTTCCGTCTGATTAATGGCCGTCAGCGGTTGGGTAGAAGACAACAAATCCCATCATTCCACGCTCCTTCTTAGCGTTATCAAACCACGCGATTGTTATTGTTTAGGTAGTAAGCCCTGGCAGGTCCTACAACCTGTACATTTAAAGTGGGAAAATAGCAATTGCACTCTTTCGTGAGCATTAGCGACTGCACACAATTGAAGATTGCACGCTTCCCACCCAAAATAGAACATGCACTGCTGTAGACGCTAATATAGTTATCGTTCTTGGGAACGAGCCTTATGTGTTTTTACCTGAAATTAACGTAAAATAATCTGAAATATTCTGACCTGTGAATGTCCATTTTTGTGTATTTGTGCTGTTAAAACACACACACACACACACACACACTAAGCGGGCTGATGTTGCCCAGTGACTTTGCTCTCGCCTGACAGTCTGTCTCCCTCCCTCTCTCCCTCTTCCTCGCTCTACTTCCCTCTCCGGCTTGCGGCAGTCTTTCATTCCGCTAACTGCCTCTCTCTCTCTCCCTCTCAGACTGATACGAGGCCGACAGGGTAAGTGTGACGTACATTGGCAGTGTTCGCAGGCTGCCTCACACACACACACGCGCATGTTGAGCGTGACGTGCGTTTGCAGAATTTGCAGCCTGCCTCCTCGCTTATCAGAGCTGTCAATCACAGGCTGGTGACAGCGACTGGCAGGCAGCGCCACGGGGAGCCCGACACGCAAATACACATACAAATGCTTGTTCCCAGCTGATCAACGCTCGCGCTTCCCCTACAGACAGAGGCACACACATATATACGCACTGTTATATACATACAACTCTTAGTATTTGCATTACAAGAGGTGCTTTTTACTATAAACACACTGTACGTTCGTAACGTCTGTCTTGGGTGTGATTGGGTGTGATAAAAAAAACAACTGAAGAAATATATGTGTTAAATGATATATTTTCAAATAATAATATAATTTTAAAATAAATACATATATATATATACTATTTTAAATAATTATATTAAATTAATATACACAGTATAAAGTGTGTGTGTGTGTGTGTGTGTATGTTAAATAAATGATTTATTGTTATAAATTAAAATGCTTTCTTATGGTAAACTTGTTTGGAAACAATCATTATTTGAGCAATTCCATTTGTTTGCGGCAAACTTTGTCGAAACTTTGAAGATTACATTCATTTTAACTGGTTTAGAATAAATAAGCTTATCAAAATCAATCTGCCTGTCTTTCTCTGTGTGTGTTTGTTTGTCTGTCTATCTGTCTGTATCTATATGTCTATTGCTTTATCTTTAATTTTTTCAATTTCTTTCAAAGATTATAATTGCTTTTGAACATTACATACCTTGAATATTACAATAATTTCAACGCAAAACAAAGTCTTTCTCTCTCTGTTTATTTGTTTATCTATCTATCTATCTATCTATGGCTTTGTATTTCTATCTGTCTGTCATTTAATATGTTAATGTATTCTAATATAATATAGCTAAAAATAAGATAAATGAAAACGGTTTCTTGTGGTAAACCTGTTTGGAAACGATCATCATTTTAGCAATTCCATTTGTAGTTGGAATTAAAGGTTATAATAACTTTGTTTTAGAGTAAATACAATATTGTGTGTGGTAATCAGCAACACGCCACAGACATGGTCCATAGAAAATAACTTGGAATATTCCTGCGTAAGTCTGATGGGAATGTGTGGTTTTATGAGGTAGTTTTGGTCTGGCTGGTAAACGCGAGTAGGAAAACACACAGACATAAACACGTTCTTGTGCTGCTGCATGCATGTTCAGCCAGAGAAAATCTGGAGTAAACAAAGGTACTTGAGCAAACAAATTTCGCAGTCTCGGCCGCTCTGCCTAAGCTGAAACACACATTTATTTGAAATGGTATCGGGCGAGTCTTTATGCTATGCTTTAGCTAAATGGGCTTCAACAGACAACATACTTTGTTTTGACAGTTCCTCTGTCAAACTTTGGAATCGTTTTGGGAAAACCAAAGAGTGAAAGCCCAGACCTGCTGTATCCGGAAAGAAAACCTTGTGTGTGTACCTTGATATCTTAAGAGTTGAAACCATGTGTTGGCTTCAGGTACAATGATCAAAAAGTTTCCTTTTGTGTATAAAATAAATGTTTTTCCTATTAAATAAGCCACTTGAGTGATTTTGGTTTAAGGTTAATACTAAACACATTCTCAGATGTAAGTGTATTATTATTTATAAGGATATATAAATAATAGGAAATTAGCAGCATTAGATGAATAGCAGGTCAATACGCAAATGCATTATTGTTATCATTATTAGCAATAATTATTATTTAAAAAAAATATATATACTTTTTTAAAAATGATTTAAAAATAATAATAAAAACATTATTAATGTTATCAATAAATAATGATAAAAAGTTTAAGTATTCACATGAATTCTCATGCAAGCCTCATCGAATCAAATTTTAAGGCAGTATCTATCTGTTACATAAATATAGACGGTCTCCAAGTTTGATCTCAGCAGGACGGGGCTTTTTATTTGTCCATGAGGGAACCGGAAAGTCATTTCTGGTTCAGAGAGTTGTAAGACCTGACCAAACACTCCTTGAAGTCTAGCTGTATTAATCGATTGTCTTAAAATGTCAATGTCTGCCAGCCAAAGATGACTCAAACGGTAACATCTCATCCTTGATTTCTGTCTAGCTAAAGTTGGCCAGTAAGCAGATGTCTTTTGGTACAGAATGAATTGAGTGCCATCTGCCTTCAGGTGGTTTCTGGGAAAATAGACAATGGAAAGCTTTTTACATCTTTATGTTAAAAGGGAGGGACTGCAGGGAGAAACTGCAAGACAAAGTCATTTTCAACAACCACTCAAAACTTAACATTGGAGTGCAGGTTACAGTCTGTTACATCATTGTTCGGCTTTCAAGTTAGTGGAAATGTAGTTTGGTTCTGAAAGAGGTTCACATTTCACCACCACGCTGTTGCAAGCGCTAGCACTAGCATGTCTTTATGCTAGTTCAGAGGCACCTGAAAGACACAAAAGTCAAGGTCACATGTGTAGCGTTGTGTTTCTCAACTCCTCTTAGACATGTAAAACAGATGATCACAGTCTTTACTCACACCACAGGACACCAGGACACATTCATAGCTCAAATATTCCTTAAATCCCACTGAAAGCATATGGAAAATTCATCTGGAAAAGTCACACTTTTCTCACATTTGTTGATTTTTTTCCCCTTTGCAATTTAAACCTGTTTGCTATTGCACTGTCATTTATTTCATTCCTCTCACCTACTATCGTCTTTTGGACCTCATCAATCCTTCCTTTTCTTTCTCTCCGCTGGTGAAACACGTGGATTCCATGAACAGCTTGATGAACAACCTCAAAGGTTTTTACCCCAGCTGACGCTAGTGTTTCCCAGCCTTTTCAGGAAGCACACACACACACACACACACATAGTGGCGTTTCCTCTCCCCGGCCCACAGTCGCCTACGCTCTGCCAGCAGACCTGCCGTGACCATGATGTCATTATTTCCCCCATAGCGTGGCCGTATGCTTGCAAGCGTGTGGCTGTTTATCGGAAAATTCTGTCTGGGGGCTTTCACGGAACATCTGAGCTTACCACGGTCTCGACGACGCTTGTGCATGTGTGTATAATCGACATAAAAATGTCTGGTTTTCTTATTCTGTTGTTTGTGGCCAAACAAACAGCGATTCTTGTATGAATACATGTATTCTACTGGATGGAGCCCAATATTCATTGTCTCACCACACTGCCGTATTCAAGTATTCAATGTTCTTAACATGTTTCTGCATGTCTTTTTGTAATTTGCAAAAAAAACAAAAAATAAACAGTTCTTGTAAGTTATATCAATATCAAGTATTTATTTAACTCCTTAACATACTACTGTTTCCAGTACTATATATATATATTTTTTAAACTGTACCATTGAGGTTCTTGTGAATTTCAGATTTTTTTTAGTGACTGACCACAAGTTACCACATTTGCATTGTTCTGATGCGTTCTGCATCCCACTGAAACTTGAACTCCCACCAAACATTGTAGCTAATTCGTGTGGATAACAATGTCAAGAAGACGCTGTGGAAGTAAATTTGGTTTATTTTATTATATAGGATGTGGCTGTGTAGAATCAGTGGTTAAATTTCATCTTTAAATTGGGCTGATAGTGCGTCAACATGTAGCGTTGTTTTGCTTTGGGCATCCCGTGTTTGAGTCCCGTCCCCCCTCTCTCTCCCACTTTGCTTCCTGTCTAACTACTGTCCTATCAAATAAAAGTGAAAATAAATCTTAAAAAAAAAAATCAGCTTTATTTCGATACCACAGCAGTGTAATGCCAAACTTTTGCTGTGTTCTCATCATTTCACTGACAACAATACTTCCCCAATCTCCGCGAGATCAAAAAGGAATTCATTAAACGGTTGTCCTTGAAAGATGGGTCACTGCCCAATTTGTTTCGACCAGCTCGCTCCTCCAAATCAAAACCCATTTCTTTAATGTTCTGTAGAGTGTGCAAAATATGTAGTTTTGTGTGTTGTGTATGCACTCAGTGCAGCTTTATGTCTCCAGTTTAGTTCTGCTAATCAACTGTAGGCACGCTATTATCTAGAAATTTGTCGATTAATGTCTGTCGTTCTTATTACTTTAGTCATGATCAATGATGCAGCAATGCGTATAAACCAGTATTGTTTGGGTCCTTACTATGTTCCGTTTCCATTGTGTGCAGTACGCAGTCGACCAATCACAACAGACTGAGACACCAGACCAATCAGCGCAAAGTAGCCTCAAGCAAAGGAGGGGTTTTTGGAAACATTAATCTTTGAATAAAACATTTGAGAGTCGAGAAATAAGGTAAATTTAAATGCATATATTTTAAGAAAAGGAAAGTTTTTTTCTTTCTTGCATGCATGTAAACCTGTTGTTGGGAACTCCCAAAACCAAATTATGAACCTTTTAAATAGCATAATACATGCACTTCAATATTCAGTTTATTTTGCAAATTTTGAATGATTCTTTCTTCTATGTTTGAAACTACACCAGCATGTATTTTGTCGGCCTGCTGGTGCGTTCAAGTTACCACTGTTTTTGTGTTTATGTAATAATTTCAAATTCTGTTCTTCGTTAGGAAACAACGGTGATTTTCATACATTTTTGAGGTTAACTCAAGAATTTCATGAATAAGGAGCAGTTGTTTGTCCTCTTTGCAAATCAAAACAAACTCTATTTGCACAAGGTCAAACATGTTTAACCGCTCAGGCGTTGGGTGAAATCAAAGCCTCCGAGGTTTCCATGAGAGTTTGAATTGTTATTCTCCGAGTTGGTAATTCACCGCATCGCCATACTGCTGTATTCGTGTCATGCCGCGGTTGTTGAGGGCGTTCCAAGCTGCTCTGCCGTCTGTGTGTGTGCGCATTTGTGTGTGTGTGCTGTCAGCTCGTGAGTAATAGCAGTCTCGGGTCTCTAAATCTCGACGGACCGCTGCATTGTGGAACGGTGTAGCAGGCGGCCACCAGGGACGGGGTCTGTACACACACGCTGAATATTAATACATGCATGTGTGTGTGTGTGCACTCTGGAGAGTGTCAGCCCCCCCGTGGATTTGACTGGCAGGCAGGAGTGTTGCGAGCGTTTAGCCCCGCTGGATCCGTGCGTGTCGGCCGGTGACTATGAGGACAGGGTCAATTAGAGGGTCAACGCGTCCCAAAGGGCAGCCACGCCCACATGTGCAGACGCACACATGCTCATTGACACATTTACACACTTCTTCCATCCTCTTGAGAGGGAAGCATCGACAAAATGCTGAATTGACCCTCTACCTATCTCTCTCTTTCAATCTCTTTCTATTCTTCCACGTCCATGTGACTCGTGTGCAGATTTATAATGAATAATGCATTTTCTAATCAGCACTGGAAGGCTCTGTGTGTGTGTGTGCGCGTAAACTCTTATAAAAGAGGTATGGTGCCTCTGAAGCAGAGAAGAGATTTGTGGGATGGTTAGCGAATTGCTTTAGGAAGGAGGTTATACTTCGCACATCAAGTGTCAATGAGAAGCATGTCCTTAAAAACAAATATTAAACAAAGACGTTTGGCGAGGTGTGTGGTCATGTTTTGGGGAGGAAAAGGTTTGAAGATGTAATTCTTTCCATGACTTAGCACTCCTAATCTCTGCTTTGCGCTAAGTGAAAAATGTTGTTATATCCATGTTTTTTTTTTGTTAGTGATTTATGGTTGATGGGCAGAGATTGCATTCCCTATTCTCTCATCCGTCTCTCTACCTCTCTATCTGTGTAACTGCCCGGAGCGGAAGAAAAGCACGCAATTGAAATTTATTGCCTACATTTTGCCCCCCTGCCCCATTTTTTTCTTATCCTCCGATTCAATTCATTGTTCTCCCTAAACAGGGGGCTCTCTCCCCAAAGACTCACATGCATTCACACAATGTCAATGTTCAACAGATTGTGGGGTTTGATTTTGGCCACTTGTTTGTGCACGCGGCAAATGTGCACATACACACCCATCCCCTAAGCCCCTTCATCTCCCAGACCGCTCAAACACACCCTGTGACAGCTGTTGGCTTCATTGTTTCCATATGTGCTGTGTTGAGGTGAACACTTACAGGCTTGCAGCTTTTTACCGCCACATGCGAAAGACAGACACAACGTGGAGAACTGCAATATAGATGTGATAGAGAATGGGAATATCGACACAAACAACAGAAAAAGAGACAAGGCAAAGAATCGAAAAGGACATAGCATGCAACTAGAATACAGATGGGACTGAAACACAGACAAAACACAAACAACTAGAATACAAATAACAGAAAGCCGTGTCTTCTATTTCATTATTTCACTCTTTTGACATTTTCTATGTTGGTCCAGTTTTGTCTGTGTCGTGTCTGTGTTACAGTTGATGTGACACAAAACGAAAACATGGATGAGACATGAGGAAATCAATACAGATGTGGCAGAACTATAATACAGGTTAGATGTGAACAGCTAGTATACAGACGCAACAGAGAGAACTGATACAGAAACATGACAATATTTAAACACAAACACTATAGAGATGTAAAACAGACAAGACACAGAGAACTACAAAAACATGACACACAGAACTGAAGCACAGACAAACTGGAATACAGACACCACAGACAGAACTGAAACACAGACAACATAAAAAACAAAAAAGTAGAATACAGACACGATGGAAAGAAGACAAGAGAGAACTGAAATACTGACATGGCAGAGAGGTCTGAAACATAAAATCACAATACAGACACTACATACAGAAACACAGACAACACAAAACTGAATACAGACACCACAGACGGAACTGAAACACAGACAACACAAAAATGTAGAATAGACACGATGGAAAGAAGACAAGAGAGAACTGAAATACTGACATGGCAGAGAGGTCTGAAACATATACCACAATTAACAAAATACAGACACTACAGACAGAAACACAGACAACACAAAACTGAATACAGACATGGCAAAGAAAACTAAAGACAGATGATACAGAAAACTGAAACACAGACAAGACATGAAAAAGTAGAAAACAGACAAAACAACTTAATACACAAGAGAATAAAGGACAGACACAGCAGAGAAAACTGAAGAACAAACAACAAATAGAATACAGACAGAACTGAAGCAGACGCAACAAAATCTACAAGAAGTAAGTGAAAAATCTTAATTTTTTTATGCAGACCAAAATGTCAGTAACAGCGTTAATGTTAGTTTAGAAGAAGTGCCCGCGGCGTTGATGTTAACAGGGGTAACGTTAGTGAACATGCAGAGTTTTTCTTCAGCCCTAATCAAACACACCTGAACAAGATAATCAAGGTCTGAAGGGTTACTTGAAAGCTACAGACAGGCGAGTTTTAATTATCTGAATCTGCTCGCCACCCCGTTCTATATCATCATCATCTTCGGAACACATATTAAGTTATTTTTGATTAAATCCGATGGCTCTGTAAGGGCTCTATAGGCATGTCATTGAACTTCTCAAGATCCATAAAGGTTTTAAAAACATATTTAAAACAGTTCATGTGAGTTCAGTGGTTCAATCGTAATATTAGGCTACAGAGCGACGATAAATCTTTTTGAGCGCCTAAAAAATACAATAACGACTTTTCAACGAAATTTAGTGATGGGGGATTTCAAAACACTGCTTCAAATCTTTTGTTTCGAATCAGTGATTTGAATCGCGTGTCAAAATGCCAAACTGCTGAAATCACCTGACCTTGGCGCTCCGAGTCACTGATTCGAAACAAAAGATTCAAGTTCAATGTTCAATGACGTTGCTGTCTATAGAGGCCTCACTGAGCCGTCGGATTTAATCAAAAATATCTTAATCTGTGTTCCGAGGATGAACGAAGGTCTTACGGGTGTAGAACGACATGAGGGTGAGCAATAAACCCTTTAACACCAGGCGAGAGAGATGTTATTAGGTTCATTAGACTTGGGTCCAACAAATTTCACTTCATTCACACACTTTTGTTACAAATTAATTTCCACTAGTAACACCAACGAGCTTTTGCATAAATTAATGTTTAGAGCTTAACCCTTATTGTGACATGACTTATTAGAGATGATGCTACATATTGTGATTACCAATCTTTTTATTTTTTTGTATTTACAGGTTTCTTGTCAGGATAAATCCTGAAAATTCAAAATGCAGTTCTGAGTTCCAGGTGAGCAGAAAGAGCGGGAGGATTGTTGGGAGGAAAATCACAGCCTTAAACCCACAAGTTTCATCTTTCATCAGGGAGTTTGCACAATATAACTGGCAGAATCATTAAGGTAAGAGTAATAATAGGGGTGTGCAAAGGAGCCAATATCTGTAGTAATCTCAGAATTATTTGTGTCTGTATTTCTATTTAGAAAAATCTTAAAAATGGTGGAAAAGGCCAGAAATAACCAAATGTTTGTGAAAAAATGAGAATTCTGTTTTAAAATGTATATATAATTATATATATTTGTAACATTTCTTTAAACAAGTAAAACAATACCTGATTTCTGAAAGACACACCGAAACAGCAGTGGGGTTATTTGATTTGCAGGTGTGCTGTGCTCATTTCATTCATGGAGTTTACACTTATTTGTGTTTCATAGGGCTGATTGAAATGGACAAAAATGTTGATATATAAAAATATATATTGATATATAAATTTTATCTTGATAAAATGTTTCATATCAGTCATATCATATCAGTTTATATATTCATTTAATGTCTTTCCTAAGGTAAGTGTAAAATTGCTTGACATTATTGCTTTCTGTTTTGGCAACCAGATACATCACAATGTGAATTACTTTTTAACGGATTAGTTCACTTTCAACTGAAAATAAACAGTCTGAGATACATTAATTAATATCCTGACGAATCCAAATGGTATAATGGCAGTGAGTGATACCAACGAGTATGAAGCTGATGAAACCGCTTCTATCCCATCATTTAAAGGTGTTGATAATGTGAGGTTTTTGATGATTAGTTGTATGTTTGGCCTCAACGATTGATTTGTGCTTATCATTTCTTGCAGGATTATCAGAAGTGTGACTTTTTCCACATGACACCAGCCCTCCTCACTTGGCCTTCATCCTCACCTTCTTTCTTTGTTCAACTTCTTTCTTTGTTCTACTGTGTTGTGTAAGTTTGTATTTTATCTATTAATTTTTGCATGAATTGTTCACTGATTTTAATTACTAAATTACTACAGTATAATACTGTACTTTGAAATAGTAAAAAATACAGTAAAATGCTGTATTCAATATTACAGTAAGCTAAACACTACTGTAGTTAGTATTACAGTAATTGTACTGTTGAATGAAATACAGCATCTACTGGATAATTGTTGCCAGTAAGTTAATGTTAATTTGACAATACATTTTTTACAGTGCACAATTAAAACTACAGTACAGACACTACAGACAAAAGACAACAGAAAAACAGAAAACACAACAGATAAAACTGACAACATGAAAACTAGAATGCCAACAGTAACCATTGCCAAAACAATATATGCTATATTTTAAGATAAATCTATTCCTGAATTATACAAATCTTACTGAGATAAATGTTTGAGTGGCACAGAGAAAAAGCACATGGAAACAGACAGCACAGGTGTGCTACACACAACTGAACAAAGCATCAGCTCAGAGAGTCAGAAGAAGAGAGGGAAAGTTAGAGACAAGGAAACCCATCTCAGGCAGCACAGGCGCGCTGAATCTCTGTGCAGCGCCGGCTCAGAGCGGTATCAACCATCCAGATAAGAAGCCAGCGGGAACGCTGTGCTAAAACAGCCCTTCTTAATCTCCCACCAGGCTGGTTCCCTCCCGCACCCCCTCCTCCATGGCTTTCCTCTTGCGCTTGCTCCATCTCTCCGCACAAAGCTTGTCACTCCTCTGTTCTGCTACCGCGCAGACACACGCCCGTTTTCTCTCTCTCTCTCTCCCGCCCTCCCGCTTTCGCGCGCACACACGCGCTTTCTTTTCTCCGCTCGCTGATGAAATATACACCCCCCCCCCCCCCCCCCCACACACACACACACACACACACACCGCACCTCCCCCTTCGGTGTTTTTCCCTCGCCTTTCTTGAGATCCAGTCATCCGCTTAATGAGGCTAATTCATTACTTTGAAACACAATCATTTATCAGAAATGTATTACAGGGACGTCAGGGGTTCAAAATGAGAAATCCTCGGCTCCGTCTCTCGCCGTCATAATCCAATATCTTGTCTCTGTGTGTGTGTGTGTGTGTGTGTGTGTGTGTGTGTGTGTGTGTGTGTGTGTGTTACGACAACCTGCTGTACACTCTTGACCCTCTTGACTTCAGACCCCTTCTGTTAGGTTGTACATAAGATTTTTAGCGTCCTCTGTCCCGGACGCACGCTTTTCTCCTCTGTGCAAAATTAATTTTCCCTTCCTCTCGCCGCTGGAAACCGGAGGCAGAGTTAATGCTGCTCGGCTCTCAGGAAGTACACACACACACACACACACACACACTCCTATCAGGCGCGCACACACACACACACACACACACAGCCGTCGTGCTGCGCTCAGAAAAGTGCAAGGTTTTGACAAATGAGGGAAGACTCGGAGCCATAGTGATTATTCATTAGGCAAAGTAAACGACAAACATGTCTTCTCCTTCGCACACACATTATCAGAGCGAAATCTGTCTGCTCGTTTTCTGTGTCTGTGTGTGACTGTGCGTGCGTGTGTTTTCACTCTCACTCACGTTTTCTCATTTTCGCTCATCTTCAGTTCCTCACAATCTCGATATGAGTCAATCCGTCCGTCTGTGAAGCTACGCGCGAACACACACCTGTAGACCCAGAGGGGGGAAACCCCTCCCAGCGAGCAAGAAGTAGTCTAGTAGACGTCTAAAAGACGTCATTCTTAGACATCCAGAAAACGTCCTCACAGGAGCCAGAATGAAAGTTTTTTTGACGTCTTTTCTGGACGTTGTTTAGACGTAAATTAAAGACGTGATAATGACGTCATTTTTAGATATCCACTAGACGTCTTTTCTGGACATTGTATAGACGTCAATTAAAGACGTGCTAACGACGTCATTCTTAGACATCCAGAAGACGTCCTCACAGGAGCCAGAATGAAAGGTTTTTTGACGTCTTTTCTGGACGTTGTTTAGACGTAAATTAAAGACGTTGTACAGACGTAGTTGTTAGACATCCAGAAGACGTCCTTACATGAGCCAGAATGAAAGTTTTTTTGACGTCTTTTCTGGACGTTGTTTAGACGTAAATTAAAGACGTTCCACGGACGTAGTTTTTCGACATCCATAAGACGTCCTCACAAGAGCCAGAAAGATAGTTTTTTTGATGTCTTTTTAGGACATTATTTAGATGTCAAAAACGTGCTAAATATGTAATCTTTAGACAGCCAGAATAAAAGTTGTATTAGATGCGTTTTCTGTAGAAATGTCAAAGATGACTGTTAAAGACTCGTATTAACATGGAAATCCTATCTGGACATATTTGCAAGGATCAAAATTCAAAAAAATGTTTGCTTCAAACAGTGGCATTGAGTGAGTTAGTTCTCACTGAGAAAAACCCAGTTACTCATTGTTAATGGTTGTCGTGTCATGAAACTGCAGACAGACCATAGACCTAAATTATTTGAAAGAATATGGATTAAATTGAATATTCAATTGAATAATTGTTTAGTTTATATACTAGTCTTGCATTTTTGTATCTTATCAATATAATTGTAATAAACTGCTTACCATTTTCCTGTAAACCAAACTGATCACTCCAAGAAATCATCTAAATTTCAAAATATATTTTTATTACTAATATTTAGTAAAACTTAAAACCAGAACAGCAGTATAAATTAAAACAATAACACACTAATACTTAAAACGAGAACAGAAAGTATAAATTAACACAATAACATAATAAAACTTAAAAGTCAGAACAGTAAAGTAATAAATAAAAGTGCTATAAAATTTTGTACTATTAGCACAGTGTATTTATTTATTTATAAGCACCACCCCCGACTCTCCCAGGGGCATGTTTAAGGTGGTCCGATGCAGCCGACTTTATCTGGGCCTCTGTGGCAGCTGCATCCCATTTCATGACAGCATCTACAATCAAAGCAAAGAAATCCTGTGTAAAATAAATCAATTCAAACGCCACTGTTGTGGTTTAGCTTGCAGCAGAGATACATATTATGCTTAGATGAAAATTTGAGTAACAAATCAATTAAATGAAATAGATAACAAATTAAGTAAAATTACATCAAGCCTGATATTAAGCATTCCACACAAATTTTTTTAAAATTACCATAATATAAATTCTTACCTTTTATTGCTGAAAACAATTTCTTGTCTTCGAGACCAATTTTCTCTTTTTTGCCCTTCCCCTTCAAATTAAATAGTGTCATTAGGTGGTTGGTGAAGAGCCTAATCCAATCCAAGACAAAAATAATATGCAATTATTCCACCACACGCAGAATTGTCTTCAAATTAAAAAAAAAAAAAAAACAGTGATTTTGATAGAGCATTGGCATTATACACAGCCACACTATTTTTACCTTCATCAAATCGCCTGAAAAGACACTATACAATATAACCATACAGATCTCTACATACATTAGACCTCTTAGCTGAGAAGCACATAGGGATTCATAAATTAGCCAGTGTCAGCCTTAGGCTGGCTACACAAATTGGCTGCGTCGCATGAGCCTGGCGTTTCTGTTGTGTGGCGGCTGCGTTGCATTTTCTATGTCTTTGCACACCAGAAACATGTCTGACGCTGCGCTGCTAGCCTTGTCTGTACACACGCATGTTTCCAATTGATTTACTGCAGTAGCACACTTCATGTTAAACATAAAAATATACTGATTTGATTTGAAGACAACTTTGGAAGTACTGACTTTTATTCAAGTATTTAATAAAAGTATTGCATTTTTATGTCAAAACCTAGACACTTTCAAACAACATGTAATCGCGTGAAAAATAAGCGTCGGTTCTATTTCTAGTATGCATGCGTTTTCGGTGCGGCATTCTGGGATTGGAGCCAGGCAAAGCCACGGTGCCACTGCAAATTAGCCTTAGGAAGAAATTTCTTTTGGTGTAACATACATGTTCAAAAGTTGTTTTAGTCGTACAACAGAAAACTCAGATTGGACAGATAGTCTAGCTAGCTGTATGGATTTACCCTGCAGAGATCTGAGGAGCAATTTACATAAATCGACAGAGCTTAAATTTATTTTAAAGGGGCATTCCACCCATTTGAACATTGTTTTTTATTTAAAGTGGGTCATATATGTAGTCGAAATGTAAAATAAATTTTTAATTTGGTGCCTTCGTGATCGAGGAAAGACAAAAAATAACTTCAGGACGCATTTGTATGAAAGACAACAACTCCCACAATGCACCACATTGCACAGCTCCGCAAGCCACTCCCACTAATCCAGAAAGCGCATATCTGCCTATAAGAGAAATCACTCTTCCGTCTACAAGGCTAGCTACCACCAGAGCTTGAAATTAGGGGAGAAATCCGTTATTTACCTCTTACACTTCCTCCTACAATGACGCAAAATGACGATTTTTGCGTCATTTTTAGGAGGAAGTGTAAGAGGTAAATAACGGATTTCTCCCGTTTCAGGGGAAAAAGAAAGAGTGTTGCACGACCATTCAATAGTATGACTGGGTTTCTAACAATGCAAAGCTTAATGCAAATGGGTGGAGTGTCCCTTTAAAGAAAGATAACAGACATCTGGCCGAAAAGAGTGAAATCTGGTGGAATTTCCTCTCATGCCCTCTTTTGTCCGTGAGCCCCTGTCTGTCTCTCCTTCTCCCTCTCTTAATCCTCCTGTTATTGTTGTTGGAAACCAGAAATAATGCTTTTTTATTCAACGTAGGGAATAAAACAGGGAAGTAAACCACTGCATTTTATTTTAATGACCATCCGTTTAAATAAAAGTGCATATGTCATCTCTAAGGTGGATTTGACTTACAAATTTAGCCATTTTCATAAAATATATGATATACAGTTTATCTTTTAGCACCATTTAGCCAAAAAACACCAAGATATAAAACTATCCATATTGCCAAGCCCTAGTGCACAGTCCTGCTCTTTACTTAAACCAACAACTAAACCAAACTACCAAATGAAAACAGATTGGGGATCTGTGTCTGTTAAGTTAATATGTAAATAAATACCTGTCCATCACTTTGTGCGTGCAGTCCTTCACATCTTTCCCACCCACTCTTGCCAGCTGACAAACCTATAATTAAAAAAACACATGAAAATATATTAATGGTAAAAAATGAGAACAGGGTCCAGTTGTTTGCTGCCCTAAAAAACATCACATGTAAACCATACAAAAATCATATGTATAATCATGAAATAATTGAAAGATTTTAACTCAAATATAAAAAAA
The DNA here is from genome assembly GCF_963082965.1 of Carassius carassius. Classification (NCBI taxonomy): domain Eukaryota; kingdom Metazoa; phylum Chordata; class Actinopteri; order Cypriniformes; family Cyprinidae; genus Carassius; species Carassius carassius. The sequence goes on along the minus strand of NC_081770.1, from coordinate 15,453,138 downwards.
ATCCCAAAACATTTTATCAGCAGGTAAATACAAAAAGCTGAAAGAATTTGCTGGATCGATATTGAAATGTATCAATATATAAGATCTCTGCTGTATTACTCTGTTGCATATATTTTCTGGCATAAAATGCGACTCAGGGTGTGTCTCCTTACAACAAAATTAGCACGCATAATCTTTCGGAAGCATATCACCCTGACTGACTTGCAGCTTGGCAAAACAAAAACTTCCAACATTTTAATTAAAAGAAATACACTACAGTTTATACAAATTTTATTATAATAAGCAAAACTTCAGTTACCTAAGACATCACCTACCACTGCAGATGTGTTCTGTACTGAAGTGAAAAGTGGAAATAAGACCTGTTTTCCGGTTAGAACGTTCGGTGTTCCGCATAGCCCCCTATTGGCATTAGTCAAGTCCTAATTAGTCAAGTTAGTGCTGGGCGGTTTGACCAAAAATTTATATCACGTTTTTTTTTTTTTTTTTTTTTTTATGATGACGGTTTTCCGGTTTATGACGTTTTTTTATTTTATTTTCATGCATAGTCAGGTGTTCAATGCATTTTCTACTCATTGAGAGAGGAATTACTGCAGTAAATTGATTTAGGATGGTCTATTTTACTGTCATTAGTGAATATTGTAGAATATTTCCACACTAGTAAAACAGGTTTGCATGGCCCCAGAAAATTATGCTGTTGCTTACAAATAAGAGCCAGTCATGCTTCTAATGAAGTGAGGAATCAGAATGCAAAGACAATTGTAGTCAAAATTCAGAACTTTAACTTTTCAAATTTCACTTCTTTTTTATTTTTTATAAAAAACCAATACAAAAAAATAGAACAACTTGCAATACAGGTACATTACACAGTATTCAAGTAAATCTAAAAAGGAAATATAAAACAAGTGACTTAGTGAAGTTACAATTTGCATTAATATTACATACACTATCACACATACAATCTCGCTCTTTTAATAAGTGTTTATGTTGAGAGGAATGGATTCCGAATGGCTACTGTTCTCTGTCATTTTACATTGTTTATGTGTTTAGCGTGAAAGCTCACGTGATTGCCACCAACTCGGGATAAAATTTGTGCAGGACAGTCGTGCCGTGTACCGGCTGCATTGATGCGAATGTGTGCAATATCTCACGACCTCCCAAGTGTCCGAACTTGCAGCGTGTACATCCGTAACACCAGAACACTGCCGTTTGTTTACCCTCACCACTGCTTGCAATCGCTGAAGTGCAACATTTTAAAGGGTCCGTCTGAAACAGTGTCGTGTGGCGCAGTGCAACGTTCCGACTTCCGAACGTTGTGTACTTGAATACATCAGTTTGGCGGTTTATTAAAAATTAACATCGTAACGAAAATATACAGCGGCTTTCGGTATGAACTGGTTTACCGCCCAGCACTAAGTCAAGTCAAGTCAGGTTTATTTATATAGCGCTTTTCACAATACGTATTGCCCCAAAGCAGCTTCACAGTACCAAATTAAAGGTAATAATGTAACAAGGTTTATTTCTAGTGGAAAAACACAATGTGATAATGTCTATGTTTATTAAGGATAATCAATAGGATTGTAAGCTCATTAGAGGTTGAAAACTTCTTACCAAGGTTTCAAATTTGTTTTTATCCAGAAGAGAAGCCTCCTCCCTCTCGAACTCTTCCAAGGTGTTAATCTTTCTGATCTCAATGCTAGATTTAGGCATGCTCCTCTGGAGTTTTTTGACCTCATCAGTGAGAGTCACCAGCTTTGTCAGCACTATTTTTTGGAATTCTGGCAATAATGAGAAATTAAGAAAAATAATAATAATTACTCACTATAATCATGGTTCTCTGGTAACAGCAAGGCATTTCAGTAAAAGTGTGCTCTCTAGCAATCCTAGAAAAATGAGTAACTATTCAATTTGTTACATAACACTATTTAACAGGTAAACTTTAACCCTGTATTTGACAAATCAGTTGTATTAAATAACAATTTTATTAAGAGATGGTTCTAGACTAAATGTCATAAATGCCAAAGCAATAAGATGAAAACCTGAAGTCTGATTCACCAGTTACAAAGAGAATGTAATGTTAATACATAAGTAATTAGTCTGGGTGTTACATGAAAATATTCTTGTACTTACTCGCTTCTGACAGGGGGAATGTGGTTGGCACATCCCTATTATAACTGGACTTTTCATGTGAAAGACCTAAGCAGGAAAGAAAAAAGTGTGTGAAGCGATCAATATATTTAGAACACTTGTACAATGTGCCTCATTAAGTGATACAACCAATGACATTCACCATCTATGGACCTACTTTCCACAGCCTGGGACCTGGGTACACCTGAGAAACCCAAACCACCAACATTAGTTATTCAGTATGAATAGTATTATTCATGCTAATTTGATATTCAATAAGACAAGCCAAATGTAACTGGCAATACTCACGACTGCTTGAATTGTCCCGGCCCACAGACCTGGATGAACCTGTGCAACCCAAATGTAGCCATTATCAATAGTGCAAATTACCCATGCTAATTTAATATTCAATAAAACACAACTGTGCCTGGCTATACTTACAACTAATTGAACTGTCCCGGCCCACAGACCTGGACCTGGATCTGGACGAATCTGTGGAACCCAAAACTGAAACATCATTTTGTCATGACCAATTAGTAACCTGCATGCTGATTTGAAAATTTAAAAATGAAAAGTTTAACTCACCACTAGTTGACCTGTCGAAGTCCAAAGACCTGGGTGTGCCTAAGCAATGCAGAGCAGAAACATCAGTGATTCATTATCATTAGTCCTAGTGACCAGCCTGCAATATTCAGCAATGAAAGGCTATACTCACGACTAGTTGTCCTGTCACGGCCCACAGACCTGGGTGAACCTAAGCAATGCAGAACAGAAACATCAGTCAGTCATGATCAACATTGTTAGTTACCTGCATGCTGCTTCGATAATTTAAAAATGAAAAGTTATACTCACGACTAGTTGACCTGTCACGGCCTGTAGACCTGGCTGTACCTAAGCAATGCAGAGCAGAAACAAACATTAGTGATTCTTTATCAACAGTCCAAGTGACCAGCCTGCAATATTCAGCAATGAAAGGCTATACTCACGACTAGTTGTCCTGTCACGGCCCGCAGACCTGGCTGTACCTAAGCAATGCAGAACAGAAACATCAGTCAGTCATGATCAACATTGTTAGTAACCTGCATGCTGATTTGAAAATTTAAAAATGAAAAGTTTAACTCACCACTAGTTGACCTGTCGCAGTCCAAAGACCTGGGTGTGCCTAAGCAATGCAGAGCAGAAACATCAGTGATTCATTATCATTAGTCCTAGTGACCAGCCTGCAATATTCAGCAATGAAAGGCTATACTCACGACTAGTTGACCTGTCACGGCCCACAGACCTGGGTGAACCTAAGCAATGCAGAACAGAAACATCAGTCAGTCAATATCAAGTGTTAGTAACCTGCATGCTGATTCGATAATTTAAAAATGAAAAGTTATACTCACGACTAGTTGACCTGTCACGGCCTGTAGACCTGGCTGTACCTAAGCAATGCAGAGCAGAAACAAACATCAGTGATTCTTTATCAACAGTCCAAGTGACCAGCCTGCAATATTCAGCAATGAAAGGCTATACTCACGACTAGTTGTCCTGTCACGGCCCACAGACCTGGGTGAACCTAAGCAATGCAGAACAGAAACATCAGTCAGTCATGATCAACATTATTAGTAACCCGCATGCTGATTTGAAAATTTAAAAATGAAAAGTTTAACTCACCACTAGTTGACCTGTCGCAGTCCAAAGACCTGGGTGTGCCTAAGCAATGCAGAGCATTGTCATTGTTCTCTGTATTGACAGCACTCCAAATGTACAAAAAAATGAGCTCAATGTTAGAATTGACCGGAGTTCTCCTTTAACTTAGTTGACATGTAGCTGCTAGTTGAAAAGTTACTAGTTAGTAGACTGTCTAAAGTGGACTATCAAAATAAAGTGTAACCAAAAAAACTTTATGATATTTTGAAAAACACTCACTATTGGTATTACCCTATTATAACAATGTTATACTTACAAAGTCCTTGATGGGACGTCGACTCAAGTGCAACACTGTGAGACAGCGACACGAGGAGCTAGCTTAAGTAGCTAGCGCGTCCATTTATAGGGAAAACAAATTGAATTACTTAACGTTAGCTGAACCGGGACTAACGAAAAAAAACTTTGATAACATTTCGAAAAACACTCACTTTTAGTATTACCATATTATAACATAATGTTACTTACAAATTCCTTGATGGGGACGTCGACTCAAGTGCAACACAGTGAGACAGCGACACGGAGACTAACGTTAAGCGATCTTAAACGTTCGTCCATTTAGAGGGAAAAAAAAACACTTGAATTACTTAGCTGAACCAACTGGGACTAACGAAATAAAAACATTATAATAACATTTCGGGAATCGCTCACTATTAGTATTATCAATAGTATAACATACTTACAAAGTTCTTGATGGGGACGTCAAGTGTAACACGATACAGCTAAAAGCCTTGGTGCAGAATGCGGCGGAGCATGCTGCGCGGACTGCAGTCACATATATCCGTCCGCCACAGAACTGATAAACTTGTATTCCGAGCATGTTTGATCATTATATAAATCATGTTATAAAAGTAAAAAAAAAAAATCAAAGTAATTGACACAGTTTGTATTTTTTATTATCACTATAAAGGTAGAACTATTTTTCACATGGGATCTAGGGAATCTTCTTGAAACCGGAAGGTGTACCCAATAAAACCGCCTTTTCCACCACACTTTTAAGAACAAAAACGAAAGGAAAAAAAAACACTCTTATCCGAAAAACATCTATGCTTATCACTTTTAAAAATATATAATTTTACTAATTAGCATACACGTCATAAAAAAACACCAAAACAATAAACTATAAAATAAATTGACATTTGTAGGAGTATGGGTGAAATTTATTTTATATTTGGGCTTGCCCATGTTGCTGAAGGGGTCAAGGTGGTCAGGACAGCGCTCTTTTGGAACCCCAGGCCTTTAAAAATAACTTAAGGCCAAATATGTGGAAATTTACCCATCACCCTCAAACAAAGACAATGACAAATGGAAAAAATACAATAAATAAATAACTTTTTCTAGAATAAATAATTTAAAAACTTTAGAATAATAGTCGGACTGGAAGTATTTGTGTCAACGTCTACCATTCCCACTTCCCAAAAATCATGTGGTTATAACTCACATTATCAGTTATTGTTTGGTTTATTCCTCGCCTTGAATTTGAGGGACCAGATCTGTCAATTTGTGCCAACCTGCCTGTATCCTATAGGCCTACCTCTCAGAGATGATCAGATCATAAAAAATCATTAGTCATCCTGCCACTGCTTTCCCCATTGTGACTGACCTGCCTAAGTTTAAAAGAGCAAGGTGACCAAAATAATAAAATTATGTAGAGGGTTGAATGCAATACAATTGTGATATTGACAAGGAACTAGCGTCAACTATGGCGTCGCTCCTACAGTGTTGTGACCGTTTCGGAGTGATATATGATAAGTCTGATTTTGAAGATCTAATTTCAAAATGTTACTGCATATTGTAGTGTTTTTTTGCAAATTCAGTGACTACTCCACACAGCTGATCAACACAGGACCAGTTGACCATGTTCTTGGCCTCCGTCACCTTGACACGAATTAGGGTTACTCATTTTTGGAGGTGCACACCAAAGGAGAAGCTTGTTTATTTTGGAACTGTCTTTCACGTGGATATTTTGGTGGTACATTTTGTAAATTTTTATAAAATATTATGTGAATCCTAACTTTGAATTTAAATGTTTTCATGAATGTAAAAAGAAAATTGATAATTTTTAAATCTGAAAAAATTCTGTTAGCTAAATGTATTCACAAATGTAAATTTTATGCAGCCCTTTTTTTAAAGATTTAAACATGAAATGAAAATATATTTTGAGTATTGAGTTCTATAAGAAAAACTTAAAAGCCATACAGGCTGCGCAGTGTTTAAGGACCTTAATCTGGAATGAAAGACTTTAGGAAATTGGACTGAGGGACTCTGGAAATGTTATAACAATGATGATGGTTGTTTTTTTTAACAGCCTTTTGATTATAGTGGGCAGGCCACAGTGGCCGGCCTTTAACATATTTTCAATCATTAAATCTGGATGTTTACGAATGTTTAGATTGTGGCAAAATTGGACATCTTTATTCACATAATTTGTCGAATAATTCTGGATGTCAACGTACAGATTATAACCATATGAACGTATTTCCTCAACTAGTTCTGGCTGTCAGTGGACGTTTAGATTATGGCCAGATTGAACATCTTTATTCACATTTATGGACCGTTTCTGGATTTTGTTGTAGTTTCAGTCTTTCAATCAATCTTTCTGGCAAAATGACTTCAGAGATCTTTGATGCCAGAAACAATTAGACTTTATTTGAACAAACAAAGCCGAGCGCCTCCTGCAGAAAGGACACTCCAGTTCTGTGGGGTTTCACAGATAATATACCCACATCCCTTCCAAATATGGTCACCTCCTTTAGATTATTTTTGGGTGAGACTTTGTACCAGGTGTCTTTACTGAAATAACATTCTCAGGCCTTGGTTTTCAGGCCTTTGCTACCAAAGTCAACCAAAGTCATACACACAAAGGGAATAAATAATAGTGTACAAATGTAGGCCTATAAGTAAATTGCTTATTTTCTAAATAATAAAATCTTCAACATTGTCAACGGACGTCCAGATTATAGCCTATGAACGTCTGTTCAGTGGACGTTTAGATTATGGCCGGATTGGACATCTTTATTCACGTCATTTATGGACTGTTTCTGGATGTCAACGGACGTCCAGATTATAGCCAGTATGAACGTCTTTTCTGAACTAGTTCTGGCTGTCAGTGGACGTTTAGATTATGGCCAGATTGGACATCTTTATTTGCGTCATTTATGGACTGTTTCTGGATGTCAACGGACGTCCAGATTATAGTCAGTATGAACGTCTTTTCTGAACTAGTTCTGGCTGTCTGTGGACGTTTAGATTATGGCCGGATTGGACATCTTTATTTGCGTCATTTATGGACTGTTTCTGGATGTCAACGGACGTCCAGATTATAGTCAGAATGAACGTCTTTTCTGAACTAGTTCTGGCTGTCTGTGGACGTTTAGATTATGGCCGGATTGGACATCTTTATTGGCGTCATTTATGGACTGTTTCTGGATGTCAACGGACGTCCAGATTATAGTCAGAATGAACGTCTTTTCTGAACTAGTTCTGGCTGTCTGTGGACGTTTAGATTATGGCCGGATTGGACATCTTTATTTGCGTCATTTATGGACTGTTTCTGGATGTCAACGGACGTCCAGATTATAGTCAGTATGAACGTCTTTTCTGAACTAGTTCTGGCTGTCTGTGGACGTTTAGATTATGGCCGGATTGGACATCTTTATTTGCGTCATTTATGGACTGTTTCTGGATGTCAACGGACGTCCAGATTATAGTCAGAATGAACGTCTTTTCTGAACTAGTTCTGGCTGTCAGTGGACGTTTAGATTATGGCCGGATTGGACATCTTTATTCATGTCATTTATGGACTGTTTCTGGATGTCAACGGACGTCCAGATTATAGTCAGTATGAACGTCTTTTCTGAACTACTTCTGGCTGTCAGTGGACGTTTAAATTATGGCCAGATTGGACATAAATTCACAGTGTCATGAATCGACTAATTCTGGCTGTCAATGGACGTTCAAATCATGGCCTGGACGGACGGACGTGATATCAACCTGTTTTGTACGTCCACAGACGTCGCTTGCTCAGTGGGCTGTTGTAAAGGCTTGTGGTTAAACAACTAACCGTTACACACACGATTTTCATAGGGCTCTTTCAACCTCAGAGAAACTGAACAGATCAACAGCAGCGGTAAACAATGTTTAGAAATCTCGAAGTAGCCCCACACGCATAACATTAAGGAAAGTAAACAGTTAGTTATAGGCTACTTTTGTGTAACATTTTCTCACCGTCTTTCTCTTCCAGAATGTTAGCTGCGCGCCAAATCTTTTCCAACGTTGTCTGTTGTATTTCTCTCCACTTTTTCATCTTTTGTGAAACCCATTTTTATATCCTCTAGAATAATAGGGTAATATTTAAGTTTTATTTATTTATTTTTTCATGTCATCTCTACATGCAATTTGTTCATGAAAAGGTGCAAGCTAATCCTGGCTAGTTAATCGCCGAGGGAGCAAAATCTATGGTTTTAAATGCAATTAACTCATCCCACTGATCCCACTTTACATACAAACACAGTTTATAGTTGGTAAACACTTTTCCAAATCCAAAAGTGCTAATATCAAGATTATTTAGGCTACTCAAGATGTTTGACTGTTAACGGAAAGATTAAATTATTTAAAGATGCTCCTGCAAAGCTGATTGGTTAATATAAAATTATCTGAAAAGAGGAGGGGGGAAAAACACTTATGATCACATAATTTTCATGTATGGATTTTATTTACTCAGAAATACATCACATTATGTAAGTAGAATAGGCTGCGTGTGGATTTTAATGCAACATTTGACTGTAACAAATAAGGAGCTATAAAACCAAACCAATTAAAATAAATACAAAAACCTATAGTTAAGCTCAGCCCTTGTGTTTGCCTTGTTAAAAGTGCAGTTTCTGAGAAACACCGCTGCTTTTTGAAATCACCAAAACAAACACACACCTCCTCAAAAGGATCATAGGCCTATCTTGACAGGTCTGCCCCCAAAGGACACATGCAGCTGCCCCATCGTGAGTGGACACGTCCCTTGCTGGAGACTGGCCAGAAGTCTGTTTTGGTGCTCAACTGCGTTTCTCAGAAAACACTTACTGCAACCTTTAAATCTAAAACTAGCCAAATTCGGTAGCAATCAAAAGACTATGTATCTTAAGCATGAATATTTTGAGCAGTTCTCAAAAAAAAAAAAAGAGTAAATTTTTGTTGACTATGTGAAATTTGTGTGTGTAAACAGAAAAGGAACATTGACACACATTTTTCCGTATGCAGCTGCGATTAGCCTTGGCTTTTGTGTGTGTATTTGCGTGTGCGTTTGTGGTCCGGTTGCTCGGGTGATGGTTCTCTTTTCATCAGGGCTGGATGGAGAGATTAATAATGGATGTATAATGGATCTATAAATAGATGCAGGGCTTCAGTCCCTCAGACCAAACAGAAGACAGCGCAGGGTGACACACACACACACACACACACACACTGCTCTGCCATTCACCTCGTCCTGGCCCTGGCTCTGTGTACACAGCCAATCTATTCATCTCTCTCCCTCCGCCGGCATTAATAAATGATCCTAGCCCCACACACACACAGGCTTTAAATATTCATTGGTCGGGCGGTGCTGTTGGTCTTGGGCAGCTCTGGGCGGCAGTAAACGCAGACTCAGGCTCTCACTGGCACATTAGTCATGCAAAAAGCTGTCACACGCACACACACACAGTCTCTGCTAAATACTGCAGAGGTGTCTACTCACCCGTTGCTTCCTCTTCACCTGACGGCTGCCATCTCTCTATCACCCTTTCTCTTCACTGTCTTTATCCTCATCTTTGTCATATCTCTCTCATTACTGTCTCATTCTTCCTTTCACGTTGCTGTCTTTCTCTTTCTCACATCTTTTTTCTTGTTTAATCTCTCTCATCCTTACATCATATTTCTTAGATTTGCCCAGACTCTGTCTCATGACTTTCTTGTTTCACCGTATTATCTATTTCTCATCTCTTTCTCATCTCGAGCTTCTTTGTTTCATGTATTCCCCATCTGTCTCATCTCTTATTAACTGTTTTACCTCATCTTTCCTGTCTCCCTCATTACTGTCCCGTTCTTCCTTTTAGATTGCCGCCTTTCTTTTCTGTCTCATCTTTTTCTCTTCCTGTTTTATCTTTCTCAGTTCTGTCTCACATCTGGCTCAGGACTACCTCATATATTTCTCATCTTTGCTCTAACTTTCTTCTTTCACTCTTTCTTTTGTAACATCTTAATCTTCTACCATTCATGTCTCTCTTTTTTCTTTCTCCTCTTTGATTTCTGCCTGAACTCTTTTTAATTTGTCCCTTGTCCCTCACTCTCTCATATCTCTTTTAACTTTGTCTTCTGTCTCATCACTTTCTGCTCTCTGTGTCACATCTCTCATTAATCTCTGTATTATCTATTTCTTACCTCTTTCTTTGTCACATCTTGATTTTCTTCATATCTTTCCCATTTGTTTCTTTCTCCTCTATGCTGTCTCTATCTCATTCCTGTCTCCTCCTGATTTCTTTCTCATTTTCTTTTCTTTTTCAGCCAAAATATTATCATTTGCCATAACTCTGTCTCCTCTCACGTCTTTAACTTTGTCTTCTGTCTCATTAATTTCTCCTCTCCGTCTCACATCTCTCTCATCATTACCTCCAATCTTTCTCATTAATTTCAAATTTGTCTCTTTGTCACATCTGGATAATCTTTGTCACGTCTTTATGTTGTCTTTCACATCTGCCACTTTCAGTTCTTTGCATTGCCTCTTTTTCATTCCCATCCCCTCCTTCTGATTTCTGCCTCATCGCTTTCTCCTTTTTTCTCTTCTAAGTCAAAACATTTTGTCACTTTTCCTCTTTTTTCCCTATCACATCTTAAATCTTTCTCATCATCTATTTCTCATCCCCTCCATCACATCTTGATCAATTTTGTTGCATGTTCTTCTGCTTTTACCCCCAGTCTATTTATCTTCATTGTGCTGTCTTTTTCTCATTCCGGTTTTATCTTTGATCTCTTTTCTCCTTTCGGTTTCATCTGTATTGTCTTTTTTCCCCCTCTCATCTTTGTACGTATTATATAATTTATATAAATGTATTTATCAAAATCAAGATAAACAGGACAGAAAGAGCAACAAAAAAGGACACAAGGACACAAAAAGCTAAATAGCTCTATAGGTCTGTATACAGAGAATGGTGCTGTAAAGGGTTAACCGAGAGAGTGAGAGTGCTCAAAGCTCACAATGGACTAAATGTGTGTGTGTGTGTGTGTTTGTGCTCCAGGAAACAGGATGTCCTTTTGTGTGCTGCAGTGTTAAAGAGATGTGAAACTCTACGACGGTAAAAGGCCGCTCTTCTTAAAATGCAGCACCACCGCATATGTGCATACGTGTGTACGTGAGAGAGCATACACGTGCATCTACCACTGCTTTGACATCGCAAACCAACAGAAACCCTGTGCTGTTTGTGATCTGAAAGAGTCAGAGGACGCAAGAGAAAACCCACGAGGAGAGAGACGCAGACATGGCGCTGCTGCCAGAGAATAATTTATGCACGACTCCGATCACACACAGATGTTCCGAGATAGAGAGAGAGCGAGCGAAAGACTGCGCTGTTGGGAAAATCTGCAGCGATCAGAGGAAGTCAGCCTAGAATAAAATTCCTGGTGCATGTGTTTGCGTGCATGTGTGCTCTCACAGCAACCATGACCCTGCCCTGACCTCTACTCCTTGCATCAAAGGGGATTATGGGACAGCTAACAGTCTGCCAAGAGTCTGACTGAAAGTCCGTGCTAAAAAAGAAAATAGGAAAGATGGATAAAAAACAGACTGACTGGAAGACGTGTATGAGCAAAATCCATATTATCTGTGAAATTTCAACAATTTCAAACAGCATCACAGATTGTCTGCAAGAGAAGAAAGAGCTTATGAAACATTTATATTTTAAAGCATATAGTGCTGGCTGTGAAATTATGATTATTATTATGAATAAATGTATTTATTAATGATTGTACCTTCCAAACTACTTTCATATTTCACATGTGTGATCAAAGGATGACGTTCCGTCTCCAAAAACAATAAATGACAGTCAGACATTTGCGAGGCATCTGTATCCTGGCTGACCCCTCAGTGAACACTCCAGAAGAAATGTGAGGCTCTTAAAAGCATCTTACGTTACGGAATTATGAAATATTGATTATACAGGAATGAAACGATCCCACGCAAATTGTTAAAGCTGTGGTTAATTACAGGGTGGAGCAGAGCAGAGAGTCAGCCGTGATGCGACAACACAAGAACACTGGCAATAAAATCAATAAAACTATCTACACTGCAAGAGTGTGAAGCAATGTGACCAAACTAGAATAGTTCACTGCCAGTGAGTGAAATTCAGCAACAAAGCAATTTAAATTCAGTGTGAAATACAACTTTTGCATTATAACCAACACTTCAAGTGAAAAGTGCAACAAATCTAGAATACGTGCATTATAATTAATGAAATCTACACTGCAACTGAGAAATGCAATATAACTACTGTTAATAAATTTGGCTGTTATTCGACACTGCATGGCAAGTGAAGCAAGGCAGTGAATCTGTATAGACTGCATGCAAACAAAATGCTGCCACAATTCAGTCTACACTGCAAGTAAGTAGAAATGGGACAAAAAAGTTTATATATAACTTTCGCTTGCGTGTACGCATAGCAAGATGACGAAACTAGAACTTTCCCGTTAAAATCATCAAAGCTGTGGACACAGCAAATGCGTGCTGCAACAAATCTAGAATGCTAAACATCAAAGTTGTCTACACATAAAACAACTGAAATGATGCATCAAAACTAGACAACTCTTGTGATAATCAGCACAGCTTTTAAAACTTCAAATGTGTAATGCATTGTCTAAGCAATGCAAGCGTGCAATGCAACACAACTAGAACTTTCCGTTATAATTGACAAACCTGTAAGCGAGTGAAGCAAAGTGACAACACCAGAAGATTATTTAAATCAATGACGTGGTCCACACTATAAAAGCACAAACTGGAATACTCACATAAAAGGAAACTCTGGTTTCAGTAAACATATCTTCAATTTTTTATAATGGGAGCGATCTAGTTTTGTCACGTCGTGCAGTTGCAGTGTAGATGTGTTGGGTGTTAGAGCCAGAGTTGAGATCTGCCGTGTGTGTGTGTGTAGTGTGGTGTAGCTCGGTGGAGTGCAGAGATAAGCAGCAGCGTAGAGCGTCTCGGAGCCTTGGGAAATGTGTGTGCGTGTGTCTCAAAAGGATTAGCAGGGGCCGGCGCAAGGAGGGGGAACAAAATGCCTCGAGGACTGAAGGGCCCACATGAGACAGTCACACACTCACGCAGAGCAGAGGAGCCTCGCTGGCTGAGCGGAGCCCTGTGTCCTGCTCGCTTTTCCTCTTTTCTGTTCATCACTCGTCTCTCTCTCTATCTCTGTTTTCACAACTCACTGGCTCTGTGAAAAATCAGTCACTCCGCTGAGCAGTGTTTGCTGTGTGTGCGCGCTGTTGAGGTGTAACGTAGTTCAACTGAAGTGTTAGCAAGTAACTAATTAAAAGTAGCGGTGCTAAATTTTTAATAAATAATTATTTAGTAAGTCTGTGCATAATCCTGGATTGAATTCATTCGATTCATTGCTGACAGAAAGATAGAGCTAGTTAGTCATTTCCCAACACGCTACACCTTGAAACCACATATACCCCAGAGTTACACACCTGTCTGGTCTAGTTAGCCAACAAAAGAACAATAAATACAGCTGTAGCTTACAGTATGAACTGTGTGAGAGAGAAATTCTCTCACGCTGAATGGATGTGGTCTTTAGGGAGCGAGAGTTCGTGGGTGAGAGAAACGAGACACAGATTAGAACCGGATAGAGAGAGAAGCAGGGGGAGATCAAATGTGGGTGGGGGGTGCCATGCTACTTAGGGAAACACACGCAAACACACACACACTCAAATCCCAGTGTGTTTCCGAATGTTGTGTCAGTCAAAGCCAAAGAGCTCAACGGGAGGTCCGTGATTGGAGCCCCTGGCATTTACTGCAGAAGACAGAAAGCGAGAGGGAAAGAGATTCAGCTTTTCTGTAGATTGTTGTGATCAAGACTAGAGGACATACTATCCAGCCATCATGGAAAAGGATTAATGTATATGTACGCATATAAATTGACAGGATTGCATTGCCTATTACCTTTAGTAGGAGGTTTATTATATCCTATCTATGCTGCAAGCAAGTGGTGTAAGGCGCTAAAACTAGCATGTCCCAGTTATTATCAGTGACATTACCTATACTGCATGCATGCAAATTGTAGAACACTTGTACTGGGAGCATCTTAGTTTTTCAAGTCACATGCTTGCAGTGTAGACAGCATTGCTGATTGTATGTGTTTTAGTGTGTTACGCGAAGTCAAATGCTAGCAGTATAAACAGCATGCATTGTAGATGCTGTACATGCATTTTAGTTTTGGTAGGTCATCACATATATGCAGCATAAACAGTTTTGTTCAATATAATGGTAGCATTTTAGTTTTGTCTAAATTATTTTAAAAGTTATAAACTACATTGTAAATCACACTGATGATTATAATGGGACCATTCTATTTTTGTCGCATTTCTTGCCTGTGTTCATTATATAATATGGGCTGCTTATGCTGCTTTCATGCATATACAACATAGTTTGCCAAGTAGATGTGTTTTATTTCAGTACAGATTCAACTGCGGACATATCTCGATTTTAACTGGACCATTTAGTTTCATTATGCCATGCAATGTTGTATGCAAAGCTTTGTTGACAGTAAAGCATTTTAGTTTTTTCACGCCAATATTTTGCAGCATTTTTATGATTACTGGACTGCATTCGATTTGGTGCAGCATCACATGCTTTCATTGTGGACGAAGTTAAGCAATATTCACACTGGCAGCAATTTTGCAAAGACAGATTTTGTATGATTTGAAATGGAATATGCAACCATTAGTAATGTTGAATTTAAATATGCAAAAAAACTGTGACGCCATCCAGTGACTACCAGTGGGATAGAAGACAGTCCAGTCAGATACCAGCGGAGTAAAGGCCGAGACACACCAAGCCGACTTCAAAGAACTAGCAGTGACCAAAGCTGATGTGTTTTTGCCTCGCATCGGCAGCATTGGAACAAAAAGATGCACTTGAACACACCACACAGACTACAGCCGACTGCAAACTAACACGTGCGTTTTGCGGCCGCATGAGAGGAATTGACTATCTATATCAGCAGCTATCAATAGTATACATTTGTCAACTGAAAAAAGGATAAACAAGATGTAATGTTTACCATTTTGAATTTCAGTTATGTTGTTAATTTTCTTCATTTTAAGCAGCTCTTGTTGTTTTGAATATATTTGCATACTGGAATGCTTGGGTAAGATCACGTAACATTAAAACAGCCTTCTGTCTGTGAAACCTTCATTTACTTCATTTACTAGTTGTCATCACTTAAATGACTTTCCTGTTCGATTAAATGAACATCCAATCAGAGTTCTCACTCTCACGATGGCCCTGAATCGGACAAACTTCTGCTGATGTGAGCCCGACAAGAGCCAACGTGTGGACCACACCAAACACACTAGTCCAACAGACGCTCACCGATGGCTGAACATCAGATTGGTGTGTCCCAGGCTTTAGAATATCTACTAACAACCAACAAGACAGCAACTTGGCGACCTCCCTTGATTTAATTGCTGTCAATGTGAACACACCGTAACTACAGCTTTTTGTGTGTTGTATTGCTTACTTACAGTGTAGAACACATTTTCAGTGTGAAAGCGAAAATCGTACCCAGCTGTGGCGCTGCTGTTGTTGGTGGGGTGGTGTCAACATGTCGACACCAGCTTGTCAAAAATAGCAATGCTCAGCTATTAATCTCCGCACACAGACCCTGGAATACCAGAGTAGCAGTGGGGAATATCAGAACCACCGCCAACGCTCCAGAGGAATGTCTTTGAGATGGAGAGAGAGAATAGCTCTTTCTATCTATCTTTATCAGTCTCAATCTCTCTGCAGCTGTGCTGAGACAGGGGCCCTCTAACTCATGAAGTCCCTGTCAGTCATCTCTCTCCATCTCCCACTTCTGTAGGGGTCTGTCTGTAGCAGGTGGTATTTTGCAAGCCAGCGGGTGGATTTCCCCCGGTTGGCGGCAAAGGTCAGAGAAAGGTGACAAAGACGAATGGAAGAGAGTGAATGTGAACATGCGAGAGAGATCAAATGGCAAAGCAAGCATGGAAGAGTGTGTGTGTTAAAGTGACCCAACAAACTTAAAGGACAAGTAGAACTGTGCAGTGGCGTAGGTTTGATTTTAGCATGGATGTATATGCACCTATGATTCACCTGTGACTCAGATGATCTCGAATTAACCATAGGAGTTAATGAGCATCGCGGGTATAAATGGGGTATGCTTCAGCCAATGCTGTACACCAAAAAAAAACACTTCTTCAAAAGTGGTATGCAATATTAGTTGCTGCATGAACTGACTAGTACTGGCATGTTGATTAAAACAAATATTCTTTACTTATGACTCAAACACAGATTTACCCTTAAGAGGTTATAAAAAGTGCTGCAATAACAAAAAGAGTTTTTTTATTTTATACAGTATTATTCAACAGTTCGTGAATTTAACGGGCTGATATTTAGTCCATGGGGATTTGCAAGTTGCATCATTAATCCAGCAGGAGGTAACAAATGACTCTTTATGATCAATTCAATGAATCATTCAATGAACAGATTCATTAAAACATACTGATTCATCTTGGTCCAATCAAGTGACTGCCTCCATCCCAATGTGCATACTATCCTCCCTATCTTCTCTAAATAGTATTGAAAATGACTAATATCACATAGAATTTAGGATGGATAGTATACACATTGGGACGCAGACACTGTCTTTAAACCTGTCATTGAATTATTCACTCAACTGACTTGTTCAAAAACAGTCTATTCATTCAAAAACTATTCATTCAAAAACTCTTTTAGAGGTTTATGTGGCAACACCACAAGTATGTGGCTTGTGTAGAAATATCTTTGTTGACAAAGTCACGGGCAATATTAGCATAAACTGACACGTACTGTCAAGTACTGTAAATTAGTAGAAGTTATTAAACGTTCAACGTTTATAGCAAACTACGTCTAGTTAAAATGGTACAGACTTTTGAAAGTAACTCTATACATATCAAGTACTAAGGTTTGTTACCGCCAAAGCAACAGACTTGTGTACTTGCATCGAGTATGTGGCCTTAACCTCTTGACCCTGTGCAAGGCCTACCTTTCACTCCAACCCCTCTAAACATACATGGCACTGACGAAATATTGCAAGCGCTTAACTACCGCTCCATCTTTCTGTATCTCCCTCTCTTTCTCTCCCGTGGGTTCATTCATTTTTCATTAGCTGCGCTAACGCAGGCAAAACACTGTCTGTCTCTGGCTGCTCTGACACACACACACACACACACACACTTTCCCCTCCCTCTCAATCTCACTCGCTTGCTTTGTCTCTCTGGCTTGCTTCCTTGCAATCTGTAACGCACACACACACACACATACACACACTCAGACACGCTCCCTTTCCCTCTCTCACAATCTCAGCCTCACACACGTTTCCCCGGCGCTCGTTTTCTCTGCCTACCTCCTGCTCACAATCTTTTTCACACACACACACACACACACACACACACACACACACTC
This sequence comes from Carassius carassius, assembly GCF_963082965.1. Lineage (NCBI taxonomy): Eukaryota > Metazoa > Chordata > Actinopteri > Cypriniformes > Cyprinidae > Carassius > Carassius carassius. The sequence goes on along the minus strand of NC_081770.1, from coordinate 15,435,617 downwards.
CCTCTTCCGCGCTCGTTGACACTCGGCTCTCTCTCCAATGCCATGCCGAGGGGAAACGCTTTCTTCTCCTCTAATTGAAGCTGTTCCGTTGCCATGACGCCGCCCAGAGAGAGAGACACGCGGAGGACTGCTGATTGTTCAGCGGCAGGGCTGTTTTTCTCTTGCGCACACACATACGAACATGGGCTGTTTTTTTCCGCGCTATGATTGCGAGTGTGTGTGTATTTGTCGGGGGAAACAGCCGTGGTGTTAAAATATTACCCCTGGCCATCACAGGCTTTAATGCCAAGGGGAAAATCTGCACTGCCTGGTTACCCTTGTGACGTGATCAGGCTGCATGATTTTCTAGAGGCTTGACATCCAGGATAGGCCGTAGGTGCTCTGCCTTTTTCCATCCATATATGTCAAGTTCTAGATCTTTCTGCTTCAACACATTTTGAGTTCTGGTTCTTTGGCTTTTTCTGAAGTTTTTCTGAAGTTTTAGTCTTTCCACATTAACAGGATTGTTTGTCTTTTCTGCTTTTTCGGCTCACCTGCATCAATATATCTCAAGTTCTAGATCTTTCTGCTTCAACACATATCAAGTTATAGATTTTTGAGCAGGAGCTAGTTGCTTAGGGCCAGCCCATGACCAGCTCAAACCAGCAGCCATGCTTCAAAACAGACCTGACTAGCATTTGCTGTTTTTTTTTTTCAACAGGTTAAAGATTATTTCTGCTCTTCCGAATCAACATAATCTCAAGTTATAGATCTTTTATGCCTTGACACAATCTCAACCTTTAGGTGCTTTGTTTTTCTGTGCAGAAGTGCATCTCAAGTTCTCAAGTTCAAATTTTTTTTCTGCTCTCCTGCAACACCATCATCTCAAGTTCTAGATTTTAACACAATATGTTAAATTTCTCTGCTTTCTGCTTCCAATTTATTTCAAGTTTTATCTTTAGTTCTATCTTTTAGTTCTAGTTTTCGGATCCTCTGCATCAATTCTACATCAATACGTCTCAACTTAAGGATTATTCAGCCTTTCTATTTTAACACAAGTGTTAGATTTCTTTTCCTTTCTTCTTCAATGTACATTATGCTCTTCTGGATCAACATTTCATACTCTAGTCTAGACCTTTCTGCATGAATGTATCTCAAGCTGAGTACTAGATCAGCAGAATGAGCTTAACATCATTGTTTGAGTAGTCTACACTCAGTGTTGGGAAGGTTACTTTGGAAATGTAATAGGTTACAGATTACAAGTTCCCCTGTTTAAAATGTAATAGTAGTGTAACTTTTTCAATTACTTTATTAAAGTAATGTAACTAATTACTTTTGAGTACTTTTTGATTACTTTTCTAAATTTGTGAAAATTAAAGAATAATAAATAAAAGCATATACATCAACTTAAATACAGTTATCTAATAAGCATGTGACGTATTCTGTGTAATAAACTCCTAAACATTGGTGTTTTTGCTGTCTCTTTGTATATGATGATAGTTTTCTCAAAATAAGTAAAATGCACATGAAGTGACACAGAGCAGTTCTAGAAATTGTGTTTATGTGCTCGTGTACTCCTATATTGAGATGGCAGAGGTTGAAAACACTGCAAGCTTCAGTAGGCCTATGTGTAGTAAATGAAACCATGTCTTTGCCATTAATTTACAGGAGGGGTGGACTGGGAAAAAAATTCAGACTGGAAAATTCAAACTCATACAAACAAATTCATGGACCAAACTATTTTTTATTTTATCTATTTCGTCTATTTTATCTATTTCGTCTATCTATTTTATCTATAATCGTTTATCTAACGATTTTTATCTATTTTAAATCTTTAATTTGGGGACATGCAAAATAATTAAAAGTTCTCTCCTGAACTGCACCTTCACTTCCATTTTTCTCTTCAGTCTCTTTATTTTGCCCTGTTATCCATCTCTCTCATGACTTTAATACTCAAGATTGAACAAAACTATACTTTACAATACAATACTCTACAATACTACAATATCTTTATAGAAAAATCCTAATACTGTACACGAGTCATATTTTTCCCTTACAAAAATTAACCATGATTTTATTAGCCTATATAAAAGTAAAATAACCTTGTTTAATTTTTTTTTTTTTTTTTTTTTTTGCAAATTGATTTGTATTTATTTTTAAATAAATGCATTTGTAAAATAATTTTAAATTTTTGGTTATCACAGTTAAACAATAGTAACCATTTTCTCTGGATTTATAGATAAATATTAAAATATTAATTTTCGTAAGGGTTGTTTTGTTGTCTGTCGTAGCTCCCCCTAAACCTATAAAAAAATCTGAATTTTTTTCAGCTAAATTACTACTGTAACATTTCAACAGATAATAATGATGTCCTTTATATAGTATTTTGAGTGATGACTGATGAGCAACGTGCTGCTGCTTGATTAAATAAATAAAAAAAACAAAGACGAAAAAGCATCTTTACAGATGAAACTGACCTGAAACCCTGAACAGGAGTTCTGCTCTGCTCTCTCTCTCTCGCATTTACTCTGAGTCTGATCCAAACCGTTTGGCGGAGGCGCGGAGAGCGCGCGAGTCATGACTAACAATTCATGACTTATTAGAGATTTAATTATCAAATGGCGGATTCGCAAATGATCGCTTTAGTACATTCGGCAGGCAATTATACAATAATGATATTAAATAGTGGGGCAAAATCGGCTGCCAGGCCACCGGGAATTGTCCCGGTTCTCCCGGTGTCCAGTCCGCGCCTGATTTCCACAGACACGCAGAATGTGCAAGTCATATATTGCATTTTTGTGGCTTAATATTCACAGACACTAGTCCATGTCATGTTTTGATTCAAGTGTACTGACCTACTTTTGATTTAGTCATCCAAAATGTGGCATATTCCGTCAGCGTTAGGCATTTCATTTTTATGACTGGATTCTATGAACCAGACTGTATTTCCGCATCCCAGAAATTATTAGGGCGGTATGTCTCAGAATAGTCAGTGCAATTTGGGAAATAAATCAGTTAAATCTGTATGTGGATGCGTGTAAACATTCAAATGTAATCCCCTTTGTAATCGTTAAAAATTTCATAAGTAACTGTAATTTAATTACTCATTTTTTCGTAGTAACTGTAACTAATTACAGTTACAATCATTTTGTAATTAAATTACGTAACGCCGTTACATGTAACTAGTTACTCCCCAACACTGTCTACACTCAGGTGGAAATGAAGCTCTATTTTGACATTTTGACAGAATTCTCAGCCATATATCTGTCGCCTTGTAAACACCTGATACAGAGCGTATTTGCACCTGCCAAAAAACGACCAGTTCATCCAATATTACTGCTGCTTTCTCTCGCATGTCTATCTGTCTGCCTTCTGTCTTGTTGTCTTGCCGAGCACTCGACTGCATTTCTAATCTGATCTGTTTGGCAGCGGCAGAGGGTTTGGCTTTCAATCTGCTAACTCTTGAGGTCGAGTTCGGCCACACAGCACACACACGGCAGTCTGTTTGTAATGAATGCTGCTCGCAGAGCGTAAATTTGTCTCTCCCTGCTCAGCGATCATTCTTTATTTCTGCCGTCTCCAAAGGAAGACTGTAATCAGGACCGTGTGTGTTTAAAACCAATGCAAGGAACAACAAGAACCAAAAAAAAAATAGAAAACATACTCCTGATTTCAAATGCCATTTGAGTGGGCATATGGGTGCAAAATGGTCTGCCTTCATCTGGGCTCTCTCTCTCTCATACACGGATATACAAGCACGCAGGCCAGAACCAGAGGAAGCGCTATTGATCTGTTGTTTTCCACGAGTCATAGGGTTTTGTGATTGGGCCATTTAGTGGTTGAGCAGCCGCCAGTGTGTCTGACCAGACACTCATGGAGAAACATCACCTCCCCTCCAACGTGACAGACTCCTGTGCATCTGCGCCGCTCGTCTGCTTAATGGAGGAGAGAGAGATCAGGCTCAGGTCATCGTTCGGATGTGTTCACTCCACTTCAGCGTAGTGCTGCCGGACCTGTCCAGGGTGAAATGAATTTGAAAATGGCCGTTAGTTTGAAAATGACACATGCTCTGAAGTTAAAGGTGAAGTGGGTAATTTCTGCACCAGTAGAAGCAGCAGAAATTGCAAAAAAATGTTTTCAGTCAACTTCTTTTTTCCAAACACTTCAATGATCCCTTTAACCCAGCCAACATCTGCCATTGTTCGGTATATCACTGATGGTCCCACCCACAATTACAGATTAAAAGAGGACGTAATTCAAAATGATAGCATATTCTTATAGCGCAAACAGTAAAACATGGCACTAACAACACAAAGGTTATGGGGTTGATTCCCAGTTTGAATAGGAAATGATCAAATGTATACCATAAATGCAATGCTACCTGCTTTGGATAATATGTAGATGTACCCCATGTGCTCAAAATCTGTTGAGATTTGGCTCATTTGGATGTTGTAGTTTCAAGTTTAAGTCCATGGTGGGTTTGAATCCCATTCCCACCCAACCTCTCCAGTAATTTTCCGTCAATGTAAGTGTAAGATGTGCCTTGGTGCTCACTTGAGTCTGGTCTGCAACAGGAATAAACTCCATTCCCGCTCAGTAGTTTCTTATCATTCTCCAATGCTTCTGTCAAATGAATTGGCAAAACATGCATTAAAAGTCGAAAAACTGCAGCATATTGGTATTTACACTGACACAATAAATGCAAATACTTTACCAGTGGCTTTTTGATGTGTGGTCTCTGATTTCAACTTCCTTTCCCCACCACATTAGATTACAGTCATTCGCCAATGTTTCTGTCTAAAGATGTACCAAAAGCTGCTGCAAAAATGGTCAAACACTGCAGCACATTGTGGCGTAGATATTTCACCACTGGCATTTTTACCAACCACAAGATATAGACTTTCAAAACCAGTAAAAACGATTTGACCATCATAGACAAAACAAAGCAAAATAGAATAAAAAACGAGGAACTCTAGAAAATGAATACAAGCAAGAAAGAGAGGAATTATGAGATGTGTGGAGGAGGGGAAAGCAGCTCGCTCCCCTGTTCTTGTCAGGTGGGTTCCCTCAGCAGAGTCAAGGCCAAGAGCAAGTCAGGGCAGCGCTATAAGGGTCTTTTAAATGCCGCTGTCTGTACCGAGAGAGAGAGAAAAAAAGAGATAAGAAAAAAGAGAGATAGCCTTGGCAAGTAAGACAAGCTTGAGTGCTTCGAAAGACCACTTAGCTCCTGGTTGTGTGGACATACACTGCTATGTCTTTTTTTTTGAAAAGTTAAATATAAAATATAAAAATATATAATATAAAAACAATATATTAAAAAAAGATATAGAACAAGGAGTAAGGCATTCCTTACACTATGCGAGACTGTGCTGATACACAAGAGCACAACTCCGTCTGAAATGTGTATTCGTGTGTGTGTGTCTTGAACCATGGCAGCCTCTGGCTGTCGTCCGATCTCTTCGATTTCTTTCATACCAAAGGCTGACTCACCACAGCCTCTCTCTCTCGTTTTTTCTCACTCTTGACTCACACTTGTGTTCCTCTTACCCAGTTAATGTTTGAACTTCTGTGCATCAGATGTTGTTGCCTTCCCCTTGTGAGCATTAAAACAAAATGATTCCCAGAAGAATAGATTTGTCATTGCAAATGCAACTTTTTTTTTAGTTTCATTTTGCATCAAAGAATCAAAGATTGTTTGACACAAATGAGACATTAGCTGACATACAGTAAGTATATATTGCTATAAAATTAAATTCATAGCATAGATCATGTCTTTGGAAAATTTAATGAGATTATATTGAAATATTACACTTGTTTGCAGACTTTGGCATTTGAGCACAGTTAAAACTCCATAGGAAATGCATTGCAAGATTACCTGGGTCATAATCTCAGATGAAAAGATCACTTGATCATTTGATCTCTATTCAATCTTTTTGATATCAACGAGAAACAGCTGAAATATTGAAGAGATTGAATTTGCAATCGTCTTTCCTATGGGAAACCGTTTAACACCGTGTGTTTGTGGGGTTGTGTCTCAAGTACAGAACAGAAATTCTCACCAGGGTTTCCCTTGTGGGAAAATCACGTGTGTGTGTTTTGGGTTTATTTTACAGATTGCTGGAGACGGGATGTTTGTGCAAGCAACCAGCGTTGTTTAGACATGTGTTCTCCTTCGGGAAGTCGCTTTCTTGCGTTCTCTAATCATACTTAGTGTCTGGGCGGACAGGGGGATGTGATGGAGGGGAAAAATTATGGGTCAAAGGGAAAACGAGAGTCTGATGTCTGCATTGCGCACTCTTAGATTAGCCATGTTTATTCGACTATGTTTATACCAAGATGCCAAAATGCATCCTTAAAGTGTAACTGGGGGAAAACAGTCACCCATCAATTTCATCAATATTGATCACAACCTCAGAAACTATTACTGCCTTGACCAATATCATCACTGTATATATATATATAATATTTATACAGCAGTTCTTTCTGGTTCTCAAATCTGATTATAACTGTGAGATATTGGTATCGCTACAAGAACGCCCTTTCACCGTTTTTTATCACTTTGCTTACCGTATTTCTCAAAGCGAGTGTCATGGCGGATCCCCAAATCCAATAAAATTCACGTCTATTTAAAAAATTTGCTTCAACACTTTTGGAGATGTGAGCTCCAGGGCATCAGCGGCCGTTCAGCGCTCATGAACCCGCTGAGAGCAGCCTCACCTGAGCCAGATCTTCTAGAATTTGCAGCTGGCTCTGATGTCTCTATAGTGGTTAAACATGAGATATAATTAGTTTTTGGATATTTCTATATTGGGTAATTCTTCTATTATTTATTCCAAAGCAAATAATTTTGGCCTAGGACACAATCACATTACATTATATTTTTACACATTAATGCTTTATTTCAATTTTATTGTCTAGCAACTTTTATGATGGCTGTTGTTGTTGTTGTTATTATTCAATAAATACTATTTTATAATTTAGTATTGGGAAAATTGTGTGTGTGTGTGTGTGTGTGTGTGTGTTCGTGATGGTGATTTTTGTGACACTGCTCCACCATTAGATTGTGACAAGTTTTACAAGTCAGCAGTAAAGACTTTTTATTGGAAAAGACTGAAACCGAAGTTCATTTTACTTTCAACAACAGCTTGTAAGATGCAGTTAACAAATGCACTGAGCAGCGCTGTCATCGGAAATCACCCTTAACAGATGAAAGGACAGTATGACAAAGATATCGCTTACCTCAGCGGACATTCAAACTAACATTTTATTGTGAATTTGAGATTGAGCTGAAGAATGAATTCTGTATCAGATGCAGGTAATTAAACTTGCAATTAGATCTCTATCTCATAATGCTCTACATATAATACAGAGAGCTTTTAATACAGTAATACAATAAGCTTTTAATGAAGCAACTCAACTTACCCTCATTACTACAGTGATGTTTTGGAATTAGTAACAGAGACTTGAGCTGAGCTTTTAAACTGTCAAACAGAGATTTGAATCTGTGGTGGAAGTAAGTAGTTCTGCACAAAAGGGTTTTTAAAGAGACTCAGTAGTAGTTTTTTCTTATATATTTACACACTCGTGCCATCGAACTGTTGTATAAATGCAATAAACCGCTGGGTTTGTCCATATTTTACCCAGCTTTGGGTTGTATGTAACCTAGCATTTTTTAAAAAAGAAAATCAAACCTGGTCCAAATTTTTTTATGAATTTCGGACTCTGTGTCCAAAGACCTTAGTGTGATCGTGCGAGGTCAATGCGCTGGAATAGTTTGGTGTACTAGCGTCCAGTTCTGACAGTTATGGCACTTTTCCACTGCATGGAGAATGGCTCAATACGGCACAGCAGGGTACGGCTCGGTTTGCATTTCCAGTTTAGTACCGCTTTAGAGTGGGCGGGATTATTCACGTCTTTATAGTCACCTCTACTGCTGCGACTCGTGAAAACCTTTTTCATTCTGCGTCACAGCATCAAGCTCTCGCTGGATCCGCTCCTCTGGAGCGGGACAGGAACATCTGTACTTCCTCAACAGACAGCGAAACAGCCATTTTTTGGTTGTTAAAGAAAGACGAGCTCATTCAAAAAAGTTGGATTCCACCATTTGCTGGTTGTGCTGATTTAAATCTAGTGGGGGCTGTTATGTCTCCAGTCGCAAGTTCAGTGACGCAGGTAGTGACGATTCTCTCCAGCCAGTCAGAGATGAGAAGAGTTTACGCATCATGTTTTGATTTTGGTTCGCTTGGAACCTCAACAGAGGTGGTACTGAAAAAGTACCAGGTACCAGATACTGTACCCAGTGGAAACCCCCCCAAAAGTGAACCGTACTGTGCCATACCATGCAGTGGAAAAGCACCATTAAAGAGTACCACCATGAAGCGCATCTCCCTGATGGGACGGCAAGCCAAAAACACTCTCTCACACGCACACATTTACACACATCCTCTCTTTTTCTCTCATCTCTCCAGCGCAAACACACCCAAACACCCACATGCTCTCTGCATGTTGCTGCCGTCTGTGGGATTAACTCTTTAAATGCCGAAAGCTGTGTTGCAAAACAACACGCGGTCGCAGTTTCAGGCCGATATGGAGAGATGCCTCTGGGGCCCTGAACCAAATGAGACACGACGAGAGTCGCTTTGCGAGCTGTACTTGGCATTAAACCGTTCCAGCCCTGAAGTCTGGCACACGGGGCGCTGGGATAAAGACCTGGTAGCCAGACATGCTGTCTCTCCCTCTCTCCCTCTCTCTCCCTCCGCTGCAGTCTGAGGCCAAGCGTGCAGTGTCAACACACAAGAGGTGTGTGGGCTGCTCACCGCAGACGCACAAAACAAACACAACCAGAAAAACTGCCGCTCAAGAATACATAAATCGACTTGACGTGTGTTTGAATGTGACACTCTTGGGCGGATGGAGAAAACGTGATTTTTAGACACGAGTAAAGAATTGGTTTACTATGCAAGTTAGAGGTGAACAGTATAACAAAAGTTTGGGTAAGACTGAAGTAATGATGCTGAAAATTCATCACAGGAATACATTTAATTTTTAAATATATTAAAATAGAATTTTTAACTTATTTTGTTAAAGTAATATTTCAGAATATTATTCGCATTTGTGTGCATGAGAGAAAAAAATAAATAAAAATGAATAAATTAATAAAAATCGTACTGAACCTAAACCTTGCAACTGCAATATCATATATATTTATAAACAAACTTAATTATATAGTCTACTTACTATAATTGCAGAAGGAAAAAGTTGTCAAAACATATAAAGGAATATGAACATATACTGTAATAAACATCATTTACAAATAAAAAAAAAGTGCGAAAGAAACCTTTTACTGTATTTTGATCAAACAGACTAAATGCAGCATTGTTGTATCACCTATATATATGAAACATCACAACATAAATACATTTTATACTTAATTATATACATACTATACTGGCACAAAGAACAGGTGCACTTTTTACATTGTTTTGAAAGTGTTTTCTGAACTACTGGTATGATAGTAGCCTAGTCGCTTTGAACGCAATCCAACTGGAGGTAAGCCATAGTGAACAACTTTAACTGGAATCTTAACGCACTCTTTGTCACACTGTCAATCTTTTACCGTGCCAGAGTACAAAGATTTGGCGGTAAATGGCAGTAGTAAACGGCTGCCGCTCATACTCACGGTGATCCTCGTGTGGATGATGCAAATGTAGCACGGCCAGACCCACAAGCACAATGTGCAGGAGGAGGGATTAGATTTCGCGTTAAAACCAAACAATCATCCAGGCGCTACATGCTAAATTCTGCATGCAAGTGTGGCGCAACCGTTTAGTGCATTTGGGGGGTGTAAATTGTTTTGGAGGGATTACTGACAACGAGGACGTGGAATCAGATTATGTGGAATGAGCACGGAGAGGGAGAGAGACGGGTTCGGAGGGGGCAACGGTATAATGCGCATCTCTGTCTGCAATCCTCATCATTTGTTCCTCTGTTACTAGATTCCCCGTCGACTCTTCCCTCTGACGGCCCGAGTGTGTGGGTGTGTGCGCTGGTTGATCTCACGATGAAACGCTGCTATTGTTCCGATAACAGACTGACAGGAATCACGAGGGAAGGAAGATCGCAGCCGAGAACGACGAACAACGAGGTTCATTCACAAGTGGCTCCAACGGCGAATGTCCTACAAACTGACCAGGCTTGTCCGCCACAAAAATACACTTAAGTTATTATTTCTCTCTGCGGTCCTAAACAGGCATAAAGTTTTGCCCTCACTGAAAAACGTCGCAATGTTGGAAAACAGTAATCTCAGCGATGCTGTTTTGTCGTATAGTGCAGTTGATCACGTGATCGCCACTGTATATTTGCATAATGGTATATATTTGTGAAATTGAAACTTGAAACAGATTTTTCTTGTTAAAAAAATAAATGATTTTGAGTTGCCTTGTTAGTACTGCTAATTTCTGTTAGCGGGTATGTTGACACTTACAATAAAACAATAAAAACTACTAAAGACTGGCGCATTATAAAAACACAAGAAAACAAAACATTTTTCAAATTGTTTGTTTTATGCTTTCGAAATCAAAACATAAAAAGACCCACACACAGCCTCAAATCGTGTAAACGTTTACACATCTAGAGCGAAACCACGCAAAGGTTTTGCGTAAAATTTTACCATCTTTACACAAAAGTATAATGTTTTACGTTTCGGATTTTACAGGAAGCATAAATTTCAACGCTGCTCATTTGTATAAACGTACAGTTCTGCTCAATTTTGTCACATCGTTATAGATCGTTACTGAAAACGAATGACTATCATGCAAACTGTCACCGCAAATTGCTGTCAATAAAGCTATAAAATGACGAGCAATTGACGAGTTTTGTCATAAACGATCACAATAAACACTGAGCAACAGGACATTTATTTGATTGCTTGGTTTCCATTCCACGTGCGTATCTACTCTACGTATCCCAGCCCACTGTGAAATCTTTGATTGGTTGAGAATTCTGTCCTCATAACTGTACAATTAACCTCAAAATTATTCTAATTGTCTGTAAATGCTTCACATCACATAGCATTTTCACACTGTGGACAGACAAGCTGATCATTGCTGGATGCTAGTTGAGTCACGTGTACGAGGCAACCATGCAGATGCACAGCGAACGCACTATTAGAGGCGAAAGGCAGGAAATTACCAGGAGTCGCGGCCTGTCTGCTGGTTCTCAGAGAGGGTGGGCGGAATGGCAGTGAGGGAGACAGAGAGAGAGACAGGAAAGTGACCTTTCTTCCAAATGTCAGCAGTGTGAGCAACGATTAATGGCTGTTTATGTGCTGGGGACACATGCCAGGATCGTGTGTGTGTGTGTGTGTGTGTGTGTGTGTGTGTGTGTGTGTGTGTGAGATAAACATGCTAGATTGTGCCTGCTGGCAATGCATCAGCCCACACACGCACACATTTATGGCAGTACGGTAACAGACTTAAAAAGATCTCAGTCTCAATGTTTTTCTCTGTTTCTCTTTGACATACATCACTGTTTCATCTCTCTTCTGGTAGACACACGTCTTTCTGCAGTTCTCTGTAAATGAGTGTTTGTGACTCATTTCACGTTCACACTGGCTTGTCATCTTAAAGATACGTGTCTGTGCATGTCTCTGTGTGTTCACGTGAAAGAACCGTCAGAAAGATGAGATTTTTTTAATATTTGGCTTAATTCTTGAATATTTGATCAGTATTATTTTGTCACTGCAACTTTGCACAACTACTGCTCACTTGGGCTCAAATGTAATAAAAGCATAATAATAATATTTTTTTATAAATTAATGATAATACTTTACATCAATACATATTTACTTTGCGATTTAAATTCTGTGGAAGTGATTGAGGATAATTGCACTCATAGTGATCTCTTTCCGGTGTGCAGGCGTTGAATGAGTGTGTGTGTGTGTGTTTGTGTGTGTGTGTGTGTGTGTGTGTGTGGTTAGGTTGCTGGCTCAAGCATTTCTGAACTGAAGCTCTCAGGGTAATGACCGTGAGTGTAGAGGCATCATGTGTAAATGTCATGCGTAAATTAAGAGTGCAATGAAGTGTTTGTGTACGTGTGTACATTGACATCTATCATGATGAGTGTGAGCCTGTAACATTAAATGTGTATAAAAATAAAATTTGTGTAAAATTTTATTTGTGCAATCTATTTTAGAATAGGCAAAAAGCTAAACAATTTCATGGCTTTGATGCAATGGTTTTTTAAATAAAAATAGTTTTTTTTTTTTAAATAACACAACAAATAAAATGTATTGCAACAATTCACAAATATAATTTACTAATAAAATTTAAATGATTTACTAATAAAATAATGTTATTTTTATTTTATTTATTTTATTTCAGACAGATGGGGAAATAGGCCATTTTGTATGTATGAGAACATATTTGAGTATTCAAATGAAATCAATGCAAATGTTACATGAAAATGAAAAACAAAGTGTTCGTCAACCAAAGAAACCGTATACTGAGTGCTTAACGCAAATACTTAAATTGATTAATATTAACTTTATTGGTAGCAACCTAGTTACTATATTATGATATTTTGTTTTGCCACAACCTAAAATAATTAAATCTTTTATTTGCAAGTATGTGCTTGAAGACGCTTTAACGCATGTTTACATGTTTATATTTGCATGTTAATATGTTTTAGAATACCGGTATGTCAAGGATCAACTGGGCAATGTACATGTTGCATTTTCGGTATTGCCACTAGGGGCACTATTGCAGACTAATGCATAGATAAAGTTAACTATATGGTGACATTTGCAGAAAAGAAAGAAATTGTGTGTATGTCAACATTTTTGCGTGTTTACGAGAAACTTCTTCGAGTGTCACTTTAGGGCCATCAAAATTTCAAACATAAAGCAATCCAGTAACCGTTTTTTTTTTTCTTGTCGTAATTAAAAGTATTCTTCGATGCTTCGAACTATGCGTTATTTTTCACACCTCAATATTTAAGGTATAGTTTTTCTCTATGTGTCCATTCATAATGCTACCATACATGTTGCGTTCTCTGTGTTGCCACTGGCTCAAAGTCTAAACGTTTCTAACTAGCTACCCAAGTAATTTGGCAAGGATATTTAAAGGTGACTTTATCTCCCCCTTCAGTATTGCAACACCAGCGTAAGAAGTGTCGACCACTCGCATCAATGTACTTGGGTAATGTATGTCTGCTGTAACTGACACCAACTCCAGCAGAAGATTTCTGAACTAGCGCACATGACGGCACACGCTAGTGTGCTACAGGTTTAAGGGCTTGCTGTCACACACACACACATAGACACACACATACACTTGTGGAGTCTCTAAGTGGCTGCCAGTCACACAGCTGTGAGAGCTGCCTGGTTGTCAAGGTGTCTGCTGCCACTGTGGCAACCACTACATCACATAAAAAACCAGCCGCACATGTGTGTGCGCAACGACACAGGGGAACAAGGCAAGGTGAAGAGCCCGTGGCTCGCTTTTCTTTCATCATCTAACCTCGCTCTCTCTGGGTTTTTAATATTAGACATTAAGGCCTGAATGGATAATGAGAGTTGACAGCCCACCTCCACTGTCTGTTTGGCTGAACTCCCATCCACAACCCTTTAACCTTCTCCTTTCTTGCCTCCATCCTCGTCCTTGAGATTATCCCTCCATCTTTCTCCCCGCTCTCATTTGTCCAGAGCTGCTCCACTGTTGTCACGTACGTGACGTATGACCTTGTGAACGCATTTCCACTGCCTGCCTGCGGCTTGGTCTCGCTGCTTCATCTATTCTAAGTGAAGGAGAGCAGGCCATGAGCAGAGCAGGTGTGATTCTGGTCTGTCGTTCACATGTCTTGGCCAGATGACACGTCAGCTTCCTTTTAACGTCAAGACTTCTACAAAGAGAGCAAGAATTAAGACTGCCTGACTGATTACAGCCTGTGATGTTCCTGTCTTTTCATTTTGAATGTTTAAAGTAATATACACTCTTAGATATGGTAATTCTTGGATATGCATTATAGTAATACCATGACAATACTATGATAATACAACTGCACTTCAGAATTCAAATGTACAATATAATTTTTGTGTGTTTGTTTGTGGAAATATACCATGGTAATTCCATGTTTTTGGATACTTTCCTCAGTAATACCATGTGTTTTGTTTTGTAAGTGTTCAACCATGATATTTTGAGATATATCATACTGTATTGTTACAATGTTCATAAATTATGGTATTTACAAAATATCACAGATTTAATAAAGTACCACTTTAAAAAAAGTGTCACTTTGCATTTTGGAACATGTATCACTGTATTACTATGGTATTCTTGCAGGTACAGTACTTTTTTATTGTAATGGATGAAATGTTTTTGGTAATGCACTGTGAGCAGCTTTACATGTACTATAGTAATACCATGTTGTTGTTGTTTTTAATCGACATGTAGCATAGTCATTATAGTATGTACATATGTTTTGGTAAAACACAATGTCTGAATATATGTAATATTTTGTAATTACCATGGTATTTAAACATAGTAATCATATGGTACTATGGTATATATCAAAATATAATGGTTTTAAAAAGTACCATGGTACAGCCATGTTTTTTTTTTTGGAGACGGTACCACAGTATTTTTGGAAGTACCATGGGGTACCGTGTAAATATCAGTGCTTGTTGTTTTTAACTTAAACTAAAACTATTTAAAATGGTAATTTTGGTAATGAAAATTGAGCTGAAAAATGTAAATATAAATACTAGATCGGAAAATAAGTTTAAACTGGAGAAATAAACTAAAGCTAAATATATATATTAAACAAAATAATAAAATTAGCAAAAGCACATAACAAAACTACTAAAACTTTACAATTAAAAAGAAAAGTAAAAATACAAGTTATTCCAATATTTTAACAAATACTATAATAGCATAAATAATACTAAAATAGCACTGGTAAATACCACATGAATTTCAGCAACATGATAAATTTAAAATACATTACCATTGCCATACATTGAAAGTACCAGCACATTACTTTTTGTAAGGGTTCATAAGCTAATTTAATCTATAATTTAAAATATAATATAATATAATTTAAAGGGGTCATATGAGGTTGCTAAAAATAACATTATTTTGTGTATTCGGTGTAATGCAATGTGTTTTAAAAACACATTATTTTCCACATACCATACATTATTGTTGCTCCTCTCTGCCCTGCCTTTGTTGAGTTTTACAAAGCTCATCCTTCTGAAAAGCGTGGTGTGCTCTGATTGGCCAGCTATCCAGTGTGTTGTGATTGGCTGAATACCTCGAGCATTAAACGAAAATGTTACGCCCCTTACCATATTTGGAAACAAAAACTGTCTCCACGTAATTATTTCAGAAATCACATGACCCCTTTAATAATCACACATCATTTACAAACCTATAACAGTATAAGTCATTTCTGAAAAAAAATCATAAAATCGAAAATTAAATAAATAAAAATACACATCCTCTTGTTCCAGTTTCTTCAGTAGATCACAAAATAGATGTTTATCAGAAAGTCTGAGCTGCTCAAAAAGGGTGTCACAAAGGTATTCATAAATTCATAAGTTCATATTCTCCTGCACTCTATTGCTAAAAGTCTTTGTCTATACGTCTACATATTTATACAAGTCTTTGAGGTCATACAGCTGATCTGTGTCAACAACAGGCCGAAATTTAAGTAGCTATTCACTGAAAAACTGCTTCTCCACCATATAATAGCTCTCAAATGTCATTTGGGTTTCCGCATAATTATGTTAATGATGTCACCATGTGACGTACCTCTTGACTGATGTGTTTGAATAATAATCCGTCGTTCCTGAGATCCATTCCTTTAATATTACTCAGCCCTGAGGTGTTTCAAAGACGCACACAGTTATTGGGAGGGCTAATTGTGTTAAAATAGGTGGAGGTCAGAGGTCGCTGATCTTTAGAGACACGTCTGACGCAGTCCGTGGTGTTTCAAAGCGCCGGTCCATAATGAGTTCTTCCTCTCTGTCAATCAAGGGTGTAACACTAGTACACGGCACGCATCATTACACACACACACTCACACGGGCTGCTTGTGTGTTTCAGCGTGAGTGAGCAGGGGATGTTTTTCACGCAGTTATAAGGAGCATCTCTCGTGTGCGGAATAATCGAATCGCGCTGTCATACGGAAATAATTATTCCCCTCGTATCGCCGTGCGGGCAGTAATTGGATACAATTTAACATTTGCAGCTGCTTGCCTGTCTGTTCCCCCTCAGACACACACACACACACACACTGTCGTGCGTGGAGCATCGCGCAGGGAAAAGGAGAGGAATAATTTTTCAGCTCTCAGGAAGCACGCTCACCGTGACAAACGGATTAACGTGAGCGCTCTCTCTGTGTGTATGTGTGTGTGGCAGACTGATAGAGGGCTATATAAATTATTATTTCTATAAATGTTGAAAAATGTCACCAGAATTTAGCTAAATGTGAAAAGATTTTTTGGGGATGCCCTCAAAATAAAAAGAAAAAAGAAATAAATGACTACATCATTTTAATGTTTATTTTATACATAAATTATTATACATATATATATATATATATATATATATATATATATATATATATATATATATATATATATATATATATATATATAATATTTACTACATTATATTAATACAACAATATATAATATTTATTTTTTAACGTATTTTTAATGTGAACATTAATGAACATTGATGAACATTAATAAACTTAATTTTACATAAAAAGGGTTAATAAATTACTTCCTTTTCCTAATTAGTAACATTTTTATTTTGTTATGTGTGCGTTATATAACCTATACTATACAGTTTTATATAATTTTAATAAAATGAATCAATTATATATAAAATTTGTATTAAATATTTTTTATTTACATGTGTATTTTATTGTTGTGTGTATATCTATATATATATATATATATATATATATATATATATATATACATACCGAACTGTACCGAAAACTGTGCATCTAAAACCATGAAACAAACCGAACTGTGAAGAGCTGAACCGTGCCACCCCTTATATATATACATATATACATTCATATGAAAAGTTAGGACACCCTGTTGAATTCCATGGTATTCTGTATCAGGACATAATATTATATATATATATATATATATATATATATATATATATATATATATATATATATATATATATATATATATATATATATATATATATATATAAATCATAAAATGTGAAAAAAAATAAAGAAATAAACAAAATAATATTTAGAAATTAACAAAAATTAAGCCAAAATGGACACCATATTATTCAATTTCTCTTGTAGATCCACTTTTAGCAGTACTAACTTGAAGTTATCATTTTCTGTATGACTTTATCAGACTTTATCAGTCTCTCACCTCAATCTGGAGGAATTTTGACCCACTCTTCTTTACAACATTGCTCCAGTTTATGTTCAAGTTTATACACAGCTCTCACCACAGCATTTCAGTCAGGATGAGGTCTGGTCTTTGACTGAGCTATTGAAACACCTTGATTCTTTTCTTTTTCAGTCCTTCTGTTGTTGATTTACTGCAGTGTTTGGGGTCATTGTCCTGTTGCCTGATTCAGTACTGGCCCAACTTTAGCTGTCAGACGGATGTCCTCACATTTGACTCTACAATACTTTGGTATGCAGAGGAGTTCATGGTTGATTCAATGACTGTGAGGTGCCCAGGTCCTGTGGCTACACAGCAAGTCCAAAATCACCAGCATGTGTGACTTTTGAGGTGATTGTACTGATATACTCTTTAGGTTTTCACCAAATGTGGCATTGTGCATTATGGCCAAACATCTCCTTTCTGTCTCATCTGTTCAAATATCATTGTTCTAGAAGTCTTATGTATTGTTTAGATGCAACTTTGCAAACTGAAAACGCGCAGCCATACTTTTTTCATGTAGAAGAGGCTTTCTTCTGGCAAGCCTTCCAAACATGCCATACTTGTCCCATATTTTTCTAATTTCTGAACTTTATCATTGAAGATGTTAACTGAGGCCTGTCAAGTCTGCAGGGAAGTTCTTGGATTGTCTGCCATTTCTCTGAGGGGTGCACGGTCTGATGTTGAGGTGAATTTGCTAGGATGTCCAATCCTTGGAGGATTGTTGTCTGTTTTTCCTCTCTGTAGAATGATGGACTTCAAATTGTTTGCAAATGGTACTCTTCCCAGATTCGTGGCAGCAACAACTGCATCTCTAAGATAATTTCTAATGTCTTACCTTCTTGGCATTGTGTTGACACACACCTGAAGGCTCCAGACCAGCAAACTGCCAACACTCCTGGTTTTATATAAGTGCTCACACTTGCTGATGATCAGTTAATCAATGCATTTAATTAGCAGTGCCTGACTGCTACTGCCCTCTTTATTCTGTTCTAGCTTTCTCACACATGGCTTTTCCATATTGACTTTATTTTTGTTAAAAAAATAATGACACCGTGTGATACGTCATCTGTTGTTCATCTGATGTTTTATTTTTCCAAATTTTAAAGGGGTCATATAATGCGATTTCAAGACTTAATTTCTCTTCGGACTGTTAGAAGCTATTGGTGATAAGATAAGGTCCCTAAAGTTGCAAAGACTAAAGTCTCAAACCCAAAGAGATATTCTTTATGAAAGTTAAGACTCGTCCATCCCCTCCTAAAATGCCTCATTTAAACACGCCCCTACATGTCTACATCACTGTGTGGGAAGATCTGCATAACACCACCCAAATGTTTATCTAAAGAAAGAATGTGTAACTTTTATTCTCACTGTAGTACTATTGCCGCTGGCACCATGTCGTGGAGATGTTGTGTGTTTCATTGTGAAAGCAAAACTACTTTGGCCCTCCCAAAGAGGACACAACTAGAAATCAGTGGTTAAGTTTTATTTACAACACTGTTCCAGAACAGTTCAACCCAAATATTCAAATGTTTCCTGAACCCGAGAGACTTGTTTCTACAAAGTGGGGCAACTTTTCAAGGACAGTCTGGCGCTTCTCAAAGCCTGTAAGTATGTTTTCATATTTATGACCCTGCACCATAAAACCAGTCATAAGGGTCAATTATTTACATTAAAATTTAATTTATACGCCATCTGAAAGCTGAATAAATCAGCATTCCATTGATGTATAGTTTGTTAGGATAGACAATATTTGGTCGAGATACAACTATTTTAATATCTGGAATCTGAGGGTTCAAAAAACTCAAAATATTAAGAAAAACTCCTTTAAAGTTGTCCAAATGAAGTTCTTAGCAATGCATATTATTAATCAAAAATGTAATTGTAATAATTTTACAGTAGGAAATTTCATGGAACATGATCATTCTTAATATCCTAATGATTTTTGGCATAAAAAAAAATTTGACCCATACAATGTATTTTTGGCTATTGCTACAAATATATGTTTCTCCGATCACAAATGCAGAAATGGTTATATGTATATAGGGCCCGATGCAGCACAATGCATAAAAATACAATATAAGTCATTATAATCAGTAATTATGTCCCCACTGGATGCAACAAATGCCTCCTTTGTAATGGGTTTTATTGGTTTTCTCTTGTAGTGCTGGGACATGGAATCACAATATGTTAATAAGGGGCATAACATTTCCGTCAAGCTTGAGGTATTTGGCCAATCACAATGCACTGGATAGCTGGCCAATGAGAGCACACCTTGCTTTTCACATGTTGAGCTTTGTAAAAATCAATACTTTCAGAAAGGCAGGGCATAAAGGAGCAAAAATAATGTACAGTATGTGGAAAATAATTAAACCGCATAAAGACATTATAATACACCAAAAACACAAAATAATGTTCTATTTAGCAATGTCATATGATCCCTTTAAAGGATATGAAAGTACAGGGTATATATCAAAGTATCAAGATTTTTTTAATTTATTTTTTGGTATGCATATATGATATCATTCAGGAATATCAATGTAAAAAGTACCACAGTAGTGTTAAAATTAATTAAACACAATTTTTCATACGTTTGAACATTATCACTTTTGTAATGCTCGATGAGTCTCAAGTATACACATGTATGAGTGAGTGTGTGTGTGCTGTATTCTCACCTCAGGTTTCAAAACATTTGGTCGCCAAAGGCAGCGGCGAGTTAAAGCGCTGACGAAAAAAAAAGAGAGAGAGATAGCGCGCGAGCGAGCGTGAGGGGGAAATTGAAAGCAGCAGCTGGCGGTGGGAGTGAGATCAGCTCGGGCAGGAAGCATTAAATCTGAGTCTTTAGGGGTTCTGCAGCCTGTGTGCCGCTCGCGTATATGCGTGTGAGTGGGACGATAAAGGAGCCTCGTAAACCGGCGCTTTAACGACACGCTGCGCTCGTTAAACCCGACAGCAGCCAGAGCGACAATCTGCAATCAGCTCACGGGCGCGCTCCAGAATCAAACCAGAACCCTTTCTAGAACGCTTTGTATTTAAAACGGTGATCGTTTGCGCTACCCTGTTTTGAATAAGTAGCGTTTTAATGCTTTAAAATGATTACCCTGGTTTCCATTACAAACATGGCACTCCAACCCCCCCCAAAAAGCAACATAGTAGTAGCAACATTATAAGGTTTGGTATTATACGTTCTATTATATATTTTACATTTTGTTTTTTAGACGGTTTTATTACAGTATATATATATATATATATATATATATATATATATATATATATATATATATATATATATACATACTACTGTTCAAAAGTTTGAGGATGGTAAGACTTTTTAATGCTTTTGAAATAAGCATGTGCTCACTGCATTTATTTGATCATTAATACAGTAAAAACTGTATTATAGTGAAATAGTGTATTACCATTTAAAATAACTGTTTCGGTTCTAATATACTTTAAAGTACAGGCTAAATAATTCCTGATGCAAAGCTGAATTTTCAGCATTACTACCAGTCTTCATTGTCACATGATCCTACAGAAATCTTTCTAATATGTTGATTTGATGCTAAAGAAATATTTCTTATTTTTATTACTATCAGTGTTCAAAACAGTTGTGCTGCTTAAAATGTTTGTGGAAACTGCACTTTTTTCAGGATTCTTTGGTGAACAGACGGTTCAGAGGAATGGTATTTTATCAAAATATAAATTTCTTTTAAAAATTACAGTAGTGTGTGTGTGTGTGTGTGTGTACATTCATAAAAGGTCGGTTTCTGTTGTTAGGCCTAAAGTAAGGAATAAAAGCTAATTGTGCATTAGTATAGAATTAAAATCAGTTTTTATTATATAATTGTATTGATTACTCTGGGTAGATAAACCCTAAAATAACTTTCTTAAAATATTTGGAGAGATTTAGAATATCTCTAGCAAAAATTCAGCAAGTTTGCTACTAGGTGCGTAGCTAGGTCAGAAGCACACACAATATGACAAAGGTTTCTCAGCTCCAGTCAAGTACTCGTATTGTTTATAGGGGTTGGCCGAGAAAAGCGCAGATTTTCAGAGGTGCAGGCTATGTATGCGCGTGTGTGCGTGCAATAACACAGAGAGGCCTCTAATGCCGTCACAGGGGAGTTTCCAGAGGGACCGGCCTCTCGCAAAATTCATGTCAGTGCTTGAATTTACTGCCAAGCACGCGGTCCGCCCCTCCTCCTCCTCCTCCTCCTCCTCTTCATCCCCCTGAGCGCTTTTCTTCTTCTCTTTGCTCTCGCCGCTCAAGTAGCCTGTAACGCAAACATGCTGTGGGCGAGAGGCATCAAGGATTTTGAAATGGTTGGGAAAAGCTCTGGTACCAGTTTTCTGCACACAATGTCAAGGCAATTAACAATTAATGGGCCTAGGTTATGAACCAGGTGTTGCTGGATACAAAACACTGGCTTCCCTGTGAAATACTGTGGCGACAGTTTATAATGAGATGCCATTAACGAACACTTTATCATTCTGAACCCATCAGTACTTGATATTAATTCAAATATTAAAATGTATGAATCAAAGTGTCGTGAAATTTGAATACAACAAATACTGAGCATTTTAAAATGCACAGTTCCAGTCCTGGCATCTGATTGATTAATACTGCATTCCAGCGGTGTGAAACTGTACAGTACATTTTGTGTCCAAAATCGGGCCAGTTCGCGCAAAACATGTTTTTAGCGTTTATTTGCACTTTTTTTCAATGCAAAAATGTGCCATAATTTCATATGTCATGAACATATACACTGTCGAACATTTGCGCTAACATACCCCAGTACTCAAGGGGACAGTCCTTCGAATGTCTGCGCTCTTCAGGTAAGTTGCAATAAACATACAGGCTGCATCCGAATTTGCACACTTTCCTACTATATAATAAATTATCTAAAAAGATTAGTATGCCCCCAGATGACCATTTACTATTTCCTGACATTGGTAGTTCACGTGATTATGACTACATAGCGAATGTATAGTGGATTGCATTTATACTAAACACATTCAGGGCATACTTTTTTAGCAATCGCGATGCAATTACTTATTCAAAAAGTACCTAGAATTTTGGATGCAGCCACAGTTACAAACTGCTTCGGATTCTAGAGAGCATTTGATTGGTCAGAAGATTTGAAAAAAAAAATTCTTGAGCCATTTTTGCACAAGAGATAAACTGCAAGCTTTGAATGCTTATATCTTCTAAATGCAAATTTTGTCACTGTTTTGGAGCACACTGTTTTATAGATAAACTTACGACTAACATATTGATGCTAACACCCAATAAAATTACATTTTGATTTCATGGGGACTTGAACGTTTGCATAACCAAGAAAAAAAAAAAAGAAAGTTTCTCAGACATTTTAAAAAACTAGACATCTTGAACATTTGAAGAACATTTCTGAACTTAATGGGACCATCAGAAAATTGTTTTTAAGTGGGTGCGTAGGGTTTTTCACAAGTCTAAATCTTTTCGCACTAAATAAATAACAACTATTATAGTAATGACAACTAGTAATGCAGCCTATATTTACAACGTATTCATACCCTGTCAACCAATATTGGATCTATCAATCAAATCCTTCACATTTGTTGCACGTCTGCACAATTGTAACTCGCAATGCATGGTTTGAATACACACTTGGTTACTTGCTTGGTAACCATCCTTCGTCAATAACCAGAACTGCACACCAAGGCATACACACAGCAGGGAGAACCCTAGTGCTGTTGACTCTGCAGCCGCAGAACAGCGTATTTGCTCGCTGGAGTAGGGGTGGAGTGATTAATGTGTGTGCGTACGGGGCCCCAGTCAAGCTGCGCTACTCGGGCAAGACCAAGAAAAATAGTCTCCTGGGATCACAGAGAGAGAGAGAGAGAGAGAGACAGAGCGAGAGAGAGAGAAGTGCAGGAAAGCAGAAAAATGGTTTATGATTTGAGGGAATCTTTCTAACAGCTGGACCTTTAACATCGGCCACGTATTTTGAAGATCTGGATGCCCCACAAATACCCCAGGTTCAGTGTTTTTGAGGCTTCAAACGATAATGCATCAGGTCCGCCTATAATCCTATGTAAACCTCTGGACATCTCTCCAGAAATGGCCCTCTAAGGCTGATAGTGCAGATAAAGAGTCAAGAACAAAGAATCTAAGCGTTAACAAAGAGAGTTTAAAATGTTAGAAAAGTGTTATTTCGAACAGCATTCATGTTTTAAATCTCTTCTTAGAGTAAGTGAACACCCCGTGGAGAGCCAAACATGATGGAGCTTTCTGGAACCCAGAGGCCCTGACAGGTCAAAGTGTCAGCCTGTGTTCAGCATTTAAACAAAGAAGGCTTTTATTCATCTTTTCTCGTGGATAGCAGCCCTGAGGCTGTTGGGATAGAGCTGGGATTAGGGTTACGGACATGATAGTGTTCGGAATGTTTACAGGCTCTGCGGTGAACATTAAGCATGATAAACAGGTCCAGTGCTCTTTAAAATAAAGGCTCTTAAATGGTCCTTTGCAGAACTTAAACGTTTATGTATAAGATTAAAAAAAAGTTCTTGATGTCTCATTACAGGTTGTTCAGATAAGGGCTTTTTAAAGCAAATTATAAATGGTTTTCAAAAACATAGAAACTACAAAATTCTGAAGAGCTTCTCAAAAGACATCAAGCAGTAAAACATTTTATTCTTAAACCTTTACTGAAGTCAATTTGAGTGTTTTTTCTTCTTTTTTTGAGTTAGTAGTTGAGCAGTGTTTCTGGGTGGCTGTTGAGATGTTCTGAATGGTTTTTAGGGCATTGCTAGTGTGTTCTTGGTGGTTTCTAAGATTTTGCTAGGTGTTAGGTTGTTAGGTGACCAGATGTGCCAGTTCCCGGGCACACGTTCTTAATTGCCTAAAATAACCAGGTTTTGGATGTTTGCGCTGCACAGATCGATCGTTGTATGACATCTAAGTACCATGAGAGCTATAGAGAGCAGAGCAGACGGCTCCTTATGCTTTCGAATGGTTCTCATGGTACTTTGATGTCATAACGATCGGTCTGGGAAGTGCAAACAGCCAAAACCTGGTTATTTTAAGCAATTTAGAAATCCTGGGCAGAACGTGTCCCAGGGAAGTGGCACGTCTAGTCACCTTATTGTTACGGTGGTTCTGGATGGTTT
Organism: Carassius carassius; assembly: GCF_963082965.1. NCBI lineage: Eukaryota > Metazoa > Chordata > Actinopteri > Cypriniformes > Cyprinidae > Carassius > Carassius carassius. The sequence goes on along the minus strand of NC_081770.1, from coordinate 15,411,055 downwards.
TAAAGGTGTTGCTATGTGGTTCCTGGGGTATGTTGGGTAGTTTTAGGGTATTGTTAGGTGAATGTGTTTTCAGCTGTTCAGTTAATCGAAATACAGTTTCGATTTCGGCCTCAATACAATACATTAATCGAGATAAAATGATTATTGCGTCCCATCGCGTCCCCTTGCCAGCGAGTGCTTTCACTCCTCCTTAAAAGCCCATTTTAATCTTGCAAACCAATCATGTAACATGACTTTTGAAAAATGGGACATGCCGATTTATTTAAATTGATTCATGTTTTGAAAAGCATGAAAGAAACTTGCGCTGTTCCACAGGACAATTTCTGTGCATGCGCTCAAAGACAGAGCAGAACAAAGACATGTAAAGTTATCTTTTAGCTCAAGGTGTGCACCTAAAATGGTCATACATGCAGAAATGTGTCAAAATGCAGTGCCTAGTGAATATTCACACCCTCGTCGGTTATGTAATGAATGAACGTAAACAGTTGAGAATGAGAATGTGTGCATAACAGTGAACTGGATCCATTTGGCTCTTAAAGTGACTGGGCTATATTCCTGCTGCTGACTGTGTGCTTAATATTAATAATATTTAAAAAAAAAAAATAAAGACAAAATCACTCATGATTGAAGGACTTTTCAGTCCTCTTGACTGAAGGACTTTTGTAGCTTTAATAAGAAACAAAGGAAGCTTAATTCTTATAGTGAATACTATGCTATTTTATTTGACATTTGCTTATTAAATTTCTGTAGAAGGCTGTTAACTGAATTTTTTAGACTTGCATAAAAACTTAAAGCACGGTTTGTTTCATCTGTATCATTTCTTCTGTTCTATTTTTCCTTTGGATTTTGTCAATCATTTTTGAGGACTTTTTTATATTTTATTTACAAATATGAGTTACTCTAGTATTCTGCTGTGGCATAGAGAATTGTGAAATTTCTCTGGTCTCTAAGATGTAAATGTCACAGCAACTTTATGTACAGATAATATATATTTAATACATATAATTTTCTTTAAATAAATCACTCCATGTTTCTATGATATTATATTCTCTAGATATGCCTCAGGCCTTTTCTTCATTGTCCATGCAATTTCTTTATTCATTCTTTCATTCACCAAATGAAAGTGAACACTTAAAAAAGTAACAGCGCTCCTCCCTTGAAGAGGCCTCAAAATCTATGGCATCGTTGAAATTGAATACTCAAGTTCTGGAAAAAAATAATACTAAAACCCAATAGCTTTAGTTTGTTGTTGCAGAGAAGCACTGTTTGAACGCAACAACTGCGAGTTTTCTCTATAACTCTAACGTGCCAATACAAGGCAAGCCAGGCCAGAGAAACGAGAGGATGTTGTGTATTTCGTTGTCCTCTCGCTATCACATCTGCTACCCCCCTCCTTCTCCGTTCTGGCTTGTATTCATCTGAGAGCTGTCGAGATTGTGCCAGTGGCTTCTTCAGGCGGCCCACATGACCGTGTTTATAGACGCAGTTTCAAGGTTGCTGCCCCTGACGCACATTCACACACATACTAGTCGTAAACACGCCTGTGCACACACAAACCACTCGGGGAGCGAGAATAAAACTGCAGAGGCAAAAACTGAAACAAGATTTTCTTTCCCTCGTGGGATGAAAGTAGGGACGACACAAATCTTTTTAAACCGACGTAGCCCAGAAAGGTCGGGTAACATTCCAGTGGGGCAATTAGTCAGCGTGTGTGCGCGCAAGAGCATGAAATTGGAGTGTGTGCTCAGATTTGTCGATAGCCAAATGTGCTTGGACTGCACAGTCTAAAAAACATCTGACTGTCTTGTGCACATAATTTTTATGCTTCAAAGATCACATGGAATCAGAATCAACTGTAGATACTTTCTTAAAGCTTATTCTCGGTCTTACTCGGAATGATTCATTGGTTTTCATGTTATTTAAATAAAATAGTTTGCAGCTCTTAGTCCATGTCTGTTCGTGTAAAGCTAATCTATATGTTAGTGTACTCCTGAACATTTACAAGTTTACGTTTTTGTGTATATACACATATAAAAAAAAGCAAAGGTACTGATGACATCATCCTGCACTACACAGATTTTTCTCCAATCAAACGCTCTTTAAAATTAAAAGTGCTTTTCCATTTTAGAAACTGGAACTGACTAGAAAATTGTAAATCATGCATGTAATCTAACTAAACGTTACTGCCAATTAAAATAAACACAGATGGGTGATTTGATGAGCCCCGCCCAAACTTCCTGTTTCAACAGGAAGAACAAACAACACAGGGCATAAAACCGTGTTAGTTAAGCAATTTCATGTAGCCTCTAATTAAAAGGTCATTTTAGCACAGTGAATGTATTTTATAAACACATGCGCAGATGTGTATATTATGAAGATTGTTGTGAGTGAGATATAATGACGTACAGGTGGATCTCACCGAGTGTGTGCGTGTTTGTGCGCTAGACCTGATTTATAACTGTTGCTGGAGGCGTTGTTTCCTGCAACCTGAGACGCAGATAGCGTGTGTTTCTCTCTGTGTCTCTCTCTCGCTTTGGCCGTATGCCTGTGTCCTTGTTCCAGCTCGCCACCACTCACGCCTTCAAGCCACGGCTGCTGCCAGCGTCTGACTGCACGGACAGATGGGAAGATCACAGTTACCTACTGGAGAGCACAACTCCTACACGATCTGCGAGTCTGTGTGAATGTGTGAGATACAGAGAAAACTAAAGGAGCGGCTCCTGACGGCGTTAGGGGCCATTCACTCATGACACGCTCTTACGCTATGTTTGTTGGCTAGTGTGTCTGAGAAGTTGATATACAGTTACAGCAGTGTCCTGCAGTGTGACATGCTAAATCTAATATATGTATTTATAATGAAAAAAATTAGTTATGAAAAAATAAAATGATTCAATTATTTTAACAGTTAAAACACTGGCCCCACCCCCAGACCGGTAGCCTATGTCATCTTACATTTCATACAGGTGATAGTTGCCAAATATGATTCAGGGTAAGAACTCCATAAATGCAGTTATGCTCCTAAAATTCAAGATATTTGGGGAAAAATGCCCCTTATGAGTATTGCCTCATATTTATATCATATGATGAGGGATATCACATGACCAGCCTGAGCAGTAGGCCAATCACAGGAGTGTTTTTTTTGTCACAAATATCACAAGTTTTAATGTGATTTTATACATCAGTTCAGTTAAAAAAATAAGTCAATATTATTTTATATTTTAAACAAAACATTGTCTGTTTTACTCAATTAAGCAAAAAAAATAAAAATAAAATAAAAGCCACCCTAATCTGCGTCTGTGAGCAACAAAAGTTGTTTAGTTTCTGAATTAATCTTTTGACTGAATCCAATTATTCAGTAGTCATAAATTGAGCCATTTACTTCATAGCTGAATGAATCAGCAATTTGAACTAATTGAAGGAATGAATGACTCCTAAAATAATTTACCGCCGACAGAGGGCAGTTTTAGTTTCTTAATTTGAGTTTCATTTAAAAAAAAAAGAAGAAAAAAATAGAATAAAATAAAATGAAAAGAAAAAGCAGGTAATTAATCTGTTTTCGACTTTCAAAAATAAATAAATACTGAGATTTTCCTCAGATTATCTTCTTCCATAGTTTATGTTAGGCCATTTAACATTTTAATTATAATTTTTATATTATACTGTTTTAGGTCAAATTACTGCATGATACTACATTAAATATTTATAATGATAATTAATAAATACATTAAAAATTTAAACATACAATTTTACTTCAATGTAAAATGTTATACATTTTAATGTTTAGTAACATCCAGACTAGACTGACACAACAGCATCAAATCAGCCAATGGCGTGAGTTTAGGGCGGGACTATTGTGTGTCCGCCCAGGTGTAGCCTGCATGAAACTCAACATTTCTGCTATATCTCGTCCTTGTGTAAATAACAAATGATGGGATACCGGAGTCTTTTGGACCATTTCACTAAAAAGAACCGGTTCATAAGAGTCGGACACCGCTGGTCGCGCAGCGAAGATAATGCAATAGAAAGGTTTTTGCCATTTATTGTCTTTTCTCTTTTCACATTCAGACCGTGAGCTAAAACCTCATTTTATTTGCCGTAGCGCTGTGGATAACCGCTGGGAAAACCGTAGGCGTTCAAAAGCCGTTAACAGAACCGAATGTCATGAAAATCATTCGGTTCCACTATATTTTCTGCAATTTCGATTCCCAGCCCTACTCACACGACCAAACGCGTCCAAAAATGTCAACAGTGTCTCATTCTTCGCGTATTCTCTTATCCTCATGCGTATCCTTTGTGTATTCCCTAAAAATATCGGCATACACGCTCACCAGCCCCCACTTGCCGGCACGCAAACACACTCGAGGGCAGCAATATCCTCGCAGAGATCGCGCTGAGCTATTAGAGCGCGCCGCCGAGGCCCCCAGAGACCCGCGCTCTCTGATTTCCTTTCGCAGCGCAGAATAATGCAATCCTTTCAGCCTGCCACTCTCTCTCTCTCTCTCTCTCTCTCTCTCTCTCTCTCTCTCTCTCTGTCTCTCTCTCTGAGAGCTGCATGCGGCGCTCTGAAAGGCCCTTCGCAGAATTAATTAGTGTAGAGGTTACCTAATCCGCCAGAGAGCGTTTTTCCTGCCTGCCCTCAAACCAGAGATGTGCGTGTCCACGCCAAACCCCTCTCAGAGATGGGCACAGCGTTGACCCTTGGAACACACACACAAACAACCTTCCGACAGCTGCAATAAAGTGGATGTCCAGTCTGCCCCTGAATATAACACACCCTACCCAGTGCTCTGCTGGTCGGTGACACCTTTTACATTGCACTGAATATGTATACTTTTCCAAAGTAGAGTATCCAAAAATGAACATTAATGAGTTTTATGTAGCCTATAAGTAATAGGTGAATGTAGCTGCTCAGATGACTTTTGTTGATATTCTGAAATAGTCATGGTATAGGCTTAGGGCTAAGCTATTCGATGAGGCCAAGGGAGAGGAGACAAAATATTTGTAAATGCCAAGGATCCGCGACATGAATGTAGTTCATGGACACTAAGTTAGACAAACGTGACTTTGGTGGCATAAGCAATGTAAATTCTTTCCGTTTTATTGAGAATTTGCAGTGTTTGATGACAACGAGTGCAGAAAATGCAACAAAATTAAGTCTGGAAGTAAACATTTGATTCAGTTTTCTCTATAGGGAAATTGTTAGATGTTATTATTATTATTATTTTACATTTAAAGGAATACCTGAATCCATTTGTTGATGGGTCATATGCACAAATGAGTCAAAGCAAGCAAATGTCCACAAAATAAATTTTTATGTAAAAAAAAATCTTATATAAATTGTCGCATTGAATTAGATATTAGCTTGTTTTATGAGAAAAGAAGCCCAATTTCACAATTGGATTTAACGCAATTGTTGCGTCAGAATCATAGGCTGTTACATAGACGTAGTGTCCGTGACGTCACCCATAGGTTTCCGAAGAGCATTTTTGAAACCAAAAGTAGGCGGAGCCGGCCATCGCAATCTTGGCAGCGTCACTCCCGAACAGTCTATGTCGAAAATGGGCAAAAAGGTTGGTAAAGGACAAACAGAGCGCATTTTGTCACTATGTTGTTCATGCAAATAAAACACTGACACAATGATGAACAAGTAATATTCGCAAAAGCATATTTGTTTTATTGAACAATTAAGTAAATATAATTCCTTAATTTACCTTTGTAAAGAAACCTAATTGCTGGCTACCCTCTGCAGTCTCAGACTATGACATCTTCACCTGTGTCAGCCACCATAGCTTCTGTAAAAGGAGGGCGGGGGGACTGAGACGTGGTTGCAATTCGCTACCTGACCACTAAAATTTACACACTGCACCTTTAATGCACGTACAGTATTTACCAGAATGAATTCTGCCCTGCTGCTTAAAAGGGTCAGATTATGCTCTTTTTCAAAATCTTGATTTTGTTTTAGGGGTGTACTGGAATATGCTCTCATGCTGGGTGGTTCTAACAACACATTATTCTTCACATAATTTACATTATTACAGTATTTTTCTCCCCAGCCTGGCACAAATGGCTCGATTAGTTCTGGGTTCGATGAAGGCCGACCTTCCGAAAAACTAAATGTGATAAATGTGAAATGCTGTCCCAGTGCATTGTGATTGGTGAACAGCTTAAGCCACGGTCACACTAGACTTTGAGCATGCGAAATTTGCTCGGATGGTGCTGAAAAAATGAGATTTTTCTAATCTTTTAAAGTTGTGACGTTTTGATCTTCTATTAGTGCCACGTGATGCAAATTCACAGGTCAGAGTGCACCAAACTTTAACTTTGCTATTCAGCGGAATATCTTCGCATGGGCTTGGGGTTCTGGTCTGACACATTTGCAGGCATGGAAGGCATTGGAATAAAAAGTCTATTTTCGAATACTATTTAGGGCAGAAAGGCCTAGTATGCAAATTGATGATGTAGATACCTGCATATATCAGTCAAAATTCAAATATAGAACAAATTAATTTGATTGGTAAACCAAATTCAGACTATGTTTCGATCTTAAATGGTAATGCATGGAAATCAGAATTTATGGGGAAATCTCAACTAAATATTAGCTCTAATATGTGGTGGGGGTGGTGAATTTGGAGATCTGCCTTCCAGTCAATCTACTCCACAGTCAATCACGGGCCCCTTCCTTGCTTGGGCCCCGTGGCTTCAGCCCCACCTAGCCTATTGGTTAATATGGCCCTGAACAGGGCAAATAAAGCTCTGCATCAGTGTTGACAAGGTGTGAGGTGGACGCATCTGTCTCTCTCTGCACGCTCTGATCAGGTCGAGTCCCGTCAATGTCACAGCTCTGACTAATAGATAAAGAGCGGATTAACCGTCTTAACATGGAACCCGGGGAAGGGGGAGGGTGTAATTACCAAGCCTAATGTAATTTAATTGTTTTTTAATTAGATGGCCACATTTCTTCCCTTCAGTCCAGCTTCCGCAGCGCTGGGCCGTATGTGGCTCTGTCCGCGGTCGTCAATTACGCTATACGCAACATTTGAGCTACATTTGACACATCAGAGAGCTAGAAATGGCCAATAAGTCAGTGACATGTTCATTTCAATATTTATTTACAAGTACGACATTTATCAATTCTCATAAGAGTCAATTAAAATCCATTTAAGCGTCTTGTTTCTCTTTTGTGATTATCTTACTATTTATATTTTTCCTATCATATTTTTATTACGTTGTATTATTACATGCTAATACATAAATATTACTACATTTATAAAACTTTATTCAATTAGCTGTTTAACAATTTTATTAAACTGTTTTGTTAAGTCACTGCCAATCGTGGTAAAATCAGTGCATTGCGTGGTATGTTGCGTTAATTATTATTATTTATTAGCCACACTGCTCTCCAGCTCTTAACCACAACAAATGAACAGGTCCAGTGTAAACAAGCTGCCAATGTTTTTTAATCGCTTCACATTGTTAAAAAAGGCATATTGTAAAACAACAACAACAACAAAAAACAATCGTGACCACTCAGAAAGTGGACAGAAAAAATAAAGTCCTTTGTGTGTGATTAACTAGAGTAATTAAGGTACACCTCTTCAGTTCAACCAGCTGAACGATCCCATCTGAAAATAGACATCAGCAGTCCATTACTGTGCCTCAGATACAAAAATAATTCCCCCAAACATTAAAATGATCAGTGTTTAGCCTACTCTCAGGTCGTTGGGGATTTGTTTTATTTATTTTTTGTTAATCATCACTACGCGCGCTTTTTCTATAGGATATACAATGACAGTCAAGTCAAAATGGCTGCCAAGACCCCAAAAAGGACCGATAAACCAACTTAAAAAGAACCCTATTAGTACAAGAGTACTGACGAAAACATTGTGTGGCCCACAGAAGAAAAAGCATAAAGGTCTGGAAAGCGACATGAAGGTATCAGTATTTTCACGTTTGGCCTATATAGGTTTTCAAGGTGTCTGATGTAAGCTAAATTAATTTCTGACCAAACCAAACTTGTCTATTTTTATATATTCGCTATCATCATATCCGCAGATGAATATGATAGGCCTGTCTCTTGACATCTTGATGAACAATGACGCCTAAAATTATCTCAGGTCACAACACTTGGGAATTTAAACCAACAGAACAAATTTCGCAGCATCAGGTATTACCACAATAAAACATTTATGTATAAATGGAGAGGAGAGCGGCCATTTTACCAAATACCTACTAACCTCAGCATAGACGAGAAGCTTCGTTAATTTGGATTTTATTACATACTAGGATTCTGAGCTTATTGGCTTGATTTGGTTATCTTTGATAGTGATTGTTTATATATGAAGGAGATTGGAAATTTTGTGTAACCGTCCTTTTTCGCTTTCTCCCACATTTGCGACACAAAACAAATGACGTGATTTGAATGTCCGTTTTGATCAGTTAGTTTAGTACCGAGCTCTATGCTATTGTAAATGCTTGTGTACGTATACATACATTTACTTGTCATAGTAATTTTGAGTACACGTTTGTGCCTCTCTGCTTTTGGGTGAACCATTCCTTTACAAACAAGTAAGGGATTTAAGTTTATAGGGCTTAGTAGAAAGGAGTTTGACAATTACATTAAAGTTAAGGAACGAAAACCAAGCCTATAATGTCCGTATTGCTATCAGACCAACAAGAACCTTCCTCACTCCTGCCTAAGGCCTCTAATTTCCGGCGAACTCTTCATTTCCTGTTTTGTCCAGCAGCACAGGATGTGGCTGTCTCTCTCATCTGTTGTATAGGGCTGATCTGATGGCAGAAATGTCGCTTTGGAATTTAGACCTTAATCTCCGATTATGGCGATAAACATGGAGGTTTAATAATCTGTTTGTGCATGAATTAATCAGAGCAGTCATATAATGGCATGCTCTATTCGGTCTAACAACATGAAAATACATTCCCAAACCATTTTTTTTACTTGTGTACTGTAACATATTTCAGAGTGAAACTCTAACAAATTTTATCCATGTTTTTGATATAACAAGCACAATAAGACCAGTGAGTAAATATGGTCAGTTTAGTTGTAAATGTGACTAATATAAAACCACAAGATGTACACAATCTTTTATTGCCGTTTATTTAAAGGAACTTTTTTTGGTAAAATATAAATACAAATGATAGCGTATATAATTACAAAGTCCGAACACTTCTCCAAAAAACAATAATAACACACGTCAGAAACAAGTTACTGAAATAGTCAACCCATTATTTACAAGTTCAAGCATGTCTTTGCCTAACAAAGCATCAGGTTAGTATTTTACAATTACTTTAATATTTTACAAAGAAAAGCCACGTCAAAATATCTTAATTTCTACTCATAAATAAGTGACTTAGTCAAAGCAACAGCTTGCGTACAGGGTACGAAAAAGCTTTGTAGATTAGAGTTTAACACGGGAGACCGGAAAATCCCACACTGGTTACTGGGTCAACACCATAAGAACATCTACTCCAGGAGAGGAACATCGCTGATGAAGTGCGCTAATTAACTCTTGATGAACCGAAGGGGCTTCTGGCCTCTGTACACCTCTAAAGTTGACATCACAATTAAAACCCCATTTCAACCCGATTATGTATTTACAACATTGTAACTCCAATTATAAAATAAAGACCTGACTAAACAAGACAAAAAAGGCAGCGCATATTATATATCTATAATATATATAATATATATAATACACACATACGCATACACACATTTATTTATATATATTTATATATATATCTATTTATAATACACACAAATAAAATACAGTGACTGTATATATACTTATATTCTTATTTAGAAAACATCTCTTTTAAATGAAAGAGTTCTTCGTTGCGAGCATGGCTTCATATCTCAGAGTTAGCCAGAGACATTGGTCCAATTCTCAGGTACGTTCTCTTTCCATATCTGCAGACGGTACACTATGTACAGGTTTGCATCGTCACCAGGAGAATTAGTAAGCGAGAAGAGCGCAAGAGTTCTTCGGAAACCTTCTCGAAGCCAAACAGAAAGATTAGCTGCACTGGGACCCAATTTCGCCTTTGGCTACCAGTCAAGAAGTTCCTTGAAATGTCAAGAACTGCCTCAGAATATCCTTTTTCTTTTGCTTCAAGTTCACCACAGGTCTCCAAGGGTCCTTCCGAGAGTCAGGATGAGTGTGCGTGCATGTTCAGAAGCTCATGAGCGTGGTCTGGATACTGGCTCCCAGCGGTCGTCCAAGCATTCGAGCGACGACCCCAGCAGCGCCACCAGCTCGGCGCTGATTTCCACCAGATCCAAGAGTTCCTTGCTGTCGGGCATGAATCCCTCGAGCTCTTCCGGACAAGAGAACAGCTGACTCAGAGACGCCTGCTTGTAGAATTCCGCCTCAGCTATAGTCACTACCTCGATGTGCGTGAATGTGGCGCGAAATGTTCTGGCAGACATCTTCAGGCGCTTGAGAACGTCTGAGAGCAGTAACCAGTTTCTAGGTCTGAGAAGAAGAATGAGAGAAAAAGATTAATTGGCTGAAAAAGAGAGCAATGTTTTCATGCAAGTTTACATCACTACGTAAAAAAAAAGGTCATTTCAGGCTTAATTTTATTCGTGGCATTATAAAAATAAGATGTGCAAAAATGGCACAAATTTGCAGTGTCCATGTGAGCGCCAAGGCAAAATGTGTCAGAACATGTGCACAAACTTAGAAACACCAAAAAAATTGTACGTGCGCATACACCGTGTCAAAAGCTTGCCCCAGAACAGACGCGCATTCAGATAATTAGACAAAATTACACAAAGATTCTCAAGGCCTTCACTTGCCCAGGAATACAATAGGCTTCACACACACACAAAGACCGTAGACTGAGCCTGTCAGACTCACGCACACACATACACAGAGGGGAAGGCAGTAACAGGCAGTGCTCAATCGATGGCACTTGAGGCGGTCTGCGGCTCTTGCGGAGCGCTGAATGGAGTGGGAGAGGGGAAGAGAGAGAGAGAGAGAGAGAGAGAGAGAGCGAAGGAGAGAGGGCGAGGGAGAAGGGGGAGGAAATGTGAGGAGAGCAGAAAGCCATTAATACTGCATCAGCCAGCTGCGCCGAGCGAAAGAGCGAGAGGGAGAGAGCGAACAAGGGCGAATGAGAACGGGGGAGGGGAAGGCCAGAGACAAGCGCAGACTGAAGATTATACACAACAGTGAGCGCGGCAGCTGAGCCTGGGAGCGAGACAGCGAGAGGGTGAGCAAGGGAGGGGTGGCGAGAGAGCGGAGCACGATAACGGCAGAGCGAGAGCCTGTGTGGGAGGTAATTAGCTGTGTCTGTTTAGCAGCGTGTCACTACACTGTCTCTCTCGCGCACGCTTTTGCTGTCCTCGCTCGGTTTAAGTGCAACGGGCCTCACGTCTTTGCTAATGCTAAACTAACGTCATCCCCGTCTGTCAGTTGACACGCTCCGCAGTCATGCAGTTCTTAAGGGAAACACCTCTCATGTAGGTCAAAGCTAACTCACGTCAGGTTCAGCTATTATGTAAACCAACAATTTGTCTAGTCATGATCAAATTTTGACTTGACTTTGACTTTTGGGATAGTTCAGCCTAAAAAGAAAATTCTGTCATTAATTACTCACCCTCATGTCGTTCCAAACCCATTAGATCTTCGTTCATCTTCGGAACACGAACATTTTTTATGAAATCAGATTGCTTTCTCGTCCTGCATAGACAGCAACACGTTCAAAGCCCAGAAAGGAAGTAAGGACATCAATAAAATAGTCCATGTGACATCTATGGTTCAACCTTAATTTTATGAAGTTGCGAGAATACTTTTTTGTGCAAGGAAAACTTTATTCAACCATTCTTTTCCGTCTCATTCTCCACTGCGTTTTGACATACAGTGGGGAAAATATTTATTTGATCCCCTGCTGATTTTGTAAGTTTGCCCAGTTGCAAAGAAATGAAGGGTCTGTAATTTTTATGGTCGGTTGATTTTATTTTAACAGATAAAGACAGAATACCAACCAAAAAAAAAAATCCAGCAAAAAAAACCCCATTATATTAAGGTTAGAGACTGATTTGCATTTCAGTGAGTGAAATAAGTATTTGCTCCCCTACCAACAAGCAAGAATTCTGGCTCCCACAGATTGGTTATGCCACTTTAAGAAGTTACTCCTAATGTCAGCTCGTTATGTGTATAAGACACCTGTCCACACAATTAGTAACTTACATTTCAACCTCTGCCATCACCAAGAACAAGACCAAAGGATGTCAGAGAAGACTGCATATCTGCACAAGGCTGGAATCGGCTACAAGACCATCAGCAAGAAGCTCGGTGAGAAGGAAACAACTGTTGGTGCGATTATTAGGAAATGGAGCTCCGTGCAAGATCTCGCCTCATGGGGTAAGGATGATCATGAGAAAGGTCAGGGATCAGCCCCAAACTACATGGGAGGAGCTTGTTAATGATCTTAAGGCAGTTGGGACCACAGTCACCAAGCAAAACATTGGTAACACTACGTCCCCCTGCTCAAGACGTCACATGTACAGTACAGGCCTGTTTAAAGTTTGCCAAAGAACATCTAAATGATTCAGAAAATGCTTGGGAGAAAGCGCTGTAGTCAGATGAGACCAAAAGTCTCTTTGGCATTATCTCGACCCCAAGAAAACCATCCCTACAGTCAAGCACAGAGGTGGAAACATTATGCTTTATGGCTGTTTTTCTGCTAAGGGTACAAGACGACTTCACCACACTAAGGGGCAAATGGACGGGGCCATGTACTGTAAAATTTTGGATGAGAACCTCCTTCCTTCAGATGGGTCATGGATGGGTCTTCCAGCATAACAATGACCTGAAACACACTGCCAAGGAAACAAAAGAGTGGCTCAAGAAGAAGCACATTAAGGTCATGGAGGGCTCTAGCCAGTCTCCAGACCTCAATCCTATAGAAAATCTGTGAAGGGAGCTGAAACTTTGAGTTCCCAAACAACAGCCAAGGAAACTTGAGGATTTAGAGAGGATCTGTAAAGAGGAGTGGACCAAAATCCCTCCTGAGATGTGTGCAAACCTGGTGAACAACTACAAGGAAAAACGTCTTACCTTGGTGCTTGCCAACAAGGGTTTCTGCACCAAGTACCAAGTCATGTTTTGCTTGGGGATAAAATACTTTTCACTCACTGAAATGCGAATCAATTTCTAAACTTTATACAATGTGTTTTTTTTCTGGATTTTTTGTTTGGTATGGCCTCTATACATTAAAATAAACCTACCATAAAAATTATAGACCCTTCATTTCTTTGTAAGTGGGCAAACTTACAAAATCAGCAGGGGATCAAATAAATATTTTCCACACTGTAGAACCCAGATGTGCTGCGCCTTGTTTACAAGAAGAGGAATGCACATGCATGCGTCATGGTACTCACGTGAATGGCGGCAGGGACTGACCCGGATGAGAAGAAATCACTGAATAAAGTAGTTATTTTTGTTTTTGTTTAAGGTTGAACCCAGGAGTCACATGAACTATTTTAACAATGTCCTTACTACCTTTCTGGGCCTTGAACAAGGCAGATCCGTTGCTGTCTATGCAGGGTCAGAAAGCTCTCGGATTTATCAAAAATAAGTTAATTTGTGTTCTGAAGATGAACGAAGGTCTTACGGGTTTGGAATGACATGAGGGTGAGTAATTAATGACAGGCTGAATTGTCCCTTTAATCTCTACTGATGGATTTTTAAGAATCAGTTAAAATGGCTTTGCTTATTCAACAATCATCTAGAAACATTGCATACAACTAGCAAAGTCCTGCTAGCCAACAACTGGCAACTGTACATCAGAATTTCCTAATTACAACAATTCTGCGCAATACTTTGAACTGTGCAACACTTCATAACGCACAATTCTGTGCGATACTTTGTAGTGCGCAATTCTCTAATATTGATCAGATTTTTTTGACTAATGATGATCCATGTCCTACTTTAAAATGAAAGCTCCATGGCTACAATTGCAACAAGTTGATGTACAAACAAGCCATCTATGATACTACAATGACAACCAAACTTTTGATAGTAATTACCAACACCTTTCTTGAAGTTGAATTACTTCAACAAATGATTACGAGCATCTTGCTTCGAATCAAAAATTCTTCGAAATTCCGCATTTACAATATTTCAAACTAGTACCTTGGTCAATATGGACTGATTCTCAACATCTTTTACCTGAAAGCTATGTCTATAGTCCCACTATCCCTACCGATAAAATAATAGGTTTCATTCTAAACAAAAGTAGTCATGGACAAATGTCAGTCAAGACTAAAGATTTAGATTCTTACCCCTGCGAGAGAGACACCTGGATGTTGTAGCACGGTAGCAGCGGCCGGTCGGAAAATTCGAACTCAAAAACTTCTCTCTGTTCCTCCTCGTCTTCGCCGGGTCCAGGTGGGTTAGCTAGGATGTCATAACCAGACGAGTCATCGGCAGGCTCTGTTAGTCAGACAGAAAAATATTGATTAGAAATTAGAGACAAAGTGTGAATTATGGAATCACACACACACACACACTCTCTCTGAGAGCTACAATGGGTTCCTCACCCATAATATCCCTTAAAAAAATCCCTCCCACCCTCCCTCTCCCTGTCGGATTCATGCCGAGACATGCTTTCCCGGCGCTGCTCTCAAGTCGCTCTCTGAACGCGTTCTCCTATTTGCACTCTCTTCCAAGCGGCACTGCTGGAAGAGCTGCGTGTGAAGCCACTTCACTCATTCGTGCGTGCTAGCGGCACAGCATACGCCTCGGAGCTAAACAGACGCCTCTACCTCTGTCTGTTGCGCTTTGGGTTTTTCCAAGGCAGCGCAAAGCTCCCAAAAATAGCCACGCGGCTCCCTTCAACACCTCCCTTTCTCCACCAGCTTTGTTATTCCAGGAATCCAAGGGAAAATGTGCAGTAGCAGTGGGTTTGTTTTCGGCCAGCTGGAGACGGGCCCGCTCGCGCACACACACACACACACTGAGCGATCTGCTGATATATGGCAGCCAGGGGAACTCTCGCTACGCAGCTAGAATTCGTTTAAAGAAAGAGCAATAAAAAAAATGCTAGCATCTATTTTTGCCCCCATGGTGCCGACCCCACCACTAACAGAACGGGGATTTTTATATAAATACTTTCAAGCAAACATCAGAGGTAGAAACACACATGGAAGCTATTTTTCCATTTTTTTCAATTCTAGATCAATGACCGTCTACAAACATTGATGATTCACACAGAGATTTACCTTCAGGTGTTTACCCGTCTTGTCTGTTTGCGTGATTCTTTTCCATTGTTTCTTACGTCTGTTGCTGTGAGTGTTTTGTGCATTTCGGAGTATGTGTGTGTGTGTTCAAGTGTGAAAGTGGTACTCACCGCACACTGCGCTGCCGTAAAACTCCCAGTACACACCGGGGTCATCGTCCGCTCTGCCCTGCAGGTCAGCAAAGTAATCTAGAGTGAGAAAGAGAGAGATGAGACCATTAGTGATGTAAACAGGAAGCAACTAGAAATGCATTTTGGGCAAAAAAAAAGCTAAACTTAAAGCTAATATTAGCATAAGATCATGCTCGTAATTTCAAGAAAATGCACATAATAAAATAATAATAATAAATCAATAAACTCATAATAATAATAAACAAAAAGTGCTAGTTAACAAATATTGCTTCAAATCTAGAAAGTAATAAAAAAAGTAATACAATTAATTAATACATAAATAAGATGATAGATGACGCTACAAGAACAGCGATTAATATCAATAAAGGGAATTAAGTGCTAATGTTTGGCAGATATGATGACCAATATATCGTGCAATTGCTAAACTGAGCACATTCACCAAGCGACAGTAAGAAAATAGTCTTCTACAGACAGCAGAAGCTCTGATGCTCTGCCAGCGTTATGTGGTTGCACGCTCAGATGCCACTTGGTGCTGCGAAGCACAGCCAGCGGCGACGGGAGCCGCATTTGCCAGCGCAGCCATTAACAATTCCACCCAGAGAGAGTGTGAGAGAGAGAGAGAGAGAGAGAGAGAGAGAGAGAGAGAGAGAGAGAGAGAGAGAGAGAGAGAGAGAGAGAGAGAGGGCGGTTGATTAGAAGGCTCCCACAGAGGGAAAACAAATTTGGGGAGGGTCTTTAAATCAGTGCAGCAGACAGCAGAACGGGACAAGCCTGCTGATTTACACACACACACACACACACACACACACACACACACACACAATATGATGCCCTGCACTTCCACCATGTGACTGAGCTGCCCTTTAACTGGCAGCCCTGAAGCTAATCCACACACACACACACACACACACACACACACACACACACACACACATATATTAAGATGGCTTTGGAGGGGAAAGAACTTGCGACTGCCGTCAAGAACAAACGCCGGCTGTGTACAAATTGTTTCGCGATGCCCTCTAGTTCAGCTCACAACTTTGACCATTAATCAAGCGGTGCCTCACAAAACACTACTACTGTCGCTGAAAAAGAGAGAGAGAGAGAGAGAGAGAAAGAAAGGGGGAGGGAGAGAGAGAGAGAGAGAGAGTGTCTCCTCCGGGCAGTCATGGCGAGGCTGTGCTCGGGCGAGAGGGGTCAGTGTTAACACAAACACAGGAAAGGCCATCTCGGCAAATGCCACGTCTCCTGCAATGTCATCTTCACATGCTCCCGGAGCACAGCTTGTCTTTATCCATGCGAACGTCTAACCTGGAGCATTAAAACTTTACTTCTGCACACAATGGGTGGCGAACAGCACAATGACAAGGTCAATACTCCACTAACGATGAACGGTAATGGTAGAAACAACTCTTGAAAATAATATTCTGGGTAATTTTCAACACAAAACACCAAAAAAAAACTGTCGAGAACATGACAAACAGTCTCTGGTCTGGCAAACAGGTTGAGCAAAAAAAAAGGTTCAGTTTCTTTCTCAAGCTTTACCCAAATTTCTGTTCTGGCATTATGCAAGTTTTGTAAGCGTGTACGAACTGCCATAAAAAGTGTGGATTGATTTATAAAAACCATAAATGCGCATGAATCGGTAATCATTATAATTACGACTCTAGTGGGCTCCAAAGCTTGCAAAAACTATACAGCTGCTTTAAGCGTGAAATTTTTAGACCACTAGTGGCACCAAATGGATTTGCAGTTTTTTTTAGTGCACTGACATCACAACAGGGTTGTAACCAATGGCATAAAGTGGGGGCGGGATTTGTCCAATTCTCTGACCAATGACATATGGCAAGAGCGTTTGTCATAATATTTTCGAATAAGTTTCGGTTCTGTTTGGTGCTGCTAGTGGGGCAGAAATCACATGCTGTAGCTTTAAAAGTCATTTAAGCTAAATCTAGATTTCTTAAACCCAATTTAAATCTTTGAAGCCATTCAGATGCTGTTCTTAAGGTGTAACGTGAAAACTTTCCTCCAAAAAACACAAATGTACAACAGCTATAAAAAAAAAAAAAAAAAAAATCAAAGGGTCAGAATGATGTCAAAAGCTTCTAAACCCATAAAAACAACACCCCATTTTATTTTAGATGGCTCCAGATTAGACCCAGATTACGGTTACAATACAACCCATCTTTTCTAAATATTGTAGCATGCGACAAACCTGCACACCCTAATAAACAGACATGCCACACAAGACCAAATAAAGACACGCACACAGACAAACACACACACACACAGACACACATAATCTCCTTTCAGGGAAAGCTGATTTGCCGGAGCTAAAGGCTTCTCCTCTGCTCCAGCTGTTGCTTAGTAACCAGATAGCCAAGCGAAGCCGAACCTTCCACGGCTACAGGAGGGAAATTCTGGGAATAGAGGTGGAAGAGAGGAACAGTGCGCTCTTACCAGACAGAAAAGACTCCATTATGTCGCTGTGGGTCATCTTCAGCAAACTGCGGCCCGAATAGGTAGCTAAAGTTGGATCGGCACCGTATGACAGCAACAGTCGGACCACATCTAGATGATCGTTTTCCACAGCATCATGGAGAGGCCTGTTGGAAAAGAGAGAAGAATACTTACTTCTAAAAAAAAAAACTAATATTACATTTATACTGCGGCTTATATTTATTTTATCCATCAGATTTTGATTAGATCATGAAAAGTATTATTTATTTTACTTTCCCATAATTTTCAATCCCAGAGTTCACTTCTGACTTTCACATTGCAACAAAATTGCCATAACCTTGGATAAAGTGGTAAATGTTTACTATAAAGTAAAAAAAAAATTGCATTATTAATTATTATAGATAGATAGATAAATAAATAAATAATCAATCTTTAGAATAAAGTGCACTGACAAATGGTTCACAATAATACCGGAACAGTTTATCAAGAACGTAAACTGGGTAGGTTATTATTTGTCTTGTGATCATAATCCACTTGCTGATGGTTTTTAATACCAAAAACCAATTTTTTTTTAATTTAATTTTCTTTGGCATTTGTGAGATTTTCTTTTTGCTTAAACAGTTCAATTACTTCCCTTGTCCATAATTACCTTCATTTTATCTGCTGGCATTGCCCAATAAAACAGTCATTAAAACCTGTCACTGTCATTCATCTTTCCTGAATCGGAACGCTAAATGAATTTGAATTTTTAAGTGTATAGCGAAGACAGCGATCTCACACGCCTAATCTGCTCTTCTTGCGGTAATTATCCGAACTAAGATTCTCGGCCTCTTCTGTTGTTGTAAAGCCATTATTACCAAACATATAATTACTGACATTGAGTGTGTGTGCGTCAGCACGTGTGTGCATGTGTAATTATCCGTGCCGCGGTAGCACGCACATGCTTTTGAACGCAGTGTGATGAAAGCATAGGCGGTCACAGAAATAAGTATTGCATGTAATTTTTTTCTATTTAGGTGATATCATGAATGCATGTGTGCTTACCTGGTGCCGTCCTGTGCACTGCAGTTGATGTCGGCCCCGTGCTCCAGTAAGTGCTGTACGATGGAGAGCCAGCCGCGGGAACAGGCCTCGTGGAGCGCGCAGTAACCCGCATTATCCCGATGATTCAAGTCACACACTTTATTCTCCAGACAGTACAAAACCACCTCCTACAGTGAGCGGGAGAGAGACAGAAGACGAGCGGTTACTATGGTGCAGCGAGGAATGAAATTCATTAAACACCATTAAAGAGCGCAGAGAAAGAGAGAGACAGGAAGAGAGCAGACAGACAGTTCCGCCCAGAGCTGATTATTGATGTGTGAGGTATCAGGGGCTTTACAGACGAATCCTGCCCCAAGCCTGCTGTTCACTTTCTATATGAGATGCCTGAGACGGCACTGTGAGTGTGTGTGTGTGTGTGAGAGAGTGTGTGAGATAGAGAGTCTGCAAGAAGCAGCAGTGTAGGAGCGACTTTAAAGGCAGGGGAAATATGTACGATGTTTGCCTGTGCAGACAAGCCTTTTCACATCAACCCAAGCAAAAAGAACACAGTAAACTGCTAAGGATGTTGTTATCCGATTCTTAGACAGAACTTTGCTGTGTGGTTGCTTGAAGGAGGATCTCAAATGATAGAATTCAAGGTTGTTTTTAATTGTGCCAATCTAGAACACCCTAGCAGCCACAAAGGAAAACGTCAGCAATTGCTCCAGATGCTGCTTTGTGGTCACTAGAATGTTCTGTGCTGGAACAATTCAAAAGACCCTCGAATTCTATCATTTGCCAACATCCCTTCAATTTCACCATTTTTTCTTATCAACCATCAGGCAATCAGGCATCAGGCATGTCTGTCAATAGACAGTTTTTTACTCAGATTTCTGCGATTTGGCATTATATGTATTGTCCCATTCGCACTTACTGCCATTCCCGTCTACTGGTTAAGAACAATGTCTGGAAGAGGCTGGAACTACAAAGAACCCTTGCAGATTTAATAGGAGAGTTCTTCTGCAAGCTCGGGTTTAAAGGAAATCCCACATCCATCACTACGAGCCGATTCCTCTTGCACGGAGGCATCAAAAACAAGCGAGCACACACACAAACACACACACACACAGATGGGCTGGAGAGGGGAGGGCTGGTGTCCGCTCAGCGCTCAGACGAATGAGGGCATTAGGATTCAAGAGGCGTAGCACTCGCACTTCAACCCTGGCAGCGTCTCAGAGAACGCATTCAACCCCTCCCCCGACGGAGTCGCACAGTGGTACGACCTGCCCCACACTGCTGCCAGCCGCTCTGCCTCGCGCTTCCCACTGGCTCCGTATCCAGGATACGGCATGCCGCCGGCATGACCGAAACAAACCAAGCCGTTAGCAGGGGCGCCGAGCCGTTAACGAGCCCAAACGGGAAACTCTCGCTCCAGTGCGGATGTTTACTCCTGTCTGCCAGGAGGGGTGGACCAAAACACAAGGAAGGTAAAACATACACACACTTACCACGCTCACTTGGCCTATCGATAAGCTCCTCCCATCAAATGCAGATGAGCCAATGGCAGTTGAGTATTAGTTGCACAGGGAGCAGAACTTGGACTAGGGATGGGCGATACCACTTATTTTGTTTTCGATACCGATACTTTTAAAAGTCAGTATCGCCAATACCGATATGATACTTCTAAACTGAAACATTTAAATTATGAAATGTATTAAATTACTAAGAGTAAAATGGGTAATGATACCCACTTAACTATATATTTGAAATGCATTTTAACATTCAATATGCCTTAATTGCAACTTACTAGGTTATATTTTTGTTTACACATGGTTAAAATATGTTTACTGAAGAGGTAACCATAGAAATCTACAAATACTATAGTTAAACTACGGTCAATTTAGTAAAACCACCATGGTTAATTTTCATAAGGGACTGCCAGTGGCAGGCTGTTGAATGCATATAATGCAACCTTTTTATACTGACAGCTATGATTTATAATTACATTACAGAATAGAACATGATCAATATGAACTTTTAAAGACCAATTAAATACATTTATTTCACAAACTATGTAGCCTACAATTTCAGTTTGTTTATTGTGAAATAACTCTGTCCTCTGATAAAAATTGTCATGAGCTGCGGTTCACAAAAGTATTAATGATTTCTTATGATACTTTTGAGAAACGCAGCCCTGTTTGAATGCAATCAGTGAGTGAACGCTCTCTGTGATTGATTGGTTCTGTCTTGCAACATTTGCATTCTATTTTTAATTTATTTATTTATTTATTTATTTATGAGTATCGATACTCGCATCAGTATCAATATCGATACTTCAGGATCAATATGCCCATCCCTAACTCAGACATCTGTAGGTTTTCAGTGCCATTGAGTAACATTGGAAGATCCGAAGCTTGCATCGGTTTAATGGTGTTTATGCTACAAAAATGGAAAAACGATGTGCCTGTGGTACTTGTAACACTGGTTCCAGTTATCCTGAGAGAATAGGTAATGTAATTTATTTAACTCCATTTCCTAAATCCAACCAAAACCGAGCAAAATGTCCCTAAACATTCAACCCCAAATCACAATGAAGACGAAAATGTTCATTTTCTGGTCGTCATACTTGTCATACTTTTCACTTTAAGTTTTCATCTGCTCAAGCAGAACGTTAATGTCATGTTGTGCTTCAGCAAGCATCTCTGACTAAAACTAGCGAATGGTAAAGTTAGTGCGTCCATGCTAACGTACAAACCTAAATAGTGAAATGTTCTTACATCATGTACCATGTAGGTCAAAAACACATAAACAAAAGGTCTACATTTTAGTGTCTCTCCATAAACTGGTTAAATGTAAATTAATTTAATCGTACCCTGCGATACATAATTTATTTTTAAATCTATTTTATATATATATATATATCCCTACATGAAATATTTAATTCCCACTTGAATGGTGGCCCTTCTGTGTCCAAATTGTGCAAAAACATCATGGGACAAGGTTTTCACACTGACAGCTGTCATTGTAAGACAGTGTGCAGCTCCCTTTGTTTGTCCGAGGGAGCAACAGTAACTAAGGGGGGCGGGGCTCACCGATAGACCAATTACCAAAAGCGAGCCGCAGTTCAATGGAGAATTTCTCTATTTCCGTTTGTTTTTCCATCGCCTCATTCCCTTTCCAGTGAGGTCTCTCTCTTTCTCTCCTGCCTCAGGGAGTTCCTCAGTGGGGATGTTTGCAGGCAGGCGAGCGGAGTGTTACATTAAACAGACAATAAAGCAGTGTTACACAGCCTAGCGAGAAAAAGATTTGTCGTGATTTTCTCCTCAGAACTGCTTTTTGCTGTAGTGATTCCTCCCCCACTGTCCCCTGCTAAAACGACTCCCAGCTAATAACTGCAATCAATGCATCATTCAAGACACTTAACCCCTTCACAACAGCAATCCCACAAAACAAGACACAGGCCGCTCAAGACCGAACCCGACGTGCAACCATTTTACCACAACCTCAAAGCCTAGTCAACCCAACCCACAACATAAAAAATAAAAGAGCTAGACCTACAGCTCGCTTAGGAAAAAAGACACTCAAGACAGGAAAAAGAAGGGGAAGCTTTACAAGGCAGACCTGAACTGAAACCAGTCTGGGTCACTGCTAGTCTGGAGTCAAATTCAGATGCTGGCAGCCCTCCTTAAAACCTGTGATACAAGTTCAAACTCAAGTCTAGAATTTCAAAGCTTCAAGAAAAAACTAAGGATCTGAAGTTCTAAAACGCTTAAGACATCAGATAAATCTGAAAAAAAGTTCTAGAGTTCTAAAGCAGTTTCTGATAAATTATAAAAGTCTGATGTAGTTGAAAAGGGGCTTTTGGTGCAGAATATGACCTTTGCATAATGGGTTTTTCTTAGAATTCCAGAATCTAAGACCGCTAACTAAGAGTTCTAGAATTCATAGGCTGTTAGTTGCTCAATACTTGTAAAATTCTGCAACTCTTCATTAAGTCACAGAATTCTAAGACAGCTGATAAATAGTCTTCGTTTACATGCAGTTAGGTTATCGAATTCCGAAGTAGTTCAAAAAGTTCTTAAATTCAAAAGCAAATGATACATTTTCTAAAATAAAGCCAGTTATCAAAGAATTTTAGAACTTCGATGCGGTTTTAAATCTGATGGATTCTAGAATGGTTTTTCTAAAGAGTTTCAGCATTATAAAACTGCTAATGAAGAGTTCTGGAATTCTGAAGGTATCCAGAATTATAAGACCTCTATTGGTTAATTATGAGATTAATTCTAAAGACAGTTCAAAACTGCTTTAGAACTGAAGCAGTTTTGTCTAATGTCTAATGTTTAGCGGTTGCTTAATGATCCTCTGGCTATGCACAGTGCTGACGAATGTTCTAATTTTACATGCAACTCAGGAAAAAACAACCTTCAGACTGAGCAGACGTCACATTGCATCGGAAAGTGAGCGGCTAGGGAGAGAGACAGAAAAAAAACGACAAGAACGAAAGAGCAGGATATGCGGAGGGGGAAGGAGGAGCACCAAAACTCCCTCAGCGTGGTTTTAATTGAGAGAGCCATGGCTGGAGTGGGAGTTCTGATAACAGAGGGAAAAGGGTTGAGGTGGCCTCCACAGAAGAAGTGCATCATTAACGGATCAGGAATTTCCCTGACAGCCGGCCAGGATGGTACTGAACGTGCGGATGAGTGTGAACGCGTACATGAGTCCTTCTCAGCCAGACCTTTGACGGAATGGTGAGCCCGGTCTCATGAAAATGCATATCAGAATCAGAATCAGAAAGAGCTTTATTGCCAAGTATGCTTGCGCATACAAGGAATTTGTTTTAGTGACATAAGCTTCCAGTAAACAGAGACAACAACACACAGACCAAAAAAAAAAAAAAAAAAAAAAAAATTTACAGGAGATTTACAAATTGGCAAATAAATAAGCGTATAAACAATTGTGCTATAAATGATAATGGAATCGGATTGAGTGAGATGCAGGAATGTTCTAGGGTGGAGGGGTAACAAATAAATATAAGGATATTGCACATTTTTGCATAAGTTTAAGTGGGAAACATTTAACTGTTCATGAGGTAGATTGCCTGGGGGAAGAAACTATTCTTGTGCCTTGCTGTTCTTGTATTTGCGGCTCTGAGGCGCCGGCCAGATGGCAAAAGTTCAAAGATGGGGTGACTTGGATGTGAGGGATCCAGAGTGATTTTCTGAGTCCTTTTCCTCACTCTGGATGTGTACAGTTCTTGGGGGGTGGGCAGGGGAGCACCAATAATCCTTTCAGCAGTCCGAACAGTTCTCTGTAGTCTTCTGATATCTGATATCTGATATCAGATATCATAGTACGCTAAATAAAAACAAAAACTCCTGGTATTCATACGCAAAAATGGACTTTGGCATGCATATGATACACACCTGTTTGGTGTGAATATAATACAGTTTTTGCATGAACATGACACGCATCTACCCCACAACCATAATCCTATCCATTGCATAGCATATACATGCCAAAGACCAATTTTGCGCATCAGTACCACCAGTTTTTGCTTTTATGTGGCGTACTATTTATATGCACTTCCATGAGATCGGGTTGGTATGGCGCCTTGCAAACCACAGTTTGTTTTTACATGCCGTTTAAGGGTGGGTTTATCTAATCTTACATAGATTATACCTAAATAATAGGCAAAAGAAAATACAAATCTGTCAAAGAACTTCGGCAAATCCAGTTATTAGTTGTTCCACAAAAAAAAAAAAAAAAAAAAAAACTTGCATTAATCCAGTACCTGGAGAGAAAAAAAAACTTGTATGCTCTTTTTTTCCGAAAGTTGCATGAAGTCAGCCAATCAGTTTTGTGCTTGCCAAGTCAAGAAAATGCTTTCCAGTTTTATGGTGCAATATGCATCCGACAGTCACTGAGCGGACTTTGGGCGGTCTAGAGGCGTCTGTGGCCGAGACTGCGAGATATAACTGCCGTTGCTCTGAGAGTTGAAGGTCTGTATCCTGCTATTTGCTCAGGCTTGGCAGACAGTGACAAAACAGGGCGCGACACACCCACACGACTCACTGACCCTCTGTATACACACACACTTTCTGCTGGTTACTAAACTGCAAACATTCACTTGTGAACACTTTTGCTTTTAAAGGGATAGTTCACCTAAACATGTAAATTCTGTCTTAATTTATTGACCCTCAAGTTATTCCAAACTGTGACTTTTTTTCAGAGGAGTGCATGTTCATTTTTTGACCAGTCAACACATGTCTAAAACAACATTGATGACTCCATTTACTTTCATTTTATGGGGAAGGGATTTTATGGGCACTGAAACATTTTTCTAAATATCTTCTTTTGTGTCACGCAGAAAAAGGTGAGTAAATGATGACAGAGTTTTAATTATGGGTTGAACTATGCTTTTAAATCAGCCCAACCTCAAACTTTCGCCTTTTCCCCCCTAAAATATGCAGACTGCAAATAATCTGAGAGGGAATTTAGATCAGATTATGTTGCAGTCAATGCATGCGACAGGGTTATTTCAGGTCACAGACTGTTTTGAGGTCGTCATCTAGATCAAAAGATCCGCTTGCACGGAATCCTTAGTACGCGGCCTTGAACGGACAGCCTGACCAGCGGACACGCGCATGCAGTCAACGGTGGAAAACACGCAGGTTTTTCCACTTGCGCTTGGTTAATGCCTGAAATGCAAGCCAAAATGACTCAATCACACGCACGCACACACACAAACACACAGAACCGATCAAAGGAGCCCGGGAGTTTCATCAAGCCAAGAACGGTTTGTTTTGAAGGTGCGAGTCCATGAGAAAATGGAAACGAGAGCGCGCGCAAAAAAACTACGTGCCGTTTGCATTACATGTTTACTGCAGTTTCGCTGGGACCGAGATTGAGTGCCACGTTTAAGTGTGTGAACTGTCGCTCTCTAGCGCTCTGACACACACACACACACACACACGGAGCAGCTGCCGCGGTCTGTTGAAAGCCTCGGCCGCGCAGTCATGTCATATTTCCGAGCTCTGGCAGCGCCGCGGAGCTGCTCGTGGCTTAACACACACACACACACACACACACACACACACACAGAGAGAGAGAGAGAGAGAGAGAGAGAGAGAGAGAGAGAGAGAGAGCGCTGGCAGCTCAGTGCGTTGCTCGCGGCTTATCTCTCTCTCACACACACACATACACAGCGAGAGAGCGGCTTCCTGCGCAGGAGGGGAAAGGAGGGGGACGGAACGAACGAAGCCTAAAAACAAGCCGCTGTCGACTGACCGAAAAAACACACGCGGACGGAAGGTTTGTGCCCACCTGCTAAGGGTCGTGGTGAGGGTGTAGAGAGGGAGGTGAAAGGGAGAGAGAGAGAGAGAGAGAGAGAGAGAGAGAGAAATGAGGAATACAGGGTGGGAAGGATTACATTTGATCTCGCTTCCTGTGGCACACAAACACACACACTCGGCGCCGAGTGCCCTCCGCTGCGCGCTCCCCCACCGTATCTGTGGCGCACGCACAGCCCCGCGAGAACAGCCGCCTTTAACCGATGTCACCAAGCGCATTTATAAAGCCATTATAGCAGAATTAGACCCCGAGCGCCAGCGGTGAAAATCACAAAGCCCTGAGACTCAGCGGTAACGAGAGCCCACGCTCTCGACAAGCGTGCGAGCAAACCCACCGCGAGCGGAACACTGCAGCTCTCTCTCTCTCTCTCTCCGCAGTCTGGAGAACAGATCATTAGGGGAAAACGCTGTTTAGCTATTAGTAAAAAAATATTTTTGGTATTACTTCGCCGTTAGTTTATCTATTAAAGAAGAACAGTTTAACATTCTTACACAGTTTAGCTAAACTCTAGCTATTCCTAAATTATTGGCGTTTATACACAGACAGATTTGCTATAACCAAAACAATGTAGCAATTCGTGGCTGGTAAACAAAAAATAATCTATATGAATAACGAAACGAAGTTAAATATTAACTGTTCAGCTATTCATGAAAACGTGTGCATTCAGAACATTTATTCGCTTACGATTCGTTTATCTATTAGTAAACAACCGTTTAGCTATTCTTTTAGACACAGTTTGGCTATTTTATATAGTTTATCTATTACATATACAATTTACGAATGTGTCACAGTTTAGCTAATAGTGAAATATTAAGCTATTCGTAAACATTTAGCTATGCATAAGCATATTCGTAAACAATTTAGATAGTTTTTTTTTTTTTTTACAAATAGTTATAGTACACATAGTTCATAGTTTATCTGTCAGTGAAGACCAGATTAGCCAAATATAAATTGTCAAAGTGTTTAGCTACTTGTAACAATATAGCTCTTCGTAAAAGGCATTTAGTTATTCATTTGAACAGTTGATATTTTCTTAAGGCTTAGATATTAATAAAAAAAATTATAGTTTAGCTATTTATAAATAATTTAGTTATTAGTTACTAGAAATATTTAAAGAAATAAGAAAAAAAACTAAATTTCAACTTTGACAACAAAATACTAAAATGTACAAAATGCTATTTTTTGTTTTCCCCATGAGAAGTGTGAGCCTTTCTTGTGGTTGGATATGAAATAAAACCACCCTCCATTTCCGTGGGCCGTTGACGGCAGGCGTTGGTTTAGGCAACGAGAGATCGGGAGGTGCGCGAAACGGACGGCTAATGGCTTAAAACTGCACGTGTTTAGCACCTTCAGTGGAATGATTAATTAACGTGGAGATTACGGAGAGCACTTGTCAGATCGCTGATTGGACCTTAATGGCAAAGAGCCATTCTGCCTGAGAGCAGAATTACCCACAGACTAGCAACTGCAGCAGGCTCACAGAGAGAGAGAGAGAGAGAGAGAGAGAGAGAGAGAGAGATGGATAGGGCTCTTTCTCTCTCTCACACACACACATAACGATAGGTTTCAATCAGCACACAAAGGCCAGTTTTGTCTGAGGCATAAAAGAGGGAGGCAACAACCAAACACAAGTGTAAATAAGCAGCACCGTAACGCAAGAGAGACGTCAGCGCCGGCGGAATGTAATGAAACGTTGTGTTTGTGTTTGTGTGTGTGTGTGTGTGTGTGTGTGTGTGTGTGTGTGTGTGTGTTGCAGTAAAACTCTTGGCTTGAGAGCTGAAGGGAGGTGAAAAAACACAAACCAGCGAACACGAGACGTTGGGGGAAGGGAACTACAAACGTGCGTGTGTCAAAGCATGCGGTGCTGATGGAGCCGCCTGACCACTTCAAGCACAAAACTTACAAGACACACAAACACACAGCTGGAAATGGAGCACAGTGGAACGTGGCACCCCTAGATGCAAAAAAAACAAACCCACAGACACATGTGGATGCACGTCATAGGCAGAACGAGAGAAAAGCAGAAAATAGCAGATGGGAAACACCTAAGCGTAAAACTAGTTTTACTCCGACACCACGAAAGCGTGTTTTATTCTGGAGCGGCACCACTGCCTCAATGCTTAAAAATGCTCCGTAAAATGCAATGAGAAACTTTCCCTTTCAGTGGAATTCAAGGCACCGCTGCGGAGCGAGAGAGAGGAAGGCTGGGGGGAAGGAGAGAAATCATGCGCTCGCAGCAGTAATCGCTCATTTCCTGTTCTCCGTGCCAGTCCTTTCAGACGCACTGCCGGAACTAATCCAGCTCCCCATTAATCTGCCCAAATTGGACACGGAACGCCGCGCCATTCCAGAACCCGCGGAACCACCGCCGTATTCCAGAACTGTGAAATACCGTCAAATTCCAGAACAGCGTGGAAGCTACTAAACCTTGAGATCAGTGCAAGTTTTGTTGCATTACAAAAATCTCAACACTCAACACTGCAGAGATATTCTACGATATTTGAATGTAACATGGAATTGGTGTTTTAATAAATAAGAGAAGTCTAGTGTTATTACCCATAATTCACCAATGCGCGTTATTCTACAAATAAACTTAAACAAAAATAATAATAGATTCTTTGCTTCTAAAAAAGATGTGGAGAAAAACTGGACCATAGAGTGCCATAACGTTGCTAGAACATTGCTAGAACGTTGCGACACTCCTTCACAAAATCCAATTAACAGAGTAACCCAATCACCCAAGCTGGTGATATTGGTGTTAAAGAAATGTGCTATAATAACTCCTACAAATACAAATCATTATATACACTTTTAAAAGAGACAGACATGATGTTTGTGAAAGATGTTCTCTCTGTATTGGAGGAATGATCATTTTTAAATCATACCCTATTTATTGCATCAAAATTTGTTCATATTTTAAAATAGTTATGGGTGGATAATTGTATTATTTATTCATGCCACTATACATATCACTGTTTTTATTAATAACAATTGCTATATAGCTGATAACTTTGTGTAGTGCTCTTTTGAATGTTTATAGGACGCGACGGAGAAAGCGTGAAAAACAGCGTGCCTGCGAAAGCACGGGAATGAATGCGAGCGAGAAAGGTTTGAGTGGGAGTGGAAAAGCCGAAAGGAGAAAGAGATGAGACGGCGGGTGTGTGTGTGTGTGTGTGTGTGTGTGTTTGCGCAAGCGAGAGGGAGAAAAAAAACGGTGTGTGTGTGTGTGCATGCGCACGCCAAGCAATCGCTCTGTGCCTGTCAGGGGCTCTCGCATGTCAGACTCGGTCTCACACAGAAATAATGAGATGCGAAGAGAGCAGCCGGGGAGAGAGACGGTCGCGCGCGCAAACGCGAGCTTACCTCATATCCCAGCCGCGCAGCTCGCTGCAGTAGTGTCTCGCCTGCGTTCTTGTTGACGATGAGTCGGCGCGCTTCGGGCGGCATGGGTCTGCTGACTGGCAGCTCCGCTGACACTGGAGGTGCGGGGGCGACCAGAGGTACGGGTACGTCCGGAACAGCGCATGGAGGGGTCGGGGGTGCCGCGGGTTGGTAGGCAGGGGAAGGGGGCCGGGGTTTGACCGGAGAAATCTCGTAATCAGAAAGAGTCGCTGGCTGCTTCTGGGCGGAACGTTTCACCACCTGACGGGGGAATAAACATGTGTTACTTTACAAGGCCTTTGGATTTCACACAGATATTCAAGTCACAGCAAGTGGCGGCACAAACAGGGAAAGGCGGACGTTCTTTCCAAAGACAGAGTGGATGAAAGCGCGACAGAGCTACACTCGCTTGGTGCCAAGAGACAGGCTGGATGGAGCGCTAATTAATCACAGCGACACGTTCACAGTCAGCGCCTCGGTATAATCAGAGACCCACATTTGAGTGGCGAAACATTTGAATGTGAAAATGTGATCTGTCCCTAAAAAAAATAATAATAATAATTTGCAGTAGTGGAAAACTTAGGCCGAACAGCAGTCAGGAAACTCTGTTTCCCACCATAAACCAAGAACAAAAATGTGACTGTCAACAACAGCACACATGGTCAACAGGGTTATTTTTGGCCTGCAGTTAAACATGCCGAAACAAACGGGGACTGTTTACACCAGTAAAATCCATAAACACGTTTTAAATGGAACAAACGTGCGTGTCTCTTCCCACATCGAGCGCTTCTCTGTTTTTGGCTCTAGGCTGCCTGCTTGTTTGTGAGCTGGATGGAAAGCTGCAGACGCAGATCCGTCAGAGTGTGTTCCCCGGCAGGGAAAGTTAAACAGGAAACAACGGCAGACTTGGGCTCTCTCCCACTCGCTTTATCTCTCCCGCCTTCCGTGTGTGAGTTCTCTATCTGTGGAGCACAGTAGGGCGGGCGGATGAGAACTGGCTGTGTGTGTGTGTAGGCCGCGAGTTCATGCGAGCAGACTGAAGGTCGGGAAGGGGGGGGTGATCGGGGCGGGAACTCCACCCACCCCAGAGAGATCCACAGCGCAGCAGCTGTCAGAGAAAACACACACACACACACAGCGCACGCACATACACACTCTGCATGGTCACTAACAACGCAAAGAAACGAGTCTCTTTAAATATGACGATTGACATTTTCTTGTTTGCCTGAATGAGCACATACAGATTAGACCAAGATTCATCTGACCACTAAAATATTATAGATAGATAGATAGATATGTAGGTAGATGGATGATAGAGATTTAGATTAATATTTTATTAATATTTATTTATTAATAGTAACAATAAGAATGAGAAAATGTGTATATAAGTAATAAATATTAGAAATATTATTAATTGTTAACTTATTTTATCAAATGTATATAATAGTAATAATAACAAATCCTAATACATTATTATTTGTCAACAATAATCCAATATATTTATAATAAGAAAGAGAAAATATGCATACAATAACAACAGTAATATATATATATATATATATATATATAATAAAAAACAACCATTTTTATCACTTTCATTGTTATCTGATTTAATAATAAAAATAATGATCATATTTATATTAATAATAGGAAGAATTAGAAATGTGTGTATTATTACAAAAATAATAATCCTAATTTTGTTTTGTAAATGTTTTGTAAAAAGATAAAACATAAAAAAAAGTTAAAGGAAAAATAAACCTATTTCAGCAAACCGCTAGACACAAACTGATACGAGTCATTTTTCCCAATTGAGGACATCCCGTATGTCCCCAAAGGCAGGTTTTGGAAAAAGTAGTTCACTTTGCAAACCAAGTAAACCCGCACACACTGTATTGTGTAAACACCTACATAATATTATCATAGGAGTGTGTTTGTCTGCTGTAAACGCTGTGGACTCAAGGTGTGTGTGTGTTTTGTGTTCGGCTGCAGAATGCAGGCTACGTGTGTGTGCTCTACATCTGCGTGCGGGGAGAACACAGGCGGTGTTATTTAAAGAATGCACAGCAAGTTCACTGGGGAATCATTTTCCTTGACGGAGAGAGAAAGAGACCAGATTCTGACCCGGCCTTCACTTCTCCCCTCCCCCTCGCTTGGGTCTCTCCGCTGGGAGTCTGCCTTTCAGCACGAGAGGAGGTCAAAGCAACCGCGCTCTGAACACACATGCTTTGACCCCCTCCCGCGTCCGTTGAGCCGTCTTAGAGAGCCGCAGTGCTTCCCTAATTGGAATGATTAACATTGTTGTGATTGGAGACACGTTTTTAAACGGTTCCTCACTGAGCCCGGGGAAAACGCCTGGGTTGTGAGCCAAAGTAAAGAGCACCGCTAGCCTCTCTCGCACAAAAACAAAAGAAAGGACGTCCTTATGCAGATAAACGAGCATCTCGACCTTCTGTGATCGCACTGACATGCATCTCCAACACTTACCTTGTGTTGGTGGGCGGGGCTGAGTTCAGGACACTCCTCATTGGTCGACTGTGACAGCATCCTCCGCTCCTGTTGGCCGAGGTGCTTGGTCTTGCACTGCCGCTTGCCCTTTGGTTTTTCAGGGTCGCTGTGCCAGCGGAAACGAGATGGGAAGGTGCCTTCAGGGTCCGGAGAGGGCAAGGAGGATCCCAGTGACTTGCGGTGCTCCTTTAATCCCTGCCGTTTTTCCGAGAGGTGAGATGGAATCGAGGAGGAAAACTTCCGTATGGTATCGGCACAGAAGCCATCAGAGAGCACCGGAACTGCAAGAGAGAAAGAGAGAAATTAAAAGAGTTGGCAAATGTTATGCTCATGTTTAAATCTGAAAATCTATAAATTTTTGTCCTGTTTCTACGTAAATCTACGTAATTCTTCAAATTCTGTAAAATGAATTAAAATTAGCTGAGAACGTTACAGTGGGGAGGAAAATAAAACAGAAAAAATAAAATAAAATCAATTAAATTGAAAGTTGAACATTTGTGTTTGTGCCGTTCCTGCACTGATTGTGGTGTAAAAGCAACGTAATCTTCAAAATGTGAATATTTGGTAAAATGTGTTCAAATTAGCTGAGAATATTGCAGCAAAATGAAAAGAAAATGTAGCTAAATTCAGGTAAATGTTAGAAAAATAAACAAAATGAATATTTAATTTCTGCACCAATTGTGAAGGAAAATGTGTAATACAAAAAAAAAAAAAAAAGAAATTAGCTGAGAATACTACAGTAGAATAAAAAAAAAATCAGTTGAATGAACAAAATTTTTAATAAAAGTCAAAATGATGGGAAAAAAGAAGAACAAATATCTATGAAGTCTTTTGTACCTTTTCTGCACTGGTTGTGGCGGAATTCTAACATAAAAATTATGTAATATGCTCAAATTTGCTGAAAATGTTACAGTAGAATGAAAAATTCAGCCGAATGAGACAATTGTCAACATTTAATGAACAATCAAAGGGTGGGAGATGCATAAATGCAAATGTGTTGTCAAAATAAAAAGCATCAAATAAAAATAAATACTATAGAATTGTCTAGCCGCAGATTCCATGAACATACAAACAGCTTTTTCATTGCAAATGATAAATATAATAACTAATTTCATAAAAAATATAACTGAAAGGAAACATCACAAAGATAAATAGCAAGAACACAAATTTGGTTCATGCATTTGCGAGATATTCCATCTCGGGCAACACACACAAATATCAAACCGACAGAAACTTCCTTAAAGTCTCGTTAAGTAAATCAGACTGACAGCAGAAGAATGAACAGCAGCAGGCTGAATGCTTCATAAGGGACGGACAAAGGACGAAAAGGTTTACAAAAACTGATGCATCCTTTCCTTCGTCTGCTTTCTATTTTGCATCACGTGACCAGAGCTCAAGCAAGAGAGGCGCGTTTAAGCGATAACATCAACCGGTGGAGAAAAACAGAAGGGAAAAGAGGGAAAACATGAAAGGAAGAGCAAGATAAGAGAGGGAAATCAAATAAAAAGGGAAGCAACAGCGAACGGAAAAGGAGAAATGACGGACAGATGTAAAAGTGGAAGAATAGAGAGAGAAATGCAGCAGCGAGGGAAAGAGACGATGAAAGGGTGAGCGCAAGGCCGAGAGAGAGAGAGAAACCGAGCACGCTCCACATCTGTTCCATTATTCATCATATTCCCCATTCAGTTACACACACACACACACACACACACATATAAAGCCAGTGAGAGCCCCACCACACAGAGGAAATTTCTCTCACGCATGCAAGCAAGAACAGAGGACGCCAAAGACAGAAGACCACATAGCCAACAAAAACACGTACTACCAACTACCAAAACACCAATATATATATATATATATAGGCCAGGCCAAGTATCAAATTACCAAATTTGGGCAATAACTAGATTTTTGCTAACAAACGTTCTTTAACAGATTAACAGATCAACGATATAACAATATAGAAACAAGATAAGTGTTTATTTTAATTACATATTTAAACATTCCATTCAATTGTTAATTTTTTTTTTAATTTGGTAGAATTTTAGGCAAATTTGGTAGAATTTTTGGCAAATTTGGTAGAATTTGTGGCAAATTTGGAAGAATGTTTGGTATTTTTCTAATTTATCTAATAGATCGGCCCAAGACAAAACATTAGAGAACCTTCAACATGCAGACCACAAATTGTGCAACTATTCACATTTGGTGTGTGCGCGTTTGCACACAAGAACCCATCCTCTTGGGCAAACTGTTCCAGCCAGTGTAAAGTGCTCCTCTCCTTCAACAGGCTAATTAAAGTCCTACCCCGAGAACCCTTGAGACCGGATTTACCACACCTACACCCCCCCCCCCCCCCCCCACACACACACACACAGGAGTGTGCGTGCTCTGCAACCTAAGTGAATCACTCAATTAGCAAAAGGGGAGCAAAGACCTTAATGCCTTTAAAAATCAACAGAGCAAAAGCAGTGCGCTAAAAACGCACACACACACACACACCCTGGGGCTTGCAACGGAGAGTCGTGCATCACTGGCATGCGTGTCTTGTCTCTCACACCTTGTCATAGACAACACAAATTAGCCTGCGTGTGCGTACGAATTCCCTCGGCTGAAGAGCGAGAGTGTGTGCGCGGTGGGAGACGGATTTTGACAGGGACATCTGGGGGATATTAGCCTCCCATTAGCACACAACTGGGCACACGCGCACACACACACACACACACACAATAATGCATTAACTAGCAAACCATCTCTCAGCATAAGTAAAACCAAGATTCATATGTATAGGACATATTACTCGCACAGAGTGAGGGATAGAATGAGATAAAGAGTCTCGTCTCTCGTCTTGCTGCTCTCTAATCCTCCTGACAGAACGACAGCACAATATCCAGCAGCCAAGATACTGACGGGTAGCCTCACACACACACACACGCTGTTATTTGCACAGTTGTGGAATCTCATGGCTCATTACTCTGCGGCATGCGCTTTCTCGCGATGCTTATATACCAACAAGGAAGCGAGCGCCTGAGAGTGTGTGTGCGTGCGAGGAAGTGCGAGCATGGCTTGTCAATCAACAAGAATCATTATTGCTATCCCAAAGCCGCAGACACAGGGCG
The DNA here is from genome assembly GCF_963082965.1 of Carassius carassius. Lineage (NCBI taxonomy): Eukaryota > Metazoa > Chordata > Actinopteri > Cypriniformes > Cyprinidae > Carassius > Carassius carassius. The sequence goes on along the minus strand of NC_081770.1, from coordinate 15,375,824 downwards.
ACGTGCTCTGCTTTCCTCTAATCTGCCTCTCCCTACTGCCTCGCTCTTGTCTTTCACCTCAGTTCTCCCCTCAGCGCTCCGTATCCTCTTTTCATCTCTTTCACTCCTTCTCTTCCACTCTTTCCTTCTGCTTTCTAACAGCCACTCGTTCCCTTTCTCTTTGTGTCTCATTTGTTCATGCTGCTTGTGTCTCCCCGCTCAGTTCTCTCCTTCTGGGTCCTTCTCTGACCTGCATAACTTAATGAGACTTAGAGTCTGAGCTTAGAGCACCATTTACATTCCTGCCAATCGAAGGAAACAGGGTGTAGTATGTAGGACGTAGTATGTGAAAGGACATAGTTTGTATTGTATAGATATAGGATGTAGAATACATGTGTATATATAGGGAACATGATGTAGTAAGTTAGGTGTAATGTTTACCATGTAAAGTTTAGTGTGTACTATACTAGATATGAGAAGGTTGTATGCCATAGTACGTTGTTTTGTGTAAGACAAAACATATAGGAGGTAGGGTGTAGTGTGTTGACTACAGTATGTAGTGTGAAAGAATGCAGTTTGTTTGATACTAAAGGGCATAGGGTATATACTGAAGTATTGGTGTTCCTGTAGCTCAAGTGGCTCAAGGTTGTGGGTTCGATTCCCAGGGAACGCATGTTAGGTAAAACTGATAGCTTGAATGTACTGTAAGTCGCTTTGGATAAAAGCGTCTGCTAAATACATAAATGTAATTTAATTTCAAGTATATAGGAGGCATTTATCAGTAAGTAGTGTATACTATGTAAAGTGTAGTGTGTAAGCCTTGTAGTGTGTAGATTGTATGCCATAATATGTAGTTTTAAGAATACAGATTGTAGTATGTATTGTGTATACTCTGTTGCCTGTAATCTATGTTGGATGTAAAGCCATAATATTTAGGGTGTAGGGAATAATTTGCAGGTGTAAAAGGTGGTGTGCTGAGCATAAATTAGGGTATAGGATGTAGTTTTTTTTTAGCCTGCATCGATAGATTCTACATAGACCGTATTGTGTAGAGTGCAATGAATAGAACCTAGAGATGTATGTAAGGCAAGTGTAGGGTATACGCATTAAGTGTAGTATGTAAGCCATCTGTAGGGTGTAGTATGTAGTCTGTGGTGCATAAGAAACAGCTCTCTCTGTTTGGGCATTCTTTACCTCAATGGTTTGTGCATGGCTAAATGAGGAAATCAGGATAACAGACGAAAAACCAATTTACTCCGTTGTCCCCTGCCATCAAGTCTGTGGTCCTCTTGACATAAATGTCCTCTAAAGATTTGCACGGACAGGCTTCTCAGTTCTACCCAGAATGCTCTGGTCTCCGCTTACAACCGTGCATTTAAATGATACAAAATAGGAGGACGTACCTGTATTGGACTCTGCATATTCCAGCTGGTCCTTAGTCCAGCCTTTCTCCACTTCTGCTTTCCTCTTCACCCCCTTCTCTTCAAATCCATTCGCTTTGACCTTTCGATCCACAGCGGGTACACCGTGGGCGACTCTCAGGACCTCTGAGGGACAAGGGTCAAGCTTTTCCCTCCTGGCGGTTTGGAGTTGTGGAAGAGAGGCTTTGGATGTTGGAGACAAACCCATGTTGGGAGCTCCGAATTGCGGCCGGTCATGGTTGAGCTGTCCCTGTCTGTCCCACAGTTCCTGGAGATTATGGAGGTGGTGGGGCTTACTGAGCCGAAGACCCGTCAGCTCGATACACACCTTCAGATTCTTCACCTCCTGCTCGGAGGGCTGCGGCCACACGTCTGTGGAGAGAGATAGAAGCAATCTGTTTATACCTTATGTTAACATTCAGCTCGGATGATCTGATCTTAAGTGGACATCTGGGACGATTTGCCGGATACACCTGGATTTACTATGTACCTCAAATAAAAGATTTTGTGACTGGTGTTGGGAAGGTTACTTTGGAAATGTAATATGTTAAAGATTACAAGTTACCCTATTTATAGTGTAAATATTTCTATTACTTTATTAAAGTGACTGATTACATTTGGAGTATTTTTCTACATTTCGAACAAATTTTTTCAAATGTTAATCATTTTGAAACATTTAAAGCAGGCAGGGTTAACCTCACAGTAGTAATCAACACTAATTACTGTCAGACTTTAAAATCCTTCATCGCTTGAATGAAGAGCACAGCTACCACAAAATCAGACTTTAACGTCTGTTTTTATTTTGAGATCATTCGGAGGTTGAATACAGGTTTAAAAATCAGAAGATAGTTTAATGAATTTGAAATGAAATCTTTGCATAGCTATGGACAGGAAACACCGGCATCTAACATTGCGTTGGAGTGAATCTTAAAGCATACACAAACACAGGCTTGTGTCCCAAGCTCCTCAAACATTGGTGTCTTGTATTTTAAAGCAGTCAGTGCAATTTGGGAAAGAAATCAATCAAACCTAAATGTGTGAGAAAACATTCAGCTGTAACCCCTCTTGTAATAGTTAACATTTTCATAATTTAATTACATCTTTTTTCTCAGTAACTGTAACACATTATAGTTACGTTTATTATGTAATTAAATTACATAATTCCTCTACATGCAACTTGTTACTCCCCAAAACTGTTTATGTATACATACATTGCGTACTAAACTGTGCCCAAATTTCTTGATCAGGCATAAGTTTTTCTTGATATGAACATAAGCTGTTGCTTGACTGACACATTTAGGATGCATTAGGCAGTATGCTATGAATGCACTGCAGCTATAGACAACTCTGACCACCAAAAGTTCAAAATGCATCCCCAGAATTGGATTGTAATGCATCTCCACAATGCACTGCAACCCATTAACAGCTGAATTTAGCGATGTTCAGTTGTGTCAGTGCAAAGTAGAGCAGGAATTGTTTTCCAGTTGTTAACAGAGCCGTTTCCTTCTAGAACACAAACACCCACCAGTTTGATAGCTTTTAAAATGAAAGTGCAGAGCTGAACAGACACCCATGTTTTGCTGACAAAAACAAGCTTTCTGGGACAAGTTTAAGCGATGCGAGTTTATACAAAGGTTGTTTTGATGTCTGAAAACGCCCTTTAGACTGAGCACAAAGAGAGAGTAGGGCAGAGAACGCCCGGCAGTTGTGTTTATTTGGACCATGTGACGGCAATAAACAAAAATCAAGACGAATTGAAAAGACCAGGGAAAGGATCAAAGCTGGAGCAAGCAAAGGAAAAGGAGCAGCAAGAGAGTGAGATGTGTCAGGAGGTCTGCGATAAGATGAAAGACAGAGCAGACCATCCACTACTTGAAGCTGGTGGAAAGAACAGGGATGAAGAGACGGAAAAAGAGGACAGACATGCTGAAGGACACTGGAGAGAGAGACAGACAGCCCGGTTGTCTACCTGAAATCAGTCTCGCTCTCTTCGCCGCGATGCCATTATCGTCCTCTCCTCTCGTCCGTCTCTCTCCATCTCTCTCTTCTGCGGTGTGCAGGCAATCAGGGTGGCCTTGGCTCTGTTCCAAACCAAATGCACGTTTTCTGGTCGTCGCCGTGCCAACAGACCCCTCCTCCTCTCCTTTCACGTCCCTCGCTCTCTTCTCTGCTCGGCGGGACTGTGGGACATCGGCTGGTGGGCCGCACCGCTGGAGCACGGGAACTCTGTTGTTTGCACATGTTTGCGTCGCACCTGCGTAGCCACACAAACACAATTGGGTTAGTCTGACACATTGCGTCACCAATGCGTTTTCCAAGTTCAAAAGAAGCGCGACAAACCAGAGAATAGACAGAAAGAGATAGAAAGGAAAAGACTACAGAAAAACAACGCTGTCCCCCCTACCCTGGACACTTGTGTGTTTGTGCTAACTACACCACACCCATCCCACAGGGGGAGCTAGACGGCAAACAGGCACGCACTTGCTCGCTCTCTCCGCGAGCTTAAATTGGCCCGAAACATCCGTGCCAAGAGCGCAAAGCGGCAACCCAACTCTAGTCTCCTCTGCTTCCCCCTTCCTCTCTTTCCTCCCCCTCTCCTGCTTTCTGCCGTTCTGTGTGTGGCAGTGAAAAGCGCTCCTTGAGAATGTCTCCCAGCAGCTAAGAGCAGCAGCGCAGATCAAAGACAGGCGCTAGGGGCTCACGCTCCATACCGCCCGCTTCTCTCTTTCACACACACACACACACTCGCGCCGTATATAGCATCACATACACGTCCTAAAATCATGCACTCATACATTACACAGCTAGCTGACACCTTATAAGTCACACATAAACCAAATCTATCAAATCTAAAAATACACATTGCACAAAATTAATAAAAAATGGTGCAGAATCATGCATACCAAATGACTCGTTTAACGCGCGCTTGATGCAGAACAGAACTACCTTTATACTGGCCTGGGTAAGAATGCAGCCCACCCTGCCCCGGGCTCTCACAAATACTCACAAAACATGTGACTAACACCACATGCATCCCATAATTCATGGCAATGTGTGCACCATAGCAACTCTGAACCAAAACAGATCACCATGGTAACATCATTCGCGTCACCCGGAGAGAGTTAATGTGGCCATTCTGAGAGAGTGAGAGAGAGAGAGATGTTGAAGGACAGTCGGGGCATAAAAATAAAGAGAGGAACGAAAGACATGAAACACCCTGAAAGGACGCACAAAGTCAAATAATCAATTACTTGAACTATATTGATTGATAAACAGAATGGTATTCGACAACTTAAAACTACAAAACAAGGTTTTCTGTAGCATTTTCACCTTCAAAGCTTCACAGGAACTGCCGGTCTGCTGAGCGCACTCTGTTTATGTAATCCAGAGCACTGTTAATTGTCCGTGTGGCTGACACACATGCGAGCGTTCGCGTGCGCACACACACTCTAAACCAATATTCACAGGAAACGCCTCGCCTCTGTGAAAGCCACCAGGGAGTGCGAGGTCACATAGCAGCAAAGTGTTGATTTGGAAATCTGATGGCATTAGGCCATAACCAAAGCTCAAGTGGAAAAAACAAGAGCTAAAACAACAGAGAGAGAGAGAGAGAGAGAGAGAGAGAGGGAGAGATTCAGAGCATGTGCATGTTTATGTGAGCGCTTCCTGTTTGAGGGTGGCGGTGGCGGAAGCCATGTTTACCACGTCGTTTCCGCTGGTTTAACGCTGTTGCATGGAGCGCCACAGCATAGGGACCGTCCCTAGTGACAAGGGAAGGAAATGTAAGGGGGGTTGGGGGGTGAAGAACGAGCAAGTGCCTTTGAATCTGGGATGGATACTGAAAATCGTAGGAGATTGGACAAAGGGACAGCAGATGGGGGAAATGCTTGAAAAAAGGCAGCCTGCGAGCAAGACGAAAGTTAGAGACATTTCACGGAAGACGGAGAAAGAAAATAAAAGGGAGTGCAGGAGTGGGAGAGGGTTTGCGTTTGTGTGTGTGTGTGTGAACATCTTACCGTTGTGCTGCTCGGTGTGATCGGAGAGGGCCGAAAGGGCTGCGGAGGGCCTAGAGCTTGGCTGGCTTCGTTCCCAGTCTCCCGCTCCGCACTGGCTCTCTGCCAGCTCCCTCTCTCTCTCCTGCTCTCTCCCCAGTCCGGGCGCTGTAGACGACACACACCCCTCCTTTTCCTTCAGCTCCAGCTCCGAGAAACGCATCATCGCACGCTACACAGACACACACACACACACACACACACAGCACAATCGTGAAAACAGCTCCAGTGTTACGAGCACCAGCTGTAAAGCCTGTCTCTCGTGTGCTCCAGTACAACAAAAATAGAGGGGAAAAACAGAATAAAACTTGCATAAAATAAATCTGCAGTGAGAGTAGAACAGGAGCTAAAGCGCATTAGAGTAAATGTAGCAAATGCATATCAATAACTTATAACAAAAACTAACTGATATAGGTGAAATCAGGGTATTCATTTTACTCATATTTGACCATGCAATTTTCAGGGCCCCTCAGAAAGGGGGAAAAGGAAGGAAATAAAGTCTAACTTCACAACCGCCTGTGGGCGCAAAACCAAGTGTTACTCATTTCAACTGATTAGTAATTTAAAAATAAAATGAACTGACCTCCCAAAACGCAGCTGGTTGACTTAAATTACTGTCCTCTTGTGATATTCCTTCCATCTAAGCAATCAGAATGGGGCTCAATGTCTTTTTCAATTATTTGAATTGAATATTTACACAAATTTAACACATCTGCAAACAAACATTAACTTACCCTTATACACAAAAATATGGGGAAATGCATGATATAGTTGAGAATGCTACGACTTCTTCAAATGATAGAAACTTTAATGTAAGATATGTGGAAATGTGTAAAAACATACTGGGCTTATTTAAAAGGACTTTCCATAATGTGTGGGCTATCTGAAATTAGGGCATTGTCTTCCATCAGCCTCTCCCTTGCTCTCCCTCTGCAGCGAGACTATGTGTGTGCGCACTAATGACTCTGCCAGTCGGCGAGTGCTCTGCTCGCTGCTGCTGGTAAGAACTCTAATCTTCCCCATCAGGAAAGAATGGGTTGGATTTCACTTAAGCTGGAAGGGCTGCCACCACGCACATAGCTAGTGGGGGCCTAGTGGTTTGCATGTGTAAAGAGAGAAACGGAGTGGAAGATGGACGCGTGTAGGAAAGGGTGTGTGATTATGTTTTGGTATGCCCAGCACACACACCGGTCTCCAGGGCTCACCTGCAGGTTAACAGTTGCCTGCAGCATTATGTGCTAGCAAGGCCACGACATGCATGCACTCACACAAACACTCAGCAGCTGAGCTTCCGCACGACTGGGCAAAGCAGCCACCTACGGCACTTTGTGTTAACCCTTTCAGCCATTGACTGAACCACACACTCAAGTGTGTATGCTCTTGTACAAACACCCAAGTTCTCTCATGCTAACTGAGCAGAACTGGTGCCATTAAAGCCTGTTTGACAGATTCACAGCAGGGGCTCAGAAACTGCTAGAAAGAGAGAGCAGGAGAGGGAGTGTGGGTTGCGGAGATCTGTAATTAGCAAGGCGTTCAATATGGAAGTAAGATACGGGTGCCCGTTCAAAGCCGGAACTAAGGTCACTGAGCTATTTTTAAAGAGAAGATGTAAATCTCAGGATGTCTGGGAACTTTATCTAATTCAATGACAGCTACTGGTACATGAAGAGTTGACCAGGGAACAAAAAATATATGAGTTGTTTTTACATTATAGCACTCTTACTTGACCTTATGTGATCTGAATGCTTCTCAAACTGAAAGTGTGACAATGACATGTGACATGCTCTAAAACTGCACAATCATCCCAACCGACATACATGAATTGCAGAACTCACCTGCAAAGCTCGCTGTTCCCGGCTTAGTTTACTGGAGTCTGCATACAGCTCAGTGGTGACGCACTTGAAGCGGTCTCCAACATAGCCTGAGGAGTTGGCTATTCTCTTGGCCAAGCTGGATTTCTTGCTTTTAGACAAGCCATGTCCTTCCTCATCATCCTCATGGGACTCTGCATCTTCTGGTACATCCTTGCCCAGGTCCACATATTGTCGATTAGCATGGTGCCGATCAACCTTGAAATCACCACCATCAGCTCGAGCCCTTTCACCGGAGGTTCTGGCACAGCGTAGTGTCTGCTCTTCCAACATGTCAGGTAGTGGGCTATGCTCAGAGGAGCTTTCCTCACTCTGGCTCTGCACAGGAGAGTCAGACTGTTTCTGTGGCCGAAGCGGACTGCATACCTCTGCCCGCCGCTCTGAATCAGTTGGCCAGGATACGGCAGGCTGGCCGGAGCGCAAAATCTGCATGAGCTCTGGCTCTTTCTCCTCAGAATTACTGCCACTCTCATTCCCCATCCCTGTCCCACTGCCGACTGGCTTAGCTGGCTCTTTGCATTTGGCATCGACGGCACTATGTTTGTCTGGCTCTGGACTGCCATCTGTGTCATCTTGGACCAGGTCGATACAGACAATCTCCTCTTTATTCACTGTGTGATGCTTGCTCTGAGACCTTGAGCCAAAAACTTCTTGCCTCTCTGACCCCCATTCAGATTTGTAGCTTGGGTCTGTGTCAGTGATGCTTTGGCACTTGTACAGAGCCTCATTGTGATGCCAAGGCTTGTCCAGGGGTCTGTGCCTCAGTTCCAGACGCTCAGTGACTTTGTGGTCCAGGGGCAGGTGGGGAGACATTAGTGGATGGACCATCTCTTGTGAGTCATGGTAGGTCAGATATTCTCCATGACTGGGTGGGATTCCATATGGGATGCTGGGTTTAGGTGGTAAACGTGCTGAATACAGACTGTTAGTGCTAAGCAGAACAGGATGCGGGTACACTGGCCCTTTTCCTGACAACTGCAAGTGGGAAAGGGAAAGACTCTCGGGTACTGGGTATGAGAGATATCTGTTAGAATATGCTAAGCTGGGAGGAAGATAAGTTTCACCCTGAGGCATGTAGAGATGGCTTGGAGCATGCCCATTCTCCAAATGTGATTGCTGAGGCTTAAAGCCAATTTCAGGGGTTTCAGGTTTTTTGAGTGTCTTTGAGGGCTTTGTAGCTGTTGGGGTCTTTTCTGGTGGGGTGGGAACCGACTTTGGCCATTCTCCGTTAATCTTGGGAGAAGGTGAGACAGATGATGGCCGAGATGCTGTAGTCAAGACAGTAGGGGCAGAACTTGGGATTGAGCCATTGTTTTGGTTGTCAATTCTGGGACACGAGGAACTTCTTGACTGTGGCACCACATGTTCAAGATTCTTATTCTTGATGTTGCTGGAGCCTTTGTTTTGACTTGCCTCAGAGCTGATTGTCTGGGTAGGACTTGGCACCACCCAGGAAGATGTTAAAGTGCTAATTATCTCAGGCCTTTCTGGAGTTTTAGAAGGAGTGCTTAATGTAGAGGATGATGGAGAAAGAGTTTCTTTTAAAAGTTCCCTGTTTTGGGAAAGTCCATAACGGGCAGTAGGGGAATAGCCAAGCTTGGCTAAGGCCTCTAATTTTGGGGGGTATCCATTGGTAGGTCCTTCAAAGTCCATGATTTTGGCAGACAGGTCTAAAGGCTTGTCTGCTGGGTCTTTGGTAATAGGCCCCTGTTGAGGTGGTTTCTCAGAAGAGGTCTTAACAGGTGAGCTGCTGCTCTTTCTTTCATTCCCCATACCTCTGTTGGACTCCATGGTTGCCTCTTTGGCTTTAGACTTCTGGCTAGTAGGCCGAATTGGAGAGCGAAGCTCTTTGGACATGCTGCTAATGTAGACAGGGTGAGCAACCGATGGTGAAGATGAAGAGGATGAGGAAGGACTTCTGTACAGAGGCTTTTGAGATGGGGGAGGGGGTGGTGCTGCAGGCGGCTGAGAGGGACGTTGTGTATGGCGGGGCGGCTGCATTACAAGTGAAGTACATGAGTCTACTGTGACTATGGAACTGGAGCTGCTGCTCACACCAACACTGATACTGTTGCTAACATTGCTGCTAGTGCTGCTTGTGTTTTTGCTGGATGGGGTCCGGATGGACTTGCTGTTGTTGGCACTGTTTCCAGTGCTGCTGTGCTGCCTATCACTGGGTGACTGGTGGTGGGGCTGGGTCTGCTGATGTATGGTCTGCTGACCAAATGCTGAGGGCTCATGGTGAATCCTTGGACCAATACTCTGTATCGTTTTGTCCTGGTGGTGCATCATAGGTGACAATGCAGAAGGGGCAACAGTCGCAGTGGGGATCCTGAGAGGAGGAGCAAGGGGTGAAGATATAGGTGCAGGGGGATAGGGGGGCATGTAAAACAAGCGCTCCATACCAGCTGCACTGCCTCCTGCACATAAAGACTGGTAGGCTAGATGCTGGGGAAGGTAAGGTGGCGGTTGTGACAGGATTGATGCTTTATACATGTTCAAAGTAGTGTATTTACTGGAGTCTAAGAAGGAGTACATTCCAACTTCATGGTAGGGATTCATCCAGGGAACCCGCAGATAGCTGCTACCACCATTGAGACTCAATTCTGGGGGCTTATCTGCTGGTATGACCCGTCTGTCCAACCCTAAAGCATCTGCACCAGTCCCAGGCAAAATCAGTGGCTTTTGAATCCCAGGAGGGGAACTTTTATAAAGTCCAACGTAACTGTTTGCGTTTTTTCTGCTGTCGAGAGACACATCTGGTTTGTAGAGCAAGTCGGGGATCCTGTCACCAACATAGCCCTTTTCGGTTGGCAGGGTCCGAATTCCTGGTGGATAAATCATCCCGCCATGAACATGGAGGCTCTCCCGCATCAGGCTGGCCCGATCGATGCCAAGTGCACTGAGAGGGTTCATTCTGCAGGTTGTACTCGCATCCACCTTGGACAAAAGAGCAGAGAGTGGTAAGTGTGGGGGGAGAGGGAGTGAAGAATAAGACCACAAACAAAGAGCAATAAGATTCAGACGATGAATAGACAAGTGAACAAAAGGCCAATACAGATTAACAGCAGGTTCAATCCATCCAATCTTTATCGCCCTTCACTAAATGAGAGGGCATATTTATCACTGAAATAAGAGACTGCATGTGATAAGGACCACAAAAATGAATCACAGCACATGACAGACACCACAAGTGGTCATTTTATATAAACATCAGACTTTCTTATTAAAAGGTCAGAGAGAAAAGCATCTCCAAGCATCTCTTTCTAATCGCAAACTGATTCATACAAAGCAATCTGATGATATTCCCACAACCTTAAAAAAGCTAATAGGAAACTGCAAGGACATCACAACACATTGCACTAGTCAAGGTCAGAACAGGCGAATGCAGAAAATGTTTTTAAATGTCAGCTGCAGCGAGGTTATAGTGTGGGAAACGCAGCAGCCTTGATGTATGCTTTCTGGACAGTCCGGAAGACAGCACAGATTGGTCTTCCCATCATACCTGAGAGCGACCTCCGAGTCAAATTATGCCAGTCCTGGCTTGTGCATTCTGAGAGAATGCATCTGTCAACAATGAAAAATGCTAATGCAAGAAAACAGGCTATTACACACTTTGCTAGCATGACAGGTTGATATATTTCAATGTGAGAGGGGATAGTTTGAAGTTTGTCTCTCTATCAAAAAATGAAATGACACAAAGCTGTTCTCACACGACTAACTAAAAGAGAATATCTGTTGTTTACATGCATGAGTATGTATTAAATGAAATGCTTACCATGCTTTGAATGAGGACTATTTATCTGTTAGTTCTCAACAGATTCCCTGGTTTTCACCATCCCATAAGGATAATTTTCTGTTGGAGAAAAACAAAAAGCAAAGATATTATACATCATGCAGCTCTTTAGACAGAATATTTACCACATTCTGTTATTTATTCGAATACCGTTTTCATTTCAGGGTAAACACAATGAACCACAGTGAAGATGAACCTTGATCACTGAGTGGAGAAATTGGCATGCTACCACTAACATCAGCAGAAATAGGGAAAATGAGAAACACATCCACATGCCTTCCTCACCACCAATGGTCACCGGGCCACCTGCCTTGTTATCTCAGAGCAAGTGCTCTGATAAGGAATTCCTCTGCGTTCTGTACTCACAGAAACCAATGTTGGGGGGGGGGGGGGTCTATCATTACAGCGGAGAAATCAGCAATCAAAAGCCGCCTCCCCCCCCCCAAAATACTGCCGCCCAGCCCCACAGCTTGGCAAGACATTACAGCGGAGCTTTGTTGAGTAGGCGAGCAGCACCTCTGTTATTGATGGCTCTACAGACTCCACATTTCAATAACGCAGACCCAGAGCTTATCTAGAGACATGGCCACAGTCGCTGCTATTGAATGAGTGAGACAGTTTGCCCTCTGTCATCAATCAAACCAACCTACACACATACACACACAGAGATGTGCATGCATCACTCCCATAGCAACCTGTCCTGCACAACAGCTTTAATGCATAAGCAGAATGTATTAATACAAGTACAATCTATCCGTAAAAGCGGTTGCATTTATGCAAAACAGTAAAAGATGCATTGCTATTAAGGCCAAGCACATGCACGTGAGGAGCCCTCTTGCATTTACAGCGAAGTTGAATTATTGTCCTATAACTACACCAGCATTAAGCCGCCATTAAACTTAATAAACGTAAATTCTGCCCCTGTTCCCGGAGCGTGTGCCTCCCTTCCCCCATGCATGCTCCTCTGCTCGCAAAGCCTAATCCGACCCTGCCGTGGGGAGCGCAGCAGAAACCCACTCGCCTTGGCTATTCAGTCACGTTCTCTGCGCTCTCATTTTCCGTCCCCTCTGTGACCCGCTCTTTCATTGCGCCAGCGGGGGCGAGGACATTATGCATTTGAGGGGCGCTTTGGTAAGAGGGGTACTCACCCCCCACGGAGGAAAGAAACCTCCGCTCTCAAAGACATCAATCACAAGCCAAGCTCGCCGGGCGCTTTGTCTGCCATTTAATGCAGGTGAGCCAGCACTGAATCGAGCTGCATGGACTGTTTTAACTTCGTTTCTAATCACCTTGGCTTTCAAACTAAACAAAAGACTATACAAAAGTTAAACTTTGCTACGTATTTTACGTTCTTAGCCCCGCCATTATTATTTAATGCATGGGGCAGAAACGGAATTGGTTTGTCGTTCATGCTGCTCAAGAAAATAATGCTGCAATTTTGCAGCGCGCAATGCTCGGCTCACTTTAAAGCACATAGACCGTGCAGGTAAAGCGCAAAATTATAAAGCAAATAAAAAGTACCAACAAATAAACATACACATGCAAATTATTATATATAGCCTATATAAAAACTAAACGAATTTATTCATAACAAAAGAAAAAAACGTTTACATATACGCATATTATTAACAAATAAATATATTTTTATCTTTAAATGTGCCATTTTACATGCAAGAATAAACATTTTTTTTTACCAGTAATTATTTTCAATACCTACTCATCAAGACTTTTGCGTGACAGTGTGGCAAGGATAAGCCAAAGGCAGTACCAGGCGTGAAAGCGGTTGCATCAGCTCGGTACTGTTGATAGAAGAACACGAGATGATGTTATAAAGTGTGCGGCGCATGAAAGAGAGTGTTAAATGTTTAGCTCCTGAGGTGTGAGTCTTTGCAGTAAGGCCTGGAGTGCAGAGAAAAGATGGCCGCTGAGATCTCCACCTAGGAGCCCCAGAGGCCCGCCATCAGCTCTCCAACTGTGGCAGATCGCCAAGTCTATCGTCGACACTCTCTAAAGTGGCAGTAAAATGTTTTATAATATCCGTAAGCAGGAGATAAAGACAAAGCCGAATGAAGGGGGAAATACAAGGACAAAAGCGTTTCAACACAAGTGAAATGTAGGCCTATACCCTACTTAAATGCATCGCATGCCTCCGTAACTTTTGAAAAGGCATGTATACAGCCCTTAAATAAAGATGATATTTTCATTAAACCGCCTAGCTCATTTCAAAGAGAACTTTGCAGTGAAAGGTATG